>NW_006921904.1:2882241-2907288 GCF_000298275.1 Orycteropus afer afer
TGCTCCTCTGTCCTGGTTCCTGGCTTTTATCCCCTTTCTCCTGCTCTCCGGTCCTGCTGCTTTGGGCAGGCCTGAGTTTCCTCTCCTCACCTAATCCCTTTGGCTGATTTCTCTTCTCTCTGGCTTCCTGGCTTTTAATCCCCTTTCTCCTGCTCTTCCGGCCTGCTGCTTTTGGCGTCTCCATGGTTGTCTCTCCTCACCTGTATCTCTGGGGCTGACTGCTCTTTTGTCCAGGTTCCTGGCTTTTATCCCCTTTCTCCTGCTTTCCCGTCCTGTTGCTTTGGGCGGGCCTGAGTTTCCTCTCCTCACCTAATCCTTTCGGCTGATTGCTCTTCTCTCTGGATTCCTGGCTTTTAATCCCCTTTCTCCTGCTCTTCCTGCCTGCTACTTTGGGCGTCCCTGAGTTGTCTCTCCTCACCTGTCACCCTGGGGCTTCCTTGTAGGTGTATGGATATTATCCTATCACTGACAGCATTGTACTTCAGGACATATCTTGAAATAGTCTTTGTGTGATGAATGCCATGAAATTCCTCTTAAATTTGTCATTCCCAGCATAGTAGATAATATGGTTGTCTGACTAAAAATAGGCAAAACCTGTCACTAATGCTAGGATATTGACCTTTATGTGTTCCATTTCATTTTGACAACTTCCAATTTTCCTAGACTCATACTTCATACATTCCATGTTCCAATTATTAATGGATGTTTGCATCTGTTTCTACTCTCTATGAGTCATGCCACATCAGCCAATGGAGGTCCCCAAAGCTTTATCCTATCCATATCATTAAGGTCCTCTCTACTCTGAGGAGTCAGCTCTTCCCCAGTCAAAATTTGAGTGCTTTCTGA
This sequence comes from Orycteropus afer afer, assembly GCF_000298275.1. Taxonomy (NCBI): domain Eukaryota; kingdom Metazoa; phylum Chordata; class Mammalia; order Tubulidentata; family Orycteropodidae; genus Orycteropus; species Orycteropus afer. The sequence goes on from NW_006921904.1 coordinate 2,883,088, forward strand.
CCTGAGGAGCTCATCTTCTGGCACTATATCAGACAGTGTTTAGGGCTGTTCATGAAGTTTTCTAGTAATATATCAGACAGTATTTCATTGCTATTCATAAGGTTTTCACTGGCCAATTGTTTGAGAAGGGGCTGGCCTCTTCCTTCTTCTGAGTCTGTCTTAGCCTAGAAGCTCTGTTGAAACCTGCCCACCATGGGTAACCCTGCTGGTATTTTGCAACACTGTTGGCATAGCCTCCAGCCTCACAGCAACACATAAGCCACCACAGGATGACAAACTGACAGACATATTTGTCTCCCTTAGTTGTTTCTAACCACTCTGGACCCACCTTCCTTGGGCCCTGGCCTTAACACAGAACTGTCCCCAAGCACAAGCAATTCCAATCCAAGTGCTCGCCTACCTTTCACCCTGGCCTTAAAATAGAACTGCCTCCAAGTGAAAAGCAGCCCCCAGCCCCCAAAAGCTTTCTTGTGGGGGAGTGTAACTCTCGGCAGTTGTCTTAGACGTTGTTAGCTGCCTATGGGTTGGCCCCTGACTCATGGCAACCTTCTGTACAATGGGATCGAACTATTGTGATCATCATCATTTTCATTGCCTGATTTTGGGAAGCAGAGTGCCAGACCTTTCTTCCTAGTCTGTCTTAGTTGGCAGTAGTGGATGGTGTAACTCAGGTTCACAGGTTGTTTTTTTCATAACGTTATTGGAGCACAACCATGCCCATTTCTTTACCTATTGTTTCTGGCTGCTTTGGCTCTCCTTTGTCTCCACTCTGGTGTCACAGTGACTAAGGCATTTGACTGCTAACCAGAAGGTTGGCATTTCAAATCCACCAGCTACTCCATGGAAGGAAGACTGGGGAATTTACTTACATAAAGATTTACCACCTTGGAAATCCAAAGGGGTTTGCTATAAGTCGGAATCGACTCAATGGCAGTGAGTTTGGTTTTTTTTGGTTTGGTTTTGGCTCTGCAAAGTTAACAGCTATACAGAGACCTCACTCGACAAAAGCCTACAATGTTTACTAGCTGGCCTTTATCACAGGAGTTAGCATACAGTTGACCCCTGGGCTAACGTGTGAGATTTGAACAGGAGGGAGCCCCATACATAGGGTCGGTTGGTTTTTCTATGCATGTATCTGCTGTTGGCCTCTTGTTTGTTTGTTCAAATGGATTTATGGTTTTTTAAACTGTTTTTCCCTTTCTGGGCTAAAAACAAATAACAGATTAAAAGTAAACAAACCAACAGAAAAGCTGAGAAGCTTAAAGCCAAGAAATTCAACTATTGCCAACACAATTTAATCCATAACAGGAAGATTATCTAGAACGAGGGTTTCTAATGTTAAGAATAGTTATTTCTGGATGTTAGGGTATTGGATATTTTATATTTTAATCTTTGTATTGTTGTTTATCATTTGAATGTTTTATGAAGAATGTATGTCTTTAAAAATTAAATGATAAAGTCACTTTCATTTAGGTGAATACCAAAAAAAAAAAAAAAACAAAAACTCCCAAACCAAAACTCACTGCCTTCAAGTTGGATACAACTCACAGTGACCCCTCCTTGGGTTTCTGAGGTGGTATCTCTATGGAAGTAGATTGCCCAATCTTCCTTCCAAGGAGTGGCTGATGAGTTTGAACTTCCAGCTTTCTGGTTAGCAGTCAAGTGCCTTAGGCACTATGGTAAATGTCTTTTCATGGTCTATGTGAGAATCTTATTTTCATATTTTAAAAAGCCCAGTGCATGGAATTTGGGGATGATCAAAACCAGAAGCAATTCTGAACCATTTATTGAAGTGAAAAAAATAATAATGCAAAGATTACTGTGGTAGTTAAGGCTCTGTGTCCACTTGGCTGGGCCTGGTTTTGAGTGGCTGGGCAGCCACTCTCATCATCCCCATGATAGATTGGTAATCAATTCCATGGTGTAATCTACTGGAGCAGCTGAGTAGCTGTCTTAGGGATGGGGTCTGCTTCCAGTGTATAAGGAGGTACACTGGGAAAGGTCTGTAGGTAGCTTTGTAGCATGCTTGGACCCTGAATATAGCCAAGTCTTCATTCAGCAGCCTGCCATGCCCAGCCAATTTTAGGGCTTTTTCTGCACTTGAATTAATGGCCTGCTGCATTGTTTGATGATCTTGGAACTGTGCCTTCTTACTTGTTGATCCTGGTTTTGTGAGCCTCAGCAGCCAGCAGCTGCCTGAGTGAAGAAAAGCCTCCAGCTTCCGTGAGACAGAAGCAAGAAGCAGAGCTGAAGCCCAAGATTGAGGGGCTTTCACCCCGCCCCTGGAGCTAGGCACTTTGAATTTGGACTTCTAGACTCTTAAACTGTAGGAGAATAGATCCCTGTTTGTTAAGACCCCCCATCTGTGATATCATTTCTGTTAGAGCAGCACACAGTAAACAAAATACATACTTACCCTGCCAGTTGTCTTAGTTTCCTAGTTCTGCATTATTTTCTCATATTTCCAGGGCTAGAAGTCCAAATTCAGGGCAGTGGTTATAGGGGGAGCTCTTTCTCCGTGAGCTCTTGGGGAAGACGCTTATCTCTCAGTTTCTGCAGCTCTGGGGTTCCTTGATTCCTCCGTGATCTTCAGACAACATTTCTCTTCCCTGCCTCTCTGTTAATGCTCCATTCTCTGTCTTACTTGCTTTTTATGACTCAGAGACATTAGGTTTAGGACACATCCTACACTGATATGGTCCATTAACATAACAAAGTAAACCCCATTCTCAAACCAGATCATAACCACAAGTATCAGGGCTTCCAACCAATTCTTTGTTTGGCTGTGGCCGATGCTGAAACACAACCAGGATGAACCAGAATTTGCAAAATGTGAGTGCCTGGGATGATAACCAAAATGGATGAAATTATGGTCGATGACCTGCTAGAAATTTAATCTCTCTCTTAGAAAACAAAGGCAGAATGCGCATTGGACAGCAAGCAAATCTCTTACCTGACAGAGTCTGAAATGATGCCCTGCTCAAACATGGCAGCTGACCATGCCTCTTTGAATGCATGCACAAAAACAGCATGGAGGTGGCATCTTCTGACCTCCTCTAACTGCATAAGAGGAAGACATATCAAGTAATTCACTGCACCACAGTGTGTCACTCTCTACAGTTCTGGCAATAATCCAATTTCACACATCAGGCTTCAGAAAGGGCGCACTACACCTCCTCTGAGTAACCCATTCCAGGATTTCAACTGCAATTGTCCCCGTTCTGGTTATCATTGCAGGAAGGTTGGGCAATCCTACTTCCATAGTGATACTGCCTCGGAAACCCAAGGAGGGGTCGCTATGAGTCGGGTTTGACTCGACGGCACATAACAACAACAACAACAACATTTTCCACAGTCCAGTCTGTTGCAGTTTCACTTCATGGGACATGATTGAACTGGCTCAAACTGGTTTGAAGCCCTGACAGTATATACCATCTACCATTAAATCAATTTCAACTCATGGTCACCCATGTGTTGCAAGGTACAACTGCTCCATATGGTTTTCAAGACTGCCACCTTTCAAAAGCATGTCACCAAGCCTTTCCTCCAAGATGCCTCTAGAGGGTTTGAACTGCTATCTTTCTGGATAGTCCTTGAGCACTTAACTGTTTGCACTACCTCAGGACTCCACAGGTGTAGGGTTAGGATCCCAACACATATTTTGTGGGGATGCAATTCAGTTCATAATATCCACTAATGGATCATTTTCCTTTCTCAAAATTCAGAAAGACTCATAGGTCTTTCTGAAGGTGAAAAAAATTACACCTGTTTACTGAGGGCACTATTTTGAGTTCTCTCTCTCTCTCCTTTTTTCTTTTCCTTTCTTTGTAGTTGCAAAAGTAGAGGTGACAGGTAGCCTCAGAACTGGGCAATGTTTTGGGAGACTATTTTTCTCTCTTAATAGGAACTAAGGCTGACTTGCTCATGCCTTCTCTGTGTATGGAGAAGAATGACCCAGAAGGTTTCACAGGGAGATCAGCTAACTGGCAGCAGAAGTCTCCGAGACACTGGATTCCCAGACCTGGTGAGCCGAGTCCTTTGGGTTCCCATGGGACCTTTTCTTTCTTTAATCACTACCGTCTCAGTCTACAGTTAGCAATGTGGGGCTTTTCTTCCATTCTAACTCTGGCAGATTCTATAGTTTCTTGAAATTGTTGACTTAAGTTTGAAAGCCTTTGTTTTCTTCCTATTCTTCAATGCAGTGTGTTTCTGAGGAGGACGGAGTATGTCTTTAGAAAATAGATCCCTTCTCCTCTTGTACTTTCTTTTTTTTCTGAGCCTCTTCCTAATATAATCCCATTTATTCTCTGAACATTTTAGTGTCGTTTAGAAAACATGCTCTAATAATATGTTTAAGTGTTTGGGAACTTGAATGGAGGGTCTAAGAGAAACAAAGAGAGAGGAGACACAAGCATACCCCATAAATTGTTTCAACATCTGTGCTGAAAGATTCCAAGCACACAGAAAACAAAAGGGCCCTATGAGGGATTTAAGAGATAAATTTTATCTTAATCTGAAACCGTGGAGTTATTACAAGGGTTCTTTAAATGTCTCTGATGGGAGTGAAATGAATTATGGCTGAAGGAGATGGATGTGAAGGGCAGGACGTAAGGGTAGGTAGAAATGTGCATTTCCTCGCTGGTCTTACCTGCCTCATTCTTCAATTCGTGGTGAGTGGCACACAGTAACAGGATACTTGGGGATGTAATCCTATTTGGAAATTGTGTTTCCTTTGTTATGCTAATGAGGCCAGACCTGAGTAGGTTGGGTTCTGAAGCTAATCACTTCTGAGTTGTAAAAAGTGCAGTTTAGACACAGGTGCATATAGGGGAAGACAGATGTCCTGAGATGATTGTCTGCAAGCTGAGGAATCAAGGAATGCCCTGGGCTTTGGACAGGAAAGGAATCCCATGGCAGAGTTGCTGATTTGGAGTTTTAGCCTGTAAAACTCTGAGGAAATAAATTTCTGTTCTTTAAACCCACTCAGTTGTGGTGTTTGTATTACAGCAGCACTAGGAAGCTAAGACCACACCAAACCAAACACACTGCTATCAAGTCAATTCCGACTCACAGCGACTCACATTGGGTTTCCAAGGTGAAAAACCTTTATGGAAATAGATTGCTTTCTCTTCCTTCTGTGGAGCAGCTGGTGGGTATGAACCACCAACCTTCTGGTTAGCTGGCAAGTGCCTTAGGCACTGCACCACCAGCACTCCTTTTAGGAAGCTAAGACAGTGAGTTTCATCTAGTCTAAAATGGAATTTTTAAAAATAGTACCACAGTAAAGAGAACTTGAAACCCCTAATGATGAAGATCAAGGACTACAGCCTTCAGTATGGATTACATCTCAACATAAAGAAAACAAAAATCCTCACAACTGGACCAATAAGTAACATTAGGATAAATGGAGAAAAGATTGAAGTTGTCAGGGATTTCATTTTACTTGGATCCACAATCAACACCCATGAACACAGCAGTCAAGAAATCAAATAACGTTTTGCATTGGGCAAATCTGTTGCAAAAGATCTCTTTAAAGATCAAAGATAGCACTCTGAAGACTGAGGTGCATCTGAACCAAGCCATGGTATTTTCAGTTTCCTCATAACCTGAACAATGAATAAGGAAGACCAAGGAAGAAGTGATGCATTTGAATTGTGGTGCTGGTAAAGAGTATCGAATATACCATGGGCTGCCAGAAGAATGAACAACTCTGCTTGGAAGAAGCGCAACCAGAATGTTCCTTAGAAGTGAGGATGGTGAGATTTCCCTTATTTTACTTTGGGCATGTTATCGGGACGGGTTAATGCTTGGAGAAGGACATCACCCTGGAGAAGGATGTCATGTGGGGAAAGTAGAGGGTCAGGGAGAAAGAAGAAAGCCCTCAACAAGATGGATTGACACAGAGGTTCCAACAATTGGTTCAAATTGGGACCAGACTACGACATTTCATTCTGTTTTACATGGGGCAGCTGTGAGTCAGATCCTACTCATAGCACCTAACGACCACAACGCAGGATTGATACCCTTTGCTTCTCTTTGGAGACGTGGTTTCTTAGAAAGTGTGTGATAATTACCAACTACAGAGCAGGGTTCACTCTGGAGAGTGTTCGACATTCTCCTAAGATGGGCTTCAAAGTAAAGTCTTAGTAAACAGAAGGTCAGCAAGGAATCTAGCTTAAGTACAAGTGCAATGGATAAAAATATATTTCTTCCATGAAAGTTTGTTTTTCAGAAGTAACTACCATAATCAGAAAACTGTTGAAGCTGATATGATTTGAATTCATAAAAATAATAAAGCAGAAACCAATTTCATGTTCAGCCTGGAAGAAACACACGTAAGAAATTGTAAAGAGCACATGGTCCAAGTCCTTTGGTTATCACAGAACAGAAGAGTAAATTGTAAGGAGCAAGAAGGGTGAGGAGTCATGGCATCTCGTACTCATATAAGGTCACTATGAGTTGGGATCGACTCAACAGCAACGGGTTTGGTTTACGGGTTAATGACATAGGATTACCAAATCCTTGTTTCCATTTTACCAAGAAAAGATGTTTGTATGAATGAATTTCAAGAAATGTCCTTTTGTCATTTATTTTTTGTTTCTTCATTAAAAGAAAACAAAGAAAAGATGTGGAATGTGATCCTTCTTTCCTTTCATTGTTTCTATCGCCTTTCACTTTATCCCCTATGTAGGCTTCTTTTTAAATGTGGATGAAGGGAAGAATCTTACTGCCAGTTGTAACCACAATGACTCTAACAGTTGGTGGGAGGGACAATCAGTCCTCCTGGAATTAATTTTGCCTGTCAGCTTCTGTATATACTGGTGTTTTGTTCAGCTTTCTGACTAATCTGGGGTGTGTGCTGAAACACATTGGAGGTTTGGCAGAAATAACCTTCCATGACTTTGTACCAAGGAACCCTGGTGGTGCAGTAGTTAGTGCACTTGGCTGCTAACTGGAAGACCAGAGGTTGGAATCCACCCAGTGACTCCACAGGAGAACGACTTGGTGATCCGTTCCCATAAAGATTACAACATAGGAAACCTACAGGACAGTTCCACTCCATCATAAGGGGCCACTCTGAGTTGGGATCGACTTGAAGACACCTAACAACAACCTCAGTACCATCCATATTTAATGAAATTGTCAAGGATGTGAAGATGTGATGAAATAAGTTGAACTGAAGTGAAATAACTAAAGAAAAGGAAATAGATTTTCTTCTTTGAGGTGTGTATAATGCTTTGCCCTGGAGAAACATTTACATTTTTGTTGTAGAATAGTGTGGTGTGTGTTCTGACAGTTGGATGCTTACGGGAAGCAGTTGTGTATGGGAGGAGTGGCCTCCTGGCTGCGTGAAGTGGTTTTATTCTGAGTTGTGGCATTCTTCAGAAGTCCTCTGATTTTTGTCCGACAACAGAGCTTGTGGTCTTTTTCTGTAGCGCAGGTTGAATGTTGGAGACTCTGTCTATTCCCTTAAATAGATGAACACCAATTTCTTCCGATTTATGAATGAGTTTTTCCTGGAGAGCTGGTAACTTTAGTTTGGTGCATGACTGTTTTTTCTGTCATTATTCTTTTAGGGACTTTTTCTAATGTGCTTGCTCACTTCCTGCAGCTGGGCATGATTGGTTAATTATTTCCACAAACAAGTCCCCTTCCCTTCCCCTTAGTCGGGGAGAACAGGATAGAGGGAGAAGTAGCCGGTCTCCTCTCCCATCAGAATTCCATTTCTCTTTCACTTGTCTACTATCTTTCTCTCGTACTCTTCTGTCTTGAGTCTCAAAAGCAGACCCAGACTATCTGAATGAATGGCAATTTCATTTGCCCATTCATTCCTTCAATCTGCACTGAGTACCTGCTGGCTCTCTCATAGCTAATCAGTCCTCTTCTGAAAGCCTGACTTAATTCTAGAAGGGCAGACATCTTTGACATAAGAATTGGAAGGAAAAGAGGAGAAATAGCTTGAGATACGCAAGGAGGAAGGAAGGAAGATAGAACTTAGAGACTGGAGAGGAGACCGTGGCACAGAAGGAGGACAAAATGAGAGGACACAGGGAAGCAAAGGGTAAGGTTCAAACCTTATGGGATTTAAAGAAGAAGAACAGAAGAAAGATTGATTCAGAATCTACTACCTGATTCTGCCAGGGCCCTGGGGGCCATGCACATTGATTTGTCTTGGTTTGTGTCCTCCAAGAGTTTACAATTGTGAGTGCAGAAATTAGATTTAAAAATGTGAAAAGACATATTTGTCTTTGGCTACACTTATAAAATGCCCAAAAAAACCAAACTCACTGCCACTGAGTTGTTTCTGACTCATAGTGACCCCTCCTTGGGTTTTCGAGGCAGTATCTCTACAGAAGTAGATTGCCCCATCTTCCTTCCGAGGAGGGGCTGGTGGGTTTGAACTGCCAACCTTCTAGTTAGCAGTCAAATGTCTTAGGCACTATGCCAGGGGAAAGAGAAGGCCCTCAAGGAGATGGATTGACACAGTGGCTGCAATGACGGGCTTAAGCACAGCAAGCACTGTGAGGAGGACGCAGGACCCGGCGGTGCTTCAGTCTTTTGTACGCGGAGTCACCTTGAGTTGGAATAGACTCCATGATACCTAACAGCAGCAACAACAACAACAACACTTACTTCCTGAAACAACACTTACTTCCTGAAACAACACTTACTTCCTGAGATAAATTTGAAGAGAGTGTTAAAAAGTGTTTGCTGTATTTTTAAATTGCTTCAAGAGAGTAGAATACTTTCTAAAATATTTTAAATTTATGCTTTGTTGCTTATAAACCCCTTTTGCCTTTCTGTTCATGTCCAGCCAGCCTCAGGGTGTGATGGGTGAGACTCGCATGGGTGCCCAGGACAGGGAGACAATGGTTGGGCTGTGTCCCTTCCTCCCCAACCAGAAGTGGGAACATTTGGTGCCAGATAGCTGGGAGGGAGAAGGGAGACTTCTCCTCCTCCTTTCTAGGGCTGCTAGTGCTCTGTTCTCCAAGAAACTATTGTAACAATTGATCTCTCTGTGGGGGATCAGATACCCATTACATCTTGCTGAGTAAGACACTTAACAGGACAGACTTCCTTTGCAAATGACCTCTCCTCTCCTTGTAATGGACAGTCACCCCTGAGCCACAAGGGCTTGCTTGTTGGCCCAGGTCACTGGCTCTCAGCCTCCAGCGACACACAGTAGCTGGAGCGGGAAAGCGAGATTGACAGTCCTCCATAAAAGGCCCCAGTGTGCTTTGTCATGTGGAAGGCAGCCGAGCACAGGTCCTTGAGGCATTAAAGGAAGTCCAAGAAAGGAAGTTTGCCGGCGGGCGCTGGGGATATTTTTGGCAGAGATTTTCTCACTACCTGAGCTGTCTATTTGTGTCTAATACGCTGTTTACTGTGAGTTGAGAAAGAATAGCTGCTAAACTGGGAAATGATGAACTTCTCAGCTGGAGCCAACGGAGAAACAACCGCTGGGGTTCGAGGTGTGGTGTTCTCTTTGAGGTCACATTTCGATGTTAGGATAAGAAAGGAAAAAACACTCTCAGAAGACAGAAACAGCTTAGCTGTGTTCAGTCTGTGGGAGAAAAATAGGAATGTTTGAAGTGAGCTTTAGGACTGTTTTGTCTAGATATATTAAAAGGTCTACACTCTGCCCACCATTCCTACCTCATCATCACGTCCTTATACTTTTAGTTGAGTTGGTGAATTTCCTCACAAGATTCTATTTTGTTTTAACAATTGTTTGGGTGGCTCAGGGTAATAGATTTAGTATAAACTTGTTTTGGATGTCGATCACTTTTTAAGACCAGTGGCTTTGGGGGTTGTCACTTGAAAGCAGTTGGTGTCTCTATAAAATCTCTTCTACTCTGCCTTCAGGGAAAAGTCACACCAGAAATGTGGTAACTTCTGGATTTGAGAAGAACCCCTAGCAATACAATGCAAAATAGTTAGGGCCTAAGCTCAAAGGAGAAGATGAATGGCTTACTAAGAGGCAAGTGGGTTGGGGGTCTAGATGGAAGGGTCTCTGGGCAGAACCCACCCCCTAGATTGGTAATTGGAATGTAGAATGTGAGGAGAGACTTTTCCTGTAGGAAGTCTCTGAAATGATGCCACTGGGAAGATTCTCAGGATGCACTTTCCCACAGGTTAAAAGCCTGTGGGGCCAGTGAATGATCAAGTTCCGCCTCTTACCCTAAAAGCAGAACTTCACTAAGGCAAAATCTGCTTTCTTCAGAACTTGGGAATCAAGAGAACACAAAACACAATGGTTCATTTGCTATATTTATTATTCCACTTTTTGATCTTTCTCTTTCTCCACACACACACACACACACACACACAATGCATAATGTATGCATTATATATATATGTATATATGTAATATATCAGACAGTGTTTCACTGCTATTCATAAGGTTTTCACTGGCCAATTCTTTGAGAAGTAGATGGCCCCTTCCTTTCTTCTAGTCTGTCTTAGTCTGGAAGCTTCTCTAAACCTGTCCACCATGGGTAACCCTGCTGGCCTTTGAAACATTGGTGGCATAGCCTCCAGCCTTACAGCAACACTCAAGCCACCACTGTTCGATAAACTGACAGACACGTTTGTTCCCTTAGTTGTTCCAAACCACTCTGCTCATTTCCTGGTCTCCCCCACCCTGCTTTCTTACCTGCTCTGCCCCCAAGGCAAAACACCCACTTTCTGCTGGTCCCGGAGCTGGCTTACTGCAGCCTACCTGTATGTGTGTAGATGTACTTGGTGAAGCAGAGGGTCAGTGAACAAGATGGATTGATAAACTGGGTGCAGCAATGGGCTCAAATGTACCTACTGTTGTGAGGATGGCACGGGACCAGGCAATGCTTTGTTCTATTATACATGGGGTCCTATGAGTTCAGAACCAGCTCAGCAACATCTACCTACGTCCTTATGTATCTCTTTACACACACAAGCATTTCATGAAACTAAATGCATATAAAAGGTTGTTTAAAGGGCTTAAGTGTGTGTGTACTGTTCCCTCAAGGAGATTTGGGAATGAAAGAAGTTTTAACAAACAAGACTTCAATAATAATAACAACAAGTGTTTAATTAAAGTAAGTTCTTGAAAAGTCATTGAGGAGCCATTCCCCATTCCTCAGTAACACCAAGTGATTTTTCTTTCCTGTTTGTTTGTTTGTTTTAAATTTCTGTTTGATTAGAGAGGTGAGCAACTGGGGACAAGGGTAGGTGTGACCCTCCAAGCTCTATTGCTTCCTATTTGAATGTTGTTGAAAATGGCTCTTTTCTGGAATTTGATCATCAGGATCAAAGCGTGTGTCAGCCTGCCACCCTGTCCTCTCTGGTAGAGCTCCTGGACCTGCGTCTGTGTCATGGTAATAGAGCACCGGCTCTTCCTCTGCACGCTGCATCATGCCCACGTGGCTTTAACAAGGAACAACAGTCTTTCTGCCCCACCAGCTTCCCTCATGGTTAGACTGGGTTCTCTAGAGAAGCAAAACCAGTAAAGCTTATATATTGGAAGCTCTGGTAGCATAGTGCTTAAGGCACTTGACTGCTAACCAGAAGGCTGGCGGGTTTGACCCTCCTCGGAAGGAAGATGGGGCAATCTACTTCCGTAGTGATACTGCCTCAGAAACCCAAGGAGGGGTCGCTGTGAGTTGGGTCCGACTCGAGGGCACATAACAACAACAACAACATATATATAGAGAGAAAGAGAAATTTATCTTAGGAAAATGGCTCACACACTTATAGAAGCTGGCAAGTCCCAAGTTCTTGGATCAAATGTCAAGCTGGAGGCTTTTCCCGACTCGTGCTCCTGCAGGGGCTGACAAGCTCAAGGCTGGCAGGCAGTACACTGGCTGTTGACTCCCACAAATGACGAATCCAAGATCTCCAAGCCGAATGGCGGATTGTTCACTCACAGACAGTTGTAGGCAGTGCAACAGAATCCCGATTCACAGAAGAGTGTCTCTTTTCCCAGAATGCCCATAAATACACTGGAAGCAGGCCACACCCCTAGGGAAACTCCCTTTCAATGGATTAGCTGCTCAAAACATATACATCTGATCCCATCATTGGAATGATCCATATCACAATTGCTTAACCCACACAGAATTGTGGCCCAGCCAAGTTGACACACAGCTCCGACTATCACATGTCAGGGGCTGAGAAGTTACTTTACTGGTTGCCATTCTTGACTTACTCATCTTCCCTCTCAAGTCTCTCCATTTTGCCTCTTTTCTGATGTGCCTGTTCAGAAATATCTGAAAAGTAGAAAAAGTTGTTTATTTAAAAGTTTGAAGAGTAGGTGAGTAAAAGCTCTTTATGGGACACTGTTGACTGCTCTAAATTAGAGATTTCTCAATTATCCAAGGTTACCAGTGTCCGTGCAGAGATGTCATTGAAATGAATATAATTGAAAACAACAAAACAAAAGAAACAATGCTAAACCAATGGTTTGACTTATTTCTCCAGCAATCACTAACTTTCCTCCCCTCACCCCTGCCCTCCCTCTGGCTCTACCCACCCTCCCTTCCTTCTTTTTTTTCTTTCTATTCTATCTATCTATCTTCAAATTATAGCCCCTTTCCTTTTCCTGTCAATATTGGATCACTGTATTTGTATTGTTATTCCCACTCATAGAGACTGTCTAAAACAGAGCAGAACACAGTCTCTTCCTGTGCATCCTCACTGCTGTTGCTATACTCGAGCCCATTGTCAGTCCAGCTCACTGACGGTCCTCCTCTCTTTTGCTGACCTGCTGTTTTACCAAGCATGACATCCTTCTGATTGGACTGGGCCCTCCTGACAACAAGCTCAAAGTACGAGGGGGGAAGTCTCGCAAAATTCACTTCTAAGGAACTTTGCATCTTCATCCAAGACAGATTTGTTTGTACTTCTGAATACACCATGGTATATTCAATATTCTTTGCCAACACCATAATTCAAACACATCTATTCTGTTTCAGTCTTCCTGATTCATTGTCCAGCTTGCACATGCGTGTGAGTTGATTGAAAATACCATGGCTTGGGTCAGATGCACATTAGTCTTTAAAGTGACATCTTTACTCTTCAACACGTTGAAGTGGTCTCTTGAAGCAGATTTGCTAAATGTAATACATCGTTTGATTTCTTAACTGCTGCTGCCATGTGTGTTGATTATTGATCCAAGTGAAGTGAAACCTTTGACAAGGTCAGTCTTTTCTTTGTTGAACATAATGTTGCTTGTTGGTCCAATTGTGAGGATTTTTGTTTTCTTCATGTTGAAGTGTACTCTATACTGAAGATGTAGTCCCTGATCTTCATCAGTAAGTGTTTCAAGTTTTCTTCACTTTCTAAGCAATGTTGTATCATCTGCATATAGCAGGTTGTTAATTCGTCTTCCTCCAATCCTGTTGCCACCTTCTTCTTCATAAAATTCAGTTTCCAGCATTATATGCTCAGCATACAGATTGAATAAATATGATGAAGGCTACAACTTTGACACATGCCTTTCCTGATATTAAACCATACAGTATCCTCTTGTTCTGTTTGAACCACTGACTCTTGGTCTATGTACAGGTTCCTCATGAGCACAATTAAGGGTTCTAGAATTCCCATTCTTCTCAATAGTATCCATAATTTGTTATGATCCACACTGTCAAATGCCTTTACATAGTCAATAAAACACAGGTAAGCATCTTTCTTGTATTCTCTGCTTTCAGCCAAGATCCATCTGACATCAGCAATGATTATATTAAAAATGACAAAAATGCACTTAAGGCAATCTGGCAAACGAGTAGACTGAAACAGAAACTCAAAGAGCAAGAGTCATCTACAAATTTAATGATCAAATTTTGGAAAACAGAAAGTTATGGGTAAAAAGATACAGACTTCCTTGTTTTAGCAATTCATTGACTTTATAATGATTATTATGGTCACTGAAACAATCAGAAGACGTGAAAGGTACAATGCTAGTACTGAATACAAGAAACTACCAGTTGCATTAACTACAAAGTTTGTTATTTGAGCCTTGTTGTTGTTGTTGTTTTTATGTGCCATCGAGTCGGATCCTTAGGGGAGAACAATATTCTTCCTAAAGTGTTGTGACCTGTTTCTGCACAAAGAAATGAGGAGAGAAATCTTAACAGCTTAACATTTACAGGGGACACAATTGGGAGTAAAACACATATGAAAAATATCATGATAGAAGGCCTTTATTTAAAATGTGGTTGAAGGCCGCTGACTCATTGAATAACTGAAGTATTTGTGGCTTGAGTAATGGCTGAGCCAAGAATCCTGGAGTCAGTGAGACTCTTTCTTCCTTGGGGGAAAAAAAAAAAAAAAAAAACAAGGGTCAAGTAAATTCTATTCCATTCTATCTTGGATGTTTTCTTCAATAATGATTTTGACCAACCCCAAATTCCTCAAATCAATGAGGAATGTTCAGTGTTTTTGTAACCTTGATTAACTGAAAATATTCCAAACAAGAAGATGTATCCATATGGGGATACGAGGTAGAAAGAGAAAGAACTAAATCAGGAATCCATTTTTATTTCCAGTTAGATGATGGATGTCTTACAGATGGCGCCAATGCCACATCTGATCTCATTCTGAGAAAAGACACTCTTCAACCAGCTGGGTAAGATAGCTGTACTGTGAGTGTCAAGGAACTTGATTGACTCACGAAGTATCTGAAGAAAGTCTTCAATTATTTTGATATTATTTATCTTCCTGAAGTTGTATTCATTTTGGGATGTTTAAAGGCAGAGATAAAGTGATAATTTATGAGCCAGGGGCTTGGGTGTGCTGTAGCTCCTGTTTTCTATGAAATCCATGGCTACTAGTTGAGTGGTTGTTATTGTTGTTGTATGTGCCGTTGAGTCAGACCCGACTCACAGCGACTCCTCCTTGGGTTGCTGAGGCAGTACCACTACAGAATTAGATTGCCCTATCTTCCTTCTGAGGAGTGGTTGGTGGGTATGAACCGCCAGCCTTCTGGTTAGCAGTCAAGTGCCTTAGGCGCTATGCTACTAGCTGGGTAGGTACCAGGTAATCCTAGAGATGCTGTCAAGCATTGGCAAACACAGCTGTTCTGGCACCAGACTTCCCGGCCTTGAATCCTGGGTGTCTTAGTGACCTAGTGATGCCATAACAGGAATATCACAAATGGCTTTATGAACAGAAATTTATTCTCATTTTCTCATAGTTTTGGAGGCTAAAAATCCAAAGCAGGGTTTTTACCCTATCAATTCCTTCTGAGTCTCTCCCTTAGTTTCTGATGTCTGTAAGCGATCTTGGGTGTTATATTGCTTGGAAATGGGTCCTCACATGTTGTTTGTCTTCCCCCTGTGTTTCTGTCTGTCTCTATTCTGGTCTTTTTATATATTAGAATTGATGAGGCTTAAGATCCACCCTACTCATATGGCCTCATTAACATAACAGGAAAACCCTATTTCCAAATGGGATTACATCCACAGATACAATGGCCAGAAATTAAATGCGTATTTTTTGAGGACACTATTTGTGATGGTTAAGTTTGTGAGTCAACTTGGCTGGGGCTGGTGGAGTGGCTGGGCAGCTGGATGTAGTATTCCCCATGATGAGAATGGTAATCTACTCCATGGTGGAATCTACTGTGAGCAGCTGAGTCGCTGCCTTAGGGATATGGTCTGCTTCTTGTATTTAGGGAGAAGCCTTAGGAAACTGCCTCTAGCTTATAGCACGCTTGAACCCTGAATGTAGCTGTGTTGTTGTTCAGCCGTCTGCCATGCTCTGCTGACCTTGGGACTTTCAATGAACTTGAATTCATGGCCTGCCATGTGGTTTGGTAACGTTGAGACTGTGCCTATTTACTTGTCAGCTTTGGGCTTGGCAGCCTCTGCAGCCAGCAGCTGTCTGAGTAAAGAAAAGCCTCTAGCTTCAGTGGGCTGGGAGCAGGAGGCAGGACTGGACTCCAAGGTTGAGGGGCTTTCACCTAGCCCCTAGAGCCTGGCGCTTTGAATTCGGACTTAAAGCCTCCAAACTATGAGAGAATAAACTCCTGTTTGTTCAAGCCATCCCTTTGTGGTATTTTCTGTTAGAGCAGCACAGAGGTAAGCAGAACACTATTCAATCCTTGTCGGGGTCTGTCGGTGATTTGTTCACATCTCTGTGCCTCAGTTTTCTTGTCTTTTAAATGAGGATAATCTTAATGGTGTTTTACGAGTATGTAACTTAAAACATATGAAGTGCTCAGAACAGTGCCTGATGTGTAGGGAGTAGACTCTAAAAAATTGGCTATTATTACCATTAATTGTTGCCTTTTGGAAGGAAGAGATGGGTAAAATAGTGAGAGTGAATCCTTGCATGGTGTTTGTAGCTTGTGAGTCAGAGAACCATGCATTTGCATTGGAGAGTTCAACACTCCACGGCTGATATAAACACGTATGTTGTTGTTGTTGTTATGTGCCGTCGAGTCAAACCCGACTCATAGCGACCCCTCCTTGGGTTTCTGAGGCAGTATCACTACGGAAGTAGGATTGCCCTACCTTATAGCTGAACACAAATACTGGTCATAGGGCTCATTCCTGCATTCACTCAGTATTCACTCAAAATTAAGTAAGGCATGCCCATTGACTTTAGTGTGCTCAGTCCAGAGGAAGAGACTGTCACGTAGAGATAATTATCATGCAACGCGTACATGCAAAGAAAAAGATATGCACAAGTGTTGAAAAGACATGGAGGAGAAGCTGTGAGGAGGGGCGAAGTAGAAATGAATTCTTAAATGTAATCCTGGAAAATACGTATTTAGTCAAATAAAAATTGATTTGAAAAAATCCGTTTCAGTATGTGTCTTTAAAAGACAAAGATTCTCTCGTTTGCTCCCTCTCTTTTTTGAAACATAGCCAGCTACCATGTTGTTGTTGTTGTTATGTGCTGTTGAGTTGGACCCAACTCATAGCGACCCCTCCTTGGGTTGCAGAGGCAGTATCACTGCGGAAGTAGATTGCCCCATCTTCCTTCCGAGGAGTGGCTGGTGGGTTTGAACCGCCAGGCTTCTGGTTAGTAGTCAAGTGCTTTAGGCACTATGCTACCAGAGCTCCCAGCCAGCTACCATGATCCCCCCTAAAAGAGTTAACAAGAGTTGCCTAACTATATTAACTGTCTAGTCAATTTTCAGTTGTCTCATGTAGGCTCCATTAATTTTCAGTTTATTTGTTTGAAGCAGGATGCAACTAAGAGCAGACTGCAATGGATCCATGGCTCTTAAGTGTCTCTTAATCCGTGTAGTTTCACTCCATCTCTTTTTTAATCCTCATAGTTTATTTACTGAAGGAAGTGGGTTGATTGTCTTGTAGAATTTTCTATACATGGATTTTGCTAATTGCATCTCTGTGGTTTCATACAAGATTTTCCTTTCTTCCTTGTACTTTTTTTTTTTTAAATAAGCATTAAATCTGAAGGCTTCTTCAGAGTCAGGATCAATTTTTTTTTTTTTTTTTTTTTTGTGAGAGCAAGGCTACCTCAAAGATGGTGTGGTACACTTTTCTCAAGAAGCACATAATGTCTCTTAATTTGAGACATTTGCAGCCCTTCATGCTCAATGGCTAGGTCCGTTCATGCTACCGTTCCATCTTCCTCTTTAGCTGATGTTCTATAAAGAGAAACCTCACCTCCCTATTTGCGTACCCAGTGGCGCATTTCATCGAGGAATGGCAAGATGAGTGCCTGATTGAAAATACATATTAACAGTTGCTCTGGGGCACCGCAGGACTCCAACCTTTAAAGTCAATAATATTCTATTCAGTGTACCATTTTACTAAAGCAGGAAGGTGAACTGATGCATTTTATGAATTCTCAATGTGAGTGGAAGACTTTTCCTAGCTTTTAAAGCACTCTACCATTCTCCCAAGCTTTTAGTAAAACAGTTTTTTTTAACAGCAATTACAAAAGATAATCTTGCAAAACGAAATCCTAGACTACATCTGATATCATTTTAGTTTTCAGTGACCTACTTACTGCATGGCATGATTTACAGTTGAGGCCGATTGCTTTAGAGAAATGTTTTGGTTGTTAACTGAAACTGACTTTTATTCCTGAGCATGGAGTGAAACCTTTAACAGCTCAAATTGGCTCAAAGGTGAAGTCATCATTAAAACAATTTCGTACTTCAAGTCTAAAATAGAAGTGCACCTTAGACAGGCTGTGTTTCCTAAAAGTCAGGAAGAATAGGTCCCCATTACTGTGTAGAGGATGGGTAAACTACACACACACACACACACACACACAGTCTAATTTAAAATGGAACATTTAAGGAGCTTTGCATTTTAGGTATTTTGTAAAAAATCCTTTTTAAATTTAGTTCCAGGTGAAATCAGCTGTTTGGGTTTGATTGATGCCATTAAACGACGTAACAGTAGTAACAATGACCAATCCAGAACAACCTCCAAGCTGTTGGGTGGACTCTGGTGTGACCTCAGTTCCCCCCCTTTCCTCCAATGGGAGGCTGGTGGTCCCAGATCCTGACCAGCTTTCCCCTCCACCTCGTTCTCCAAATCACTTAAATCCTTTATCTCTAACTACATTGGATCTATTCAGTGCTTCCCTTTTTAATGCCTCCACAATTCCTTAATATCTACAAAGAGGGGATTGATTTCCCACCCCTAGAGTATGCCAGCAGGAAGCAGTGGGGTGTGCATATTGGACCGGCCCCAATTTGAGGAACATGCCAACAAGGGGAATACTGTCTTTTCATTCTTCATTTTATTTTTTCAGAGCACTTTCCTTTCTTATCCACATTAGTCTGACCTCAGCACAAGACAACTATATGTTACTTTTAACGGTAAAACTTGAATGTCGCCTGGGTTGCGTTGGTGGTTTTCCATGAATGTAATACAATAATCCCCATGGAGTCACTCAGTTACTTATTACTCTTACCCAGATAAAAATAGTTTGTTGGGGCTATTAGGCTGTCTTTTGTTTTAAACAGCTGAAAATGGAAACATTACAGAGCTTAGAGATATAATGAGAAAATTCTCTGCTTCAGTTAACAGAGAGTATCCCCCTCAAAATGCACCAGGATGAAAACATTTGCCCCAGTTTTACTTCAACAGAAACATTTTAACTGGAGGTTTCAAGCTTAGCTTTTAAGAATGAGCCATGTGACACACGCACACAAAATGGAAATGCCCTGGTGGATGAAATTAGCCTCCTCTTATCACACCTGTAGTGCAAACCGTCACAAAAGGAATTACTAAATAATGTAAAGTTTCTGATGATTTAAAATGCAGCTGTGTTCCTTTCTATTTAAAAAATGCCCAGAGTTGAAAGCTAATCTAATCCTTTCTTTGTCAGAGTTTCTTTCAAGCGATCAGACCCTTGGAAATGTTTTTACTTAGGACTGATTGGTTGTCTTGAATCCAGCCCATTTCATTAACAGGCTGTCTATAAACTTCTAAGGGTCTTCTAGTGTTTGTTTACTAAGAGGTAGAAATGGATTTGCAATCTTACTCTTCTTCTAACTAAATGAACTTGTGCCAAAACCCAGATGGGAGGTCAAAGCACATGGATCCCTTCTTTTTAACGGACATGACTTGTTATCACATGTGACGTCTAGGCACTGTCCTGTGAGGATGACTTTTCAGATGGCACAGCTGCAATCACCCAGCAAAGGAGTTTTTCTTGTGTATTTTATGAAAACAAAAGCTGTGTGACTGTTCTACAGAAGAGGGATGGCCCTCCACCCAAAATTTGGTTTGGATGTCAAGACTCATCATCACACACGTACCAAGAGGGTATACAACTTTTATTCCTTGTAGGAGATTGGGGCAGGCTCCCAAATAGGTCCAAAAATGGCTTGAGGGAGGAGGGAAAACAGACGGGTTTGGCTGTTACTGTGATCAGGAAGTGGGCAGGGGTGAGAATTTCCATGGCAGGCCAGAACTTGGCGGTTTGAACTTTCCACTGGTGCCAAAGGTAGGAGAATCCAGGCTTTCATAGTAGCTGGCCCAGATATGAGACAAAAGGATAAGAGCAAGTGCTGGCCCTTGGTATCTGTCAGCAGTCAAACATCAAAATTGGACCCAGACTCTTTTATCTGCCTTTCTATTGAAGATCTGAGATACTCTGACTAGAAAACTAGTGGCCATTGAGTGGACTCTGACTCATGGTGACCTCATGTGTTTCAATCAGAACTGTGCTCCTAGGACTTGCAATGGCTGATTTTTTGGATATAGATTGTCAGACCTTCTGGGTGGTTTTGAGTCTTCAACTTTTGGGTTAGGAGCCAAGCACGTTAACCATTTGTACCATCTAGAGACTCCAAGGCACACTGAAAGATGGTAAATATGTTTAGATTAATAGCAAATGCTGTTTGAGAATTGATAGTTTCTCAGTAATCTTTAGAAAGTGTCCAAAAGTCTGCTGTGTATTTCATTTTTGGGGCTTTCAGGGGCAAAAAAAAGTAGACAACTTCTTTTTTATAAAAAATAATTTAAATTTAATAATTAAAAAATTTAAAAATAGTTTAAAATTTTCTAACACATCAAAGGAAAGCTTCATCATTAAACTTAATTTTATCTATTCAAAAGTTGATAGTTTAAAAAGTCTTAGCATGTCTAAAGACTCCTAACACCTGCTTCATTCAAGCCAATCAACTTTTACTATGGATGGATTATTTCCTGCTCTAGTACAAATCCTTTGCACACTAGGCCAAGGAAGAGGTTTCTTGGTTCCCCATGCTACCCTGGATGGGATGGTGAGCCATCAGGTCAAGTTGTTGTTGTTAGGTGCTGTTGCTTAAGTCCCAACTCATAGAAACCCTATATATGACAGAGCAGAACGCTGCCTGGTCCCGTGCTATCCTCACAATTGTTGCTATTCTCAAGCCCATTGTTGCAGCCACTGTGTTAATACATCTTGTTGAGGGTCTTCCCCTTTTTCGCTGACCCTCAAGTTTACCAACCATGATATTCTTCATAACTTGTCCCTTCTGATAACATGACCAAAGTAGAAGAAATGAAGTCTGGCCATTCTCACTTCCAAGGAGCATTATGACTGCACTTCCTCCAAGACAGATTTGTTCATAATTCTGCCAGTCCATTAATTGCATTAATGGGACTATATTATTTTTTTAAAAAATTTGTGGCATATTACAACCATAATAATTTATTAATCTGAGTGAGAGTAAAGAGAATAGTTTCATTGAAAAAATTGAATGAGGCTGTGATGGTTAACGTGTGTCAGTCTGGCTGGACCATGATTCTAAGCAGTTTAAGCAGTTGTGATGTAGTCATTGCCTGTGGTGAGATCTGATGTAATAGTATCTCCTCCATGGTGAGATGTTCTACGAGCAGCCAACCAGTTGAAAGGGAGTTTCCTCTGGGGTATGCCTTGCTTTCATTGTGTATATATACGGATGTCCAGGGAACATTCTCTGGCTTTCTGCTGGATCTGGGTCCTGCATCTAGCTCATCATCATGTACAGTTCTTGAAGCTGAACCAGTGGCAGCCATGAAGAAAAACCAAACTCACTGCTGTGAAGTTGATTCAACTCATAGTGACTCCTCCTTGGATTTCTGGGGTGGTATCTCTATGGAAGCAGATTGCCCAGTTTCCCTCCAAGGAGTGGCTGGTGGGTTTGAACTGCCAGCCTTCTGGTTAGCAGTCAAATGCCTTAGGCACTATGCCACCAGAGCTCCTGTGGCAGCCATATTGCCTGCTCCTCTTGGGATTGTTGCTTTCACAGCCTGTGAGCCAATAATCTGCAGTATTACCTGCTGATCTTGAATTTGTCATCCACCAAAGCCAGCAGCCTGCTGTGTTGCCTGTTGATCTTGGATTCCTCAGCATGCTCAGTTATATGAGTCAGGAAAAGCCTCCAGGTTGACATTAGACCCATGAATTTAGGACTAGCCAGCCTTTACAACTGTGTGAGCCATTTCCCTGAGATAAATCTCTCTCTTTTTTTCTCTCTAAGCTTCACTGGTTTTGCTTCTCTAGAGAAGCCAGCCTAAGATAGAGTCCATGGTGTCAATTGTGTGTACCATGTGTGTACCATTGTGCGTACCATGCATGCAGTGTACTCACAGGTGCCCTATGTCACAGAATAGAACTGTCTTATAGGGTTTCCTAGGTTATAATCTTGTGGCGGCAGACTGCTACATCTTTCTCCTACTTATGTTCAAATGTTGGACCTTTTGGTTAGCAGCTGAGTGCTTAACCATTGCACCACCAGGGCTTCTTATGGTATTAATTAGGACCCATTTAGATCTGATTCTTCAAGACTGCAAGTCAAATTTGGTAAGTGGAAGTAGGACTTAAAATAGATTGGGCAATCTACTTCCGTAGTGATATCGCCTCGGAAACTCAAGGAAGTGTTGCTATGAGTTGGGTCTGACTTGATGGCACATAACAACAACAACAACACTGTCTTTCTTGGTCTCCAATCATAGTCTTACACTCTCTATTAAGTATCTCTTTTTGCACTTGAGTATGCCTTGGTCCCTTTTGTTTTTCCTTTCTGTTTCTTCCTTGCTCCTCATTCTCTTCCCTGCCAAGCCAATTTGTCTTTCTTAGCCATTTGGCTGTGTTACTTCCTCTTCCTTGGTCTTCAATTGCTGTTTGCCTGGAAAAACATGGCAAAAGTTGACTCATACTTTAAAGGAATAAAGTAATCGAAAAGTCCCTCCCTTCCCTCTCTTCTTTTTCGAGGTTGAGAATGTAAGAAAGAAAGGGGGGAAGGAAATGGACACAGATTAGAGAGGTGATGAGGTGAAGAACTCTTGTGACTAGTGGTGTGAAAATTGTGTCAATGGTAATGTTAAGGAGTTTATAGGGCTTCTCCTCCCACGTGATGGAGACAAGCACAAGAAACCAGAGGCTCTTCATTTAATGGAAGATATGGGAAATCATTTCCTTTTTAAAATTGTATTGTGGTGAAAAATATATAATAAAACATATATCATCTCAACAATTTCTACTGGTACAACTCATTGAGTATGTTGTTCAAGTTATACAACCATTCTCTCTCTCCTTTTCTGAATCATTCCACCAATATTAATGCTGGTGGTTTTGAACCACCAACCTTCTGGTTAGTAGTCAGATGCCTTAGGCACTGTGCCACCAGAGCTCCTTAATCAAAAACTGCCATCTTCACTCCCCATAACCACTAATAATCTTTGTTGTTATTAGGTGCTGTTGAGTTGGCTCCAACTCATAGCTACCCAATGTACAAGAGAACAAAACATTTCCCAGTCCTGTGCATTCCTCAAAATCCTGGCTATGCTTGTGCCCGTCATTGCAGCCACTGTGTTAATCCTTTTCATTGAGTCTTCCCTGTCTGTGCTGACCCTCTACTTTACCAAGCATGATGTCCTTTTCTAGGGACTGGTCCCTTCTGACAATATGGCCAAAGTAGATGAGGTGAAGTCTGGCCTTTCTTGCTTCCAAGAAGCATTCTGGATGCACTTCTTCCAGGACTGATTTGTTTGTTCTTTTAAAAATTTTTATTGTGATTTTGGGGAAAGTTTACAGAGGAAATTCATTCTCCACGTAGCAGTTCTCACACATTTTGTTTCATGACATTGACTGCAGTTCCACAATGTAACTGTTCTCTTCCCACTTCCTCCCTGAAGTTACCTCTTCCTTGTGTCCTTTCTTCCCATATAGTCCTGGTCCCTGAACTATCTCCCTTTGCAAATACTGTCCTTCTGTTCTACCATGATTGGTTGTACCAAAGAGTGTATCTACCTGGTGCAAATGCCCACTCCATATGCCTGTCTATTGTTTGGCTGGAAGCCACAGAGTGATTCAATTCCAGGTGTGAAGGCTAACTAGGGCCTGTGTTCTCACAATTTTCACCAGGCTCTATCAGACCAGTAAACCTGGTCTTCTCCATGATTTTGAGCTTTGTTCCACATTGTTCTCCCACTCTATCCAGGATCTCCTGCATTGATCTCTTTCTAAATGGTTGACAGTGGTAGCTGGGGACCACCTAATTCTTCTGGTCTGATGGCTGAGGTTCACATGGCCCATTAGTCTCTTAGACTAACTATTTTCATGAGTTTTTTATTTTCTTCATTCTTCTTTGCTCCAGACAAGAGAGATTTATTCATTCTTCTGACAGGCCATAGTATTTTCAGTATTCTTTGCCAACACTATAATTCAAAGACATCAACTTTTCTCTGGTCTTCTTTATTTATTGTCCAGCTTTCACATGCATAACAGGTGATTGAAAATACAATGGCTTGGGTCAGG
>NW_006921904.1:2926363-2927302 GCF_000298275.1 Orycteropus afer afer
GCTCAGGGGTCCAAGATTATCTTCTGTGTCTGTGTTAATTGGTTTCCCTTTTCTTTGTTGAAGAGGGTCTGTGCAATCCTTCTGCCTAGTCTGCCATCTTGCCGGAACCTCAGCCCCTTCCTTCTTAATCTGGAAGCTCAGCTGAAAAACCTGTCTACCATGGTTCACCTGGCTGGTATTTGAAATACGGGTGGTGTAGCCTCCATCCTCACAGCAACACGTAAGCCACCAAAGTATGACAAATTGAAAGGTGAGTGAGTAATGGCTAATAATCTATTATTATGGGTTCTATATATTTGCTTCTTTTATATAAATGAGATCATACTGTATTTGTTCTTTTCTGACTGACTTATTTCACTCAGCATGATGTTTTCCAGGTTCATTCATGTTGTGGCATAGATCAGGACTTCATTTAACTTTATGGATGGTAGTAGTCCTTTGTGAGTATATACCGTATTTTGTTTATCCATTTATCTGTTGGTGGACATTTTGGTGGTTTGCACATTTTGGCTATTGTGAAAAGTGCTACAATGAATATTGGTGTACAGGTTTCTTTTGGGTTCCTATTTTTACTTTTTCTGAGTATATATCTAGGATTGGGATGGCTGGGTCATATGGTCTGTGTTCAGTTTTTTTGAGGAACCACCAAACACTTTCTTACAGTGGCTATACCATTTCACATTCTTACCAGCAATGGACAATGGACAGAGAATCAGTTTTTTGTTTTTTTTTTTAAT
The DNA here is from genome assembly GCF_000298275.1 of Orycteropus afer afer. NCBI lineage: Eukaryota > Metazoa > Chordata > Mammalia > Tubulidentata > Orycteropodidae > Orycteropus > Orycteropus afer. The sequence continues at coordinate 2,927,101 of NW_006921904.1, forward strand.
GGTGCAACTTTTGAGAACCAGTTTGACTTAAAAATATAAATTTACATTCTTTTTATCAATCTTTTGACGTAGGACTGAAGATTTTTTATTTTATTTTTGTAATTTAGGTTCACTGATTTGAGTGCAGTGCTTTTTTTTTTTTTTTTTCCTTGGGTAAATCATGTTCCTTAAATACTATCCAAAAGAACATTGATGGTTCAGT
>NW_006921904.1:2927887-2929846 GCF_000298275.1 Orycteropus afer afer
CCCTTTCTTTTGTACTCATAGTTAATTGTTTTTTACAATACTTAACTAATTTTATTAAAATAGTAAGTTTGATTCATATAAAAAGATTTGTGAACATATAGAACTAACTTTGATAAGCACAGCTCACAGGTTGGATCTGAAGTCTGTGGCTATACAAGAGAGGAACTTACTGAGTTTTCGTTATTCCTCTGGCCCCAGGCAATTTGCCTTATGGACAGATTGGAGGGCAATGATTAGCCCAACACATTGGCTAAGTGGAGTCCATTTTGAAACTTCTACTTTGTTGTATGGCTTCAGATTTGCAACGTGGGGGCAAAATGTTCATGACAGCATGAACATGGCTACATTATATGACTTGAGGTTCTCTCATGAAAACACCTCTTGGCTCCACTTTATCCCAAATGATGTTGTTGTTATGTGCCGTATATATTTTTTAAAAGTGCATGAGATTCTACTACTTAAATGTTGTGCTTTTGGGTTAAGCATTGTCATGTATAAACATTCTCTTTAAGATTAATGCATACTTTTAACTGTTACCACATAAATGTGTCACTAATATCTTCTTTGAATTAGTTAATTGAATCAACTTTACTGTCAGGGAATGTCTTGGGAAAAGTAAAAGCTTCAAGACAAAGGGAAGAAAATGTACAAAAATGGATGGTTTTCCAAAGACAATCCTATTTTCTACTTCATGATACTGCCTACAGCTGAACTTGAACATGACCACTTTAGGAGACCAAGAGAACAGTCTAGAATCTATTGTGCATCTACCATTTCCTGGAGTCTCTGGGTGGCACAATCAATCGGTTAAGTTCTCAAGTACTAGCTGAACGCTTGGTGCTTCAGACCAATCCAGAGACTTCTTGGAAGATAGGCTTGGCAGTCTGCTTCCCAAAGGCCACAGACTTAAAAACTCTATGGAGCAATTCTGTTCTGTACACTTGGGGTTGCCATGAGTTGGAATCGACTTGACAGCAACTAACAGTAACAACAGCATCCATTTCCCAGCACAGTGCTAGCTCCTGGGGATGCAAAAAGTACGTAAATGAGTCAGGAACTCAGTGGTGAATATTTATCAAAACGCTGCTGGTCCAGCATTTTAGAGGAAGCAGACATGTAACTGTAACATAACAGAGGAGCTTAGAAAATACTTGACAGAAATAAGAAAGGAGCCACTGCTTCTTACTAATGGAGTTGTGGAAGGGGTCTGGGAGGAGGTTTACACTTGGGCTGGGTTTTGGAGGGTGAGTAAGTGTTTGCCAGACATGGAAGATAAGGGAAGGCACTCCAGGCAGGAAGAGAACATGTTGCACATACAACTCGGTGAAATGCATGCTTGAGCAATAGTCTGGTCATAGGATGAGCAGGGGATGGCATTGTGGTATAAGAAGTTAATTTTATTCAAGAGTAATTAGCATTTCTCTTTGTTTCCTATTTGTATCTAAGGCCTCCAGACCACACATGAAGATTTGTGCTAAAGAGTGAGGGCTAAATGGGTCAGAAAGACCACCATGCGGCCTAGTGCAAAAAGGTCAAGGAGGCCACATGTTCTGACCTCCTCTAATTCCACAAGAGGAAGACAGAGTCATCATCAATAACCCAAGGCCTATTCCTGCCAGGCCAGACATGCTGCCTCCCTACAGCCCTTTCTCCAACCGTTCCCCTCAAAGCACCCACCACCTATCTCCTGGGTTCGATAATTCGCTGCAGTGGCCACACAGAGCTCACAGATTATGGGGTTTATTAGGGAGGCACCACAGGCTACAATTCAAGTTCATGGAAAATGCTCAGTCTCTCTCCCAGCCCACCGTCCCTCAGCCAACAGTCTCTCACAGTCTCTTTCCCAGCAGTGCTGGTTCCTCGGTGTCTCACTCAGCAATGCGTGTCTCTTACGTCTCTTCCCCAGCAACGTGTGTCTCAGGAGCCCATGTCTCTTTCAGCAGCATGTCTTCCTCAACC
>NW_006921904.1:2929946-2959033 GCF_000298275.1 Orycteropus afer afer
ATCAGAACTCTAAGCACCTGAGAGAGAGTGGGCACCTCCCAGAACATTGTTTTGTGCCACTCCCAACAGAAATACTCCAGGTGGACAACTTCAGCAATCAGGAGCTCCTCAGTTGCTCACAGAAAATCCCACCTTGGAGTTTACAAAGACTTATGGGTAAAAAAGCCACACTAAGTAATTTATTACACCACACCTAGTTACTGCTGACCTCAAGGAGGGGAGCATAATTCAATCAGTCATGCCTATGCAATGAAGCCTCAATAGAGGATCTGGATGCAGAAGCTACACGGGCTTCCTGGTTGGTGAAGGATAAAGATATGTGTAGGAGGGTAGTGCATCTCTTTTTAGACATGGAAACCCCATTTTGGGAAACTTCCCAGACTTCGCTCTATGTTTCTCTTCATTTGTATCCAGTTTTCTACCATAAAACTGTAATTATACATATTTCTGTGAGTTCTGTGAGTTCTTCTAGTGAATTATCAAACCTAAGGGAGTAGTGAAAACCAGCAGGTCATAGGTGAGGGTAGGTGTGGGACCTCTTGAGCTTATGATTGGTATCTTAAGGGGGTAGAAGGAGCCCTCAAATTTTAGCCAGCAAGTCAGAAGTGAGAGAGCCTGTGCTGGTAGGGATAGAGGGTGAGCTTGTGGCTGACATCCTGAAGGGATAGTAATAAATCCCCAAATTTGTAGTCAGCAGGTCAGAAGCAAGGGGATTGGATCCACTCAAGGATCATATGACTCTAAGTTATCTCTTCGTTTTCTTCACTTGGTGGAACTTACAGCATGGGACAGCCCGCTCTAACCTAGATTTCCTTAGTTCCATTTGGACTGAAGTTAATGACCCCCTGTTAGCTGTAGTCACCAAAACCACACAGGTCATAGAAGATTACTCAAGTGGACATGACTTCCACTGAGAGTTTAGAAATGCTTTGTAAAATTATGATCTTCAGGGGCTTAGTGTCAGCCTATGTCATCTGCTAATATTTATGGGTAGAACTAAAATTATGCAGGAACCATGCACAGACAATTTGGGGTGACTATTTTCACATCTATGTGCTGATTTGTTGAGCTGCTTTTGGAATCCTACACCCACCTCTCCCCACAAGTCTTTCGCTAAAGATTGCACAATGAGCTGAATGGAAATGTTTTCTTAGTAAGGACTGGGATCAGCTCAAGCATGTGGAATTTAATAACTAATAAAGGTCTGTTTAGTTGAAAACTCAAGACAGCTGCGAGTTCATGCATACGGTAGGATGAATAAAAGCCAAATTCCTTGCTCAGGCTGTGTCCTTTGAATGGTAAGTATTGTGATGATTAAAATCATGACAATTATAATAATAGCCAACCTTTCTTAATCATGTACTAGGCCAAGTTACTTTCTATTAAATTAAATTACTGTCATTATTTTACAGATGCATAAACTGAGACTTAAGGGCTTTAAAACCTTGGTTAAGTTTATACATCTGAAACACCAGTTCCTTCATGTTGGTTTGATTCATGGTGACCTCGTGTGTAGACCTCAGAGTAGAACTTGCTCCGCCTGGTTTTCAGTGGCTGTGATCTTTCAGAAGTAGATTGCCAGATGTTTCTTCTCAGGTGCCTGTGTGTGGACTCCAACCTCCAACCTTTTGGTCAGCATCACAGTGTGTCAACCATTTATGCTATGCAGGAACTCCTTACATAACTTATTTGTTGCTAAGCTACTAGGCTATTTTCATTTTATTAATGTTCCTAGTGACTTGAATGATTTATAGCCTAAGATGGATTTCTTTTGATTCATTGTGGCTGAAGAGTTGAGACTGGTTGGCAAGATTTCAAAATAATTTCTCTGTGCATATGAGAAATGGACTATTTCTTGAAGGACTTGGGGATAGATCTAAGATGAAGGCTATTCCTAAAAGGGGAAGGAATCAGGAAATTCATTTAGTAAGTTACTTCTACCTTTTTAAGGAGCCTTGATGGTGCAGTGGTGAAGCACTAGGCTGCTAGCCGTAAGGTCAGCATTTCAAACCCACTAGTGGCTCCACAGGAGAAAGATGTAGCAGTCTGCTTCCGTAAAGATTACAGCCTTGTAAACCCTATGGGGCAGTTCTTTTTTGTCCTATAGGGTTGCTACGAGACAGAATTGACTCAATGGCAGTCGGTCTTTTTTTTTTGGCCTACTTTTTTATGTCATAAAAATAAGAACATTCCTAAAAGGGAAAAGAAACAGATAAATATATGAAAAAGGCCAAATATCCACACACTGTTTTGTCAGGACCTTAAGCAGATGGTGCACGGGAAGCTCTTGTTTTAGCTTTGTGTCACTAATGTGACTAACAAACCTGGTGACATCCTGGAAGTTGGACCCAGTGAAAAAGCTAGGATGGCCATTTGGTGACACTGAGATGTGACAAACTCAGAAGCAGAGAAGGAAAATCCCCACCAGGCAGGACATTCGGAGGTCACAACATCCTCTAGTCCTGCTCCAGGGTACATCCCATGCTCTGGGGCTCCCAGACACTCACCCTTCTCCCTTGAACTCTAGCATAGGAGGAAGTCCCATCACTCACTCCATGTTTGTTTATAACAGCACACAAAGCCTTTTTGAGGACAAAGAAAACAAAACACACTGAGCTGACTTAGAAGAAACAAACACTCATGTTAAATGTGATTTTTTGGTGTGTCTTAGCTCTGAATGAGAAAATAACATTGTTCCCTGATTGTTGGAAGGAGAATGTGATGCAGGACTGAAGGACAATTTGAATATGTAGGCAAAGTCTCACACAGCTGCTATGTCTCCAACAAGAATCCACTGACTGATTCATTTATTCATTCACTCTGTCAACCAAAAGCCACTAAACAAATACTAAATACCAGGGACTCTGCTCACTGCTTGGGGGGACAATTCAGAAGACTTAATCTCTGCTTTCACTGAGCTTGTCCTTGGAACATGAAAATGGTTAAATCCTTTGCTACTAAGTGAAAGATTGGTGGTTTGAATCCACACAAAAGTGCCTTGGAAGAGCCCTCTGAAGTCCAGTTCTACCCTAAAATGCATGAGCTGCCACGAGTAGGGGTCATTTATGGGGCTTGTGTTGGTACCCATTGAGCTTACTGTGGTGAAAAGAAAGAGGGAGCAGTCAGAGGAAACAAATCATTTAGTTTAAGACAATATCAAATCACTTAAAAAAGCAGGGCGAGATGATTCTAGCAAATGACAAAAATAAAGAACCAGAAAACATTACTGGAAGAAGAAATAGTAATGGAACTACCTGATAAAGAATTAAGAAGACTAACATAGAAGATTATCAAAGAGATCAAGGAAAACTCAGACAAGATCAAGAAAAACACAGACAAAGCAATGGAAGAACTCAGGGAAACAATGCAAGAACAAAATGAGAAAATAAATTGTTGTTAGGTGCTGTTCAGTTGTCTCCAACTCATAGTGACCCTTGCACGCTAGGAAGAACCACTGCCCAGTTCTGTGCCAGCTCCACGATCTTTGCTGTATCCGAGCCCATCGTTGTAGCCACTGTGTCAATCCATCTTGTTGAGGGCCTTCCCCACTTTCCTTGACCCTCCACTTTACCAAGCATGATATCTTTCTTCAGGGGATGGTCCCTTCTTACAACATGACCAAAGTAAGTGAGATGAAGTCTGGCCATTCTTGCTTCCAAGAAGCATTCCAGCTGCACGTGCTCCAAGACAGGTTTGTTAGTTCTTTTAGCAGTCCACACTACTTTCAGCATTCTTTGCCAGCACCACAACTCAAAAGTATTGACTCTTCTTTGGTCTTCCTTATTCATTGTCCAGCTCTCACATGCATATGAGGGCATTGAAAATACCATGGCTTGGATCAGGTGCACTTTAGCCCTCAAGGAGTTATCTTTGCTCTTCAGCATTTGAAAGAGGTCTTTTGCAGCTAATTTCCCCAGTGTTACACGTCATCTGATATCCTTACTGTTGCTTCCATTGATGTTGATTGTAGAACCAAGTAATATGAAGTCTTTGACAACTTTAATCTTCTCTCCATTTATTGTGCTGCTGCTTATAGATCCAGTTGCGAGGATTTTTCCTTCCTTTATATTGAGGTGTAATCCATACTGCAGATTGTATTCTTCAGTCTTCATCAGTAAGTACTTCAAGTCATCCTCACTTTTAGCAAGGAAAGTTGTGTTGACAGAGTATCACAGGTTGTTAATGATTCTTCCTCCAATTCTGATGCCATGTTTGTCTTCATATAGTCCAGCTTCTTGGATTATTTGCTCAGTGTACAGACTGAATAAGTATGGTAAAAGGATACAACCCTGACATACTCCCTTCTTGGTTTTAAAGCATACAGTGTCCCCTTTTCTGTGTGAACAACAGCCTCCTGGTCTATGTACAGGTTCCTCATGATTACAACCAAGTGTTTTGGAATTCCCATTCTTCTCAATGTTATCCACAATTTGTTATGATCCACACTATTGAATGCTTTTGCATAGCCAGTAAAACACAAGTAAACATCTTTCTGGTATTTGCTTTCAGCCAAGATTCATCTGACATCAGCAATGGTATCCTTCATTCCATGTCCTCTTCTGAATCCAGCTTGCATTTCTGGAAGTTCTCTGTCAATATACTGCTGCAACCCTTTTTGAATTATCTTCACTAAGATTTTACTTGCATGTGATATTAATGGTATTGTTTGATGATTTCCACATTCTGTGGGATCACCTTTCTTTGGAATGGGTACAAATATGAATCTCTTCCAGTCAGTTGGCTAGGTAGCTATCTTTCAAATAGTGTGACATCGTTTGCTGAAACATCTCAATGGGTATTCTGTCAATTGCTGGAGCCTTGTTCTTCACCAGTTCCTTCAGTGCAGCTTTGAGTTCTTCCTTCAGTACCATTGGTTCTTGATCATATGCCACCTTCTGAAATGGATGAACATAGACCAATTGTTTTTGGTACAGTGACTGTGTATTCTATTCATCTTCTTTTGATGTTTCCTGCATCATTCAATATTTTGCCCATAGAATCTTTCAGTATTGCAACTTGAGGCTTAAATTTTCTCTTCAGTTGTTTCAGCTTGAGAAATGCTGAGCGTGTTCTTCCCTTTTGGTTTTGTAACTCCAGGTCTTTGCACATTTCATTATAATAATTGGCTTTGTCTTTTCAAACTGGTCTTTGAAATCTTCTGTTCAGCTCTTTTATCTTGTCATTTCTTTCATTTGCTTTAGCTACTCTCTATTCAAAAGCAAGTTTCAGAGACTCTTCTGACATCTATTTTGGTCTTTTCTTCCTTTCCTGTCTTTTAAATGACCTTTTGCTTTCTTCGTGGATGATGTCCTTGAAGTCATCCCACAATTCCTCTGGTTTTTGGTCATTGGTGTTCAATATATCAAATATATATATTTTAGATGGTCTCTAAATTCAGGAGGGATATATTCAAGATCATATTTTGACTCTCGTGGACTTGTTTTAATTTTCTTCAGCTTCAGCTTGAACTTGCATATGAGCAGTTGATGGTCTGTTACATAATCAGCTCCTGGCCTTGTTTTGGCTGAAGATACAGAGCTTTCACATTGCCTCTTGCCACAGATGCATTCCATCTGATTCCTGTGTACTCCATCTGGTGAAATATGTGTGTATAGCTGCTATTTGTGTTGTTGAAAAAGTTATTTGCAGTGAATAATTTGTTGGTCTTGCAAAATTCTATCATGTGATCTCCAGTGTTATTTCTATCACCAAGGCCAAATTTTCCAACTACTGGTGATTCTTCTTTGTTTCCAACTTTTGCATTTCAATCATCTGTGATAATCAGCACATCTTGATTGCATGTTTGGTCATTTTCACACTACAGAAGTTGGTAGAAATCTTCAAATTCCTCATCTTTGGCTTTGGTCGTTGATGTGTAAATTTGAATAATGGTAGTATTAACTGGCCTTCCTTGTAGGTGTATCTATATTATCCTATCACTGACAGCATTGTAGTTCAGGACAGATCTTGAAACATTCTTTGTGATGATGAATGCCACACCATTCCTCTTCAATGCCACACCATTCCTTGTCATTCCTAGCATAGTAGATAATATGATTATCTGATTCAAATGACCAAAACTAGTCCATTTCAACTCACTAATGCCTAGGATATCAATCTTTATATTTTCCATTTCTTTCTTGATAACTTCCAATTTCCCTATATTCATACTTCATACATTCCATGTTCCAATTATTAATGGATGTTTGCAGCTGTTTCTCCTCAGTTTGAGTCATGCCACATCAGTAAATGGAGATCCCAAAAGTTTTACTTTATCCATATCACTAAGGTTGGTTCTACTATGATGAGGCACTTCTTCCCCAGTCATATTTTGAGTGCTTTTGACCTGAGGGACTCATCTTCTGGCACTGTATTGGACAATGTTTCAGGGCTATTCATAAAGTGGTCCAGTAATGTATCAGACAGTGTTTCTCTGCTATTCACAAGGTTTTCCTTGGCCAATTCTTTGAGAAGTGGATGCCCTTCTGAGTCTGTCTCAGTCTGGAAGCACCACTGAATCCTGTCCACCATGGGCAACCCTGCTGGCATTTGAAACACTGGTGGCACAGCCTCCAGCCTCACAGCAACACACAAGCTACCACAGTATGAAAAACTAACAGGCAATTTTGTCTCCCTTAGGTGTTCCAAACTTCTCCTCCCTCCCCTTACCTGGATCTGGCCCTCAGTCCTGGCTTCCTGCTTCCTGCCTGGGTGGGGGCTGACACAAAATAAATAGACAACTAGAAACTATATACCATATACCACCAACAATTAGAAACCCAAAAGATTAACAATAAAATGTCAGAAATTGACAACTCAATAGAAGAACATAGGAGCAGAATTGAATCAATGGAAGTCTGGATCAGTAAATTACAGGACAAACTCTTTGACATCTATTTGAGGAAAAATAAGAAAAGAAGAATGAAGAAAAGTGAAGAAACCCTAAGAATGATGTGGGACACTCTCAAGAGGAAAAATTTCTGTGGGATTGAAATTACAGAACAGGAGGAAGCAAACACACACACACACACACACACACAAAGTGTGAGAGAGAGAGAGAGAATTGTCAAAGATTTCCCTAATAACATGAAAGATGAGTGAGAAGATACCCATCACCAAAGCTCAAAGAACCCCTAACAGTATAGACTCCAAAAGAAAGTCACCAAAACATATACTCAAACTAGCCAAAACCAAAGACAATGAATCCTGAGAGCGGTTGAGGACAAAATGAAAAGCCGGCTTCAATGGGGAACCATGAAGAATAGGCTCTGAGTACTCAGCAGAAACCATGCAGGCAAGAAGGCAACACGATGACATACGTGTTGTGGTTAGGTGTGGGTAAGGGAGTTTCAGCTCGCAGTGCCTCCTGCAGCAACAGAAGGCAGCCCAGCCAGCCCTGCGCCGTCCTCACAGTTGTCCTCGCTGTGCTTGAGCCCGTCATTGCAGCCACTGTCTCAGTCCATCTCCTTGAAGGTCTTTCTCTTTGCCACTAACCACCGTCTAGTTTACCAAGCATGATGTTCTTCTCCAGGGACTGGTCCCATGGACAACATGGCCAAAGAAGGTGAGACAACATCTGGCCCTTCTCACTTCTAAGGAGAATTCTGGCTGCACTTCTCCCAGGAAAGATTTGTTCATTTTTCTAGCAGTCCATGGTATTTTAAGTATTCATCACCAACACCAAAATTCAAAGGCATCAATTCTTCTGTAGTCTTTTTTATTCACTATCCAGCTTTCACATGCATATGAGGTGTACCTTAGTCTTCAAAGTGACATCTTTGCTCTTTAACACTTTAAAAATGTATTTTGCAGCAGTTTTTCCCAATGCAGTATGTTGTTTGATTTCTTGACTGTTATTCACATGAGTGTTGATTGTAGATTCAAGTAAAATGAAATCCTTGACAACTTCAATCTTTTCTCCACTTATCATGATGTTGTTTATTGGTCCAATTGTAAGGACTTTTGTTTTCTTTCTGTTGAGGTATAATTCATGCCACAGCCTGCAGCCTTTGAACTTCATTAGTAAGTGCTTCAAATCTTCACTTTCAGCAAGCGAGACTGTGTCATCTGAATATTGCAGGTTGTTCATGCGTCTTCATCCAATCATGATGCCACATTGTTCTTCACGAAGTCCAGCTTTTTGGATTATTTGCTCAGCATATAGATTAAATAAGTATGGTGAGAGGAAACAGCTCTGCTGTACATGTTTCCTGATTTTAAACTATGCTGTATCCCCTTATTCTTTTTGAATGATTGCCTCTTGGTTCATGTACAGGTTACTCATGAGCACAATTAAATGTTTTGGAATTCCCATTCTTCACATTGTGATCCATAATTTGTTATGATCCACACTGTCAAATGCCTTTGTATAGTCAATAAAACACAGATAAACTTCTTCTGGTATTCTTTGTTTTCATCCAAGATCCATCTGACAGCAGCAACGTTATCCCTTGTTCCATGCCCTCTTCTGAGTCGAGTTTGAATTTGTGGCAGTTTCATGTTGATGGACTGCTGCAACCATTTTTTAAATTATTTCAGCATAAGTTTACTTGCATGTGACATTAGTGGTATTGTTCAATAATTCCTGCATTCTATTGGATCACCTTTCTTTGGAATGGGCACAAATATAGATCTCTTTCAGTCAGTTAACCAGGTAACTGTCTTCCAAATTTCTTTGCATAAACAAGCGAGCATGTTCAGTGTTGCATCAGTTTACTGAAACATCTCTATGGGCTTTCTGTCAATTCCTGGAGCCTTGTTTTTCACCAAATCCTTCAGTGCAATTTAGATTCCTTTCTTCAATACCATCATTTCTTGTTCACCTGCTACCTCTTGAAATGGATGAACATTGACCAATTCTTTTTGGTACAAGGACTCTGTATTCCTTCCATCTTTTTTGATGTTTCCTGTATTGCTCAATATTTTGCTCATAGACTCCTTCAATATTAAATATGAGGCTTGAAGTTTTTCTTCAGTTCTTTTAGCTTGAGAAATGCTGAGCATGTTCTTTCCTTTTCAATTTCTAACTCTAGGTCTTTGCATATTTCACCATAATACTTTACTTTGTTTCTTGAGTTGTGCTTTGAAATCTTATTCAGATCTTTTACTTCATCATTCCTTCCATTTTCTTTAGCTATCCTTCATTCAAGAGCAAGTTTCAGAACCTCTTCTGACATCCATTTTGGTGTTTTCTTCCTTTCCTGTCTTTTTAATGGCCTTTTGTTTTCTTCACGTATGATGTTCTTGATGTCATCCCATAAGTCTTCTGCTCTTTGGTCATTGGTGTTCAGTGCATCAATTCTTTTCTTCAGATGTTCTATAAATTCAGGTGGGATATACTCAAGGTTGTGTTTTGGCTCTTGTAGACTTGTTTTAATTTTCTTTGGCTTCAACTTAAACTTGTATGTGAGCCATTGATGGTCTGTTCCACAGTCAGCTCTTGGCATTGTTTGTCTGATGTTATTGAGCTTCTCTATTGTCTCTTTCCACAGATGCAGTCCATTTGATTCCTGTGTATTCCATCATGGTGAAGTCCATGTCTATAATCCTGTGTATTCCATCATGGTGAAGTCCATGTGTATAATTACATTGTTGAAAGAACAATGTATTTGCAAGGAATAAGTCATTGGTCTTGCAAAATTCCAGCATCTTTTCTATCACCAAAAGCATATTTTCCAAGTACTAATCCTTCTTCTTTCTTTTCAATTTTTGCATTCCAATCACCAGTAATTATCAACATATCTTGACTGCATTTTTAGTCAACTTCAGAATGCAGAAGTTGGTGAAAATCTTCAATTTCTTTATCTTTGGATTTTGCGGTTGGTGTGTAAATTAGAATAATAGTAGCATTAACATGCCTTCCTTATGGGCATATGGATATTATCCTATTACTGACAGCATTGTACTTCAGGATATACCTTGGAATGTTCTTTTGACAATGAATATGCTGCCATTTCTTCTTTAATTTCTCATTCCTGCCATATCAGATCATATGCTTGTCCAATTCAAAATTACAAATAGCAGTCCATTTCAGCTCACTAATGCCAAGGAGCTCTGGTAGCATAGTGCCTACGGCACTTGACTGCTAACCAGAAGGCTGGTGGTTCAAACCCACCAACCAGTCCCTGGAAGGAAGGTTGGGCAATCTACTTCCATAGTGATACTGCCTCAGAAATCCAAGGAGGGGTCGCTATGAGTCGGATCCAACTTGACGGCATATAACAATAACAACAACAGTGCCAAGGATATTGATCTTTATGTTTTCCATTTCATTTCTGACAATTTCCAATTTTTCTAGATTCATACTTCATATATTCCATGTTCTGATTATTAATGGATATTTGCAGCTGTTTCCTCTCATTTTGAGTCATTTCACACCAGCAAATGGAGATCCCAAAAGCTTTACTTATCCATGTCATTAATGTTGTCCTTATTTAGATGTAGCTCTTCCACAGTCATATTTTGAGTGCCTTCCAACCTGAAAGGCTCATCTTCAGGCATTATATCTGATAGTGTTTCACTGCTATTCACAAAGTTTTCATTGGCTATTTTTTTTTCAGAACTAGACTGCCTTTTCCTTCTTCCTAGTCTGTCTTAGTCTAGAAGCTCAGCTGAAACCCATCCACCATAAGTGACCCTGCTGATATCTGAAAGACTGGTGGCATAGCTTCCAGCATCCCAGAAACACACAACCCATCACAGTATGACAAACTGACAGAGGAGTGGTAGATGGCATATATAAGCCTAGAAAGAAAAAAATTGCCGACCAAGAATTACATATCCAGCAAAATTATCTCTCAAATATGATTCTAATATTAGGATGTTTCCAGATAAATAGAAATTCATAGTGTTTGTTAAAACATGATCAATTTTATAAGAAATATTAAAGGGAGTTCTTCAGAGAGAAAACTAATAATATCAGACAATAACCTGTCATTAAGACACAGGATAGCATCAGCCAGATACCATCCAAGATGAAGAATTCTTTAAATTAAAACAGAGCTAAAAGACTGAAAACAGAGATTCAGAGATGTCAATCTGTATGGCAACAATGTCAAAACAAAAAGGGAGAATAAATGGTGTAGTTAAAGAACTTCCATACGGAAAGGAAGTCTAGGCAATATCCTGACATAGAAGACTTTAAACTTATTCTGATAAAGGTAAATTTCAAGGAAACCACTAAGAAAATTAACAGACTTAGTCATCAAAACAAAAAAGAAGAAAAATATAAAGTCTCAGTAAACACAAAATCAACAACAAAAGAAAGGAAATGGAAATCCATAATTATAAACAACTCAGCACAGAAAATTAATTTGAACAAAGAAACAGTTGATATGACACACACACACAAAGCACAACAAAATGGCAGCAGTAAGCATATACCTACCAACAATCACACTGAATGTAAAAGGCTTAAATGTACTAGCAAAGAGACAGAGAGTGGCAGCATGGATTAAAACAAAACATGACCCATCAATAGTTGTAGACAAGAGGCACAATTTAGACATAAACACATAAAGAAACTAAAACTCACAGGATGGAAGAAAATATATCAAGCAAACATTAGTCAAAAAGACGAAGAGTGGCAATATTAATATCTTATAAAATAGACTTTAAGGCAAAACCTACCATAAAAGATAAGGAAAGGTATTATATAATGGTTAAAGGGACAATCTACCAAGAGGACATAACCATCATAAATATGTATGCACCCAATGACAGGGCTCCAAAATACACAAGAAAACTCTAATGGCATTGAAAGGAGAAATATATAGTTTTACAGTAATAATGGGAGACTTCAACACATTTCTTTCAGAGAAAGACAGAACAATTAGAAGGAAACTCAGCAAAGATATGGAAGATCTAATGCCACAATCATCCAATTCAATATCATAGACATGTAGACATGTAGAGGAGATCTGGTAGCATAGTGCCTAAGGCACTTGACTGCTAACCAGAAGGCTGGTGGTTCAAACCCACCAGCCACTCCTTGGAAGGAAGATGGGGCAATCTACTTCCATAGTGATACTGCCTGAGAAACCCAAGAAGGGGTTGCTGTGAGTCGCGTCCAACTCGACAGCATATAACAACAACAACAACAACAACAACAGACATGTAGAGAACACTTCACTCAATAGCAGCAAAGTATACATTCTTTTCTAATGAACTTGGATTATTCTCCAGAGAAGATAACATTTTAGGCCTCAAAGCAAGCCTCAATAAAATCCAAAACATCAAAATAATATAAAACATTTTCTTTGAAAACAATGTTATAAAAGTAGAAATCAGTAACAGGAAGAGCAAGGAAAACAAATCATATATATGGAAACTGAATAATGCCTTGCTTAAAAACCAGTGGGTGATAGAAGAAGTCAAAGATGGAATTAAACAATTCTTATAATCAAACGAGAATGGAAACACAAAATACCAAAACCTTTGGGACATAGCAAAAGTAGTGTGTAGAGGTCAATTTATAGCAATCAATGGACACATTAAAAAAGAAGAAAGCATCAAAATCACAATATTAACCCTACAACATAAACAACTAGAAAGAGAGCAGCAAAAGAAGCCTACAGTTACCAGAAGAAAGGAAATAATAGAGATTAGAACAGAATAAATGAAACAGAGATAGAAAAACAATTGAAAGAATCAACAATAACAATTGTTCTTTGAAAGGATCAATAAAATTGACAAAGCACTGGCCAAATTGACAAAAGAAAAGTAGAGGAAGAAACAGATAACAGAAATAAGAAATGAGATGAGTGACCTTACCACAGAACCAACTGAAATAAAAAGATCTTGAGAGAATAAAGAGCTCTGGTGGCATAAGGCATTTGACTGCTAACCAGAAGTTTGGTGGTTCAAACCCACCAGTGGCTCTGTGGAAGGAAGATGGGGCAATCTACTTCCGTAAAGGCTTACCACCTCAGAAACCCAATGGGAGTTGTTATGAGTCAGAATTGCCTCAATGGCAGTGAGTTTGGCTTTTGGTTTTAGAGAAAACTAAGAAAAATAGTACTTCAACAAATTTGAAAACCTGCAGGAAATAGACAAAGTTCTAGAAACACACAATCTACTCAAACTAAGACAAACTGAGGTAGAAACACTGAACAGACTCATGACAGAAGGAGATTGAAGAGATAATAATAATAATAATAACAATAACCTCCTCTCCCAACAACAAAAAATGCCCAGGCTCAGACAGCTTCTCTGGAGAATTCTTCCAAATATTCAGAGAAGAACTCCACCAATACAAGTCAACTTATTTCAGAGCATAGCAAATGAAGGAATACTTCCAAATTCAGTCTATGAAGCCAGCATAACCCTGATATCAAAGACAGGCAAAGATACAACAAAAAAAGAACATTATAGACTAATATCCTTCATGAATATAGATGCAAATACTCCCAACAAAACTGTAGTCAATAGAATTCAACAGCATATCAAAAAATAATACATCATGTGCAAGTGAAAAAGAAGACAGAAGACGAATGGATGCACTTGAATTGTAATGTTGGCAGCGAACACTGAGTGCACCATGGACCAACAGAAGAATGAATCAATCAGTCTTGGAGGAAATACAATCGGAATGCTACTTAGAAGTGAAGATGGCAAGGCTTCAACTCACTTACTTTGGACGTGTCATCAGGAAAGACCAATCACTGGAAAAGCATAGCATGCTTGGTGAAGTGGAGGGGTGGTGACAATGTGGGACACTGTCACTGACATGGATCGACACAATGACCATAACAGTGGACTGAAAACACGTCAACAATCGTGAAGATGGCACAGGACTAGGCAGTGTTTTGTTCTGTGATACAGGAGATCATCTCGAGTTCAAGCTGACTCAACAGCAACTAACAACATAACACCAAACCTCTACAAAATAGAGGCTTATAGCATGTGAGAAAGCTTATTGGGTCAGGCCCTCCACGCTTCATTTTTCTGGACTATGCATTTTCCATTAGTTACAGCAAGAGTTTGAGTAGGGAAATTTTGCCCAACTGATAACGGGGTGCCAGTTAGACAACTCTTCGGTGGTCTGGCTCCATGACTATTTACCCAGGAAACCTTCATCCTTGCTCGGTCTGGAGTGATGGGATCCAAAAGGAAATTCCAAGAAGCACTGTTGCTCTTGGCCATGTGTGAGCAGTGATCTTCTCAAATGAGTTCCTAACTTTTTTTGTTTATCAGACCTTTTAGAATCTGGTGAACACTATGGAACCCTTCCCCAGAAAAAGGATACATATACAAAAAATTGGCCCGTAATTCAGGACCATATATATGGTTCTATCTGAAGTCTCTCTGTGGGTCAGAGGTTGAACACACATGGTTTATACGTCATAGTGAATAAGGAAAACAGGATACGTTTGATGATTGCCTTTCAAAGGATTCTTTGTAGACCCTGGAAAATCCAACTGGGAACAAGGTGATGTGAAAATAATTGATCAACCAATCAGGCAATCAAGGGGTCAATCAAACAAGAAAGATCTTGCTTTTATGCTTAAAAGTTTGGAGGCTGTAATGATGATCTACGGAGCCCTGGCTGTGCAGTGCTTAAGCACTCAGCGCTGACTGAAAGGCTGGTGGTTTCAACCCACCAGCTGCTCGGTGGTAGGAAGATGTGACAATCTACTTTTGTGAAACCTCATAAGACAGTTTCATTCTGTCCCATAGGGTTGCTACAAGTCAGAGCTGACTTGATAGGTTTTTGTTTAAATTTAAAAAAATTATGTTCTAAACCTAGTTGCCATTCAGTTGCTCCGACTCACAATGACTCCATGTGTCAGGGCAGCACTGTGCTCCAAGGGGTCTCCAACAGCTGATTTTTGGGAAGTGGAGCACCTGGCCTTTCTTTTGAGGTACTTTGAACTTCCAACCTTTGGGTTAGCAGCCAAGCACATAAAGCATTTGCTGCAACCAGCGACTCTAATGAGCCACTGGTGATTCAGTGGTAGAACATTGCCTTCCATGGGGCAGGTGTGGAGTCAAAGCCACCACCTGCCTGTCAGTATACGCTGTGTGTTGCTACAGTGACCCACCACCTGCCTGTCAGCGTACGCTGTGTGGTGCTACAATGTTGAACAGGTTTCAGAGAAATGACACAGCTAAAACAAAAACAAGGACTGTTACCTTCAAAGGGGAAGGTTGATGCAATTTCAATGATATACTTGAACATGAGGTTTCCATTTTAAGAAGCTAGTGGGATGAATATTTGGGGAGAATAGTAAGCAGAGAGACAGGCTTCAGTGTCATGCAAAAATTACCTCACTTATGAGAACACTAGTGAGACACTTTAAAAACTTTACTATCGCTAACTTGTATGAAATTTAAAAGTAAAAATGAAATAGGAAATCTAGAAGTTTGGCTCTAATTCCTACAATAGTTAAAGTCTTTACACTGAAGGGCAATAAAGGACCAGTACATGAAATCAACCTGAACCGTTCCACAATGTTACACCAGCAGTGGTGTTCGTAACACTGAACATCAAAACCAAAACCCAGACTCACTGCCATCAAGTTGATTCTGACTCACAGTGACCCTCTTTTGGGTTTCTGAGGTGGTACATCTTTACGGAAGTAGATCGCCTAGTCTTCCTTCCATGGTGTGGTTGGTGGGTTTGAACCACCACCCTTCTGGTTAGCAGTCAAATGCCTTAGGCACTATGCCAGCAGAGCTCCTTCAGTGAACATCAATGGCCTGAAAAAGGCCAGCACTGAATGCAGACGGGCTTGCATATTTAAGTGATATTCTTAACTAGCTGCAGGCTGAGGCTGTGTATCATCATGGGTCGCTTTTGGGACCTGGCCCTTTGAACTTCTTGTCGTGTCCAGGGTAGCACTGAGTGTCTATGTGGTCTGGATCAAACGACACAAACTCATAACATGTAAGATCAAACCCTGGTGATCTGACACTGAGTATCCAGGAAAGTTATATCAGACCTCAAACACGTGCTTATCCCAAGGAGTTGTCTACAGGAGTCTGTTTACGCACTCAGGCACTTCAGTTGTATTTTTGAAAAAATATTGAAAGAAAAGTTTGTTGCATGTAGTAAAACAATGCCATGTGGCCTCTTGAGTAACAGCGATGGGTTATGCTATGCTGTGTATGTGTGTGTGTGATGTGTGCCAATTCATCAACTCTGAGCAGGCATTACACTGCAAGCAAAACCATGAAAAATAAATAACGGAATTCATGAGAAGTAGAAGCCCTAGTGTCCCATCTCCACCGTTTCTCTCTCCACTAAATTGTTTAATAAACAAGCCTGGGGAACTGGTAAGTAGCGGGCCCCCAGGGAGAGCCATGTGGTTTGTTGTGATTCCAGAAGGACGTATTTACATCTGAGGGGGCATTCTTTGATGTCCTTGTGGTCAGTAAGAGGATTGTTTTGCTTTTGACAACAGGAAGGGTCTTATTTATTATTTACTTTGCTTTTTCATCAGTTTCCAACACGGGAGATTAACATCACCGTGTTCTGCTGGAGTTGGAGGCAGAGCTCAGTGAAGTGCCTTTTCTGAGTGCTCAAGTGGGATGACCTCCCGAGACCATAGCTATTCCCTGGAAGCCAGTAGTTGTGAACAAACTTATACTACATTAACATGAACAGAGACAGAACGTTTGCATTTTTCCTAAGCTAGCAAAGCTGAGTGGTTTATATGACTAAATTTTTAAACTGTTTGGCATTCAATGTAACTTACACACCATATGTGTCACCCATTTAAAGTTTACAGTTCAGTGACTTTTGTGTATGCATAGGATTGTGCATTGATCACTGCAGTTGAATTCTGGAACACTTTGCCCCTTCCCATTGAAAGTCACTCCTCATCACTGCCTCAGATTGCCTAGTTTTGTACTTGTTTTCTCTGAACACCTTCATTTCTTAAATATTTTTTATTAAAGCAGTAAGTATCTGCTACTAATGTAGTGCTGTGCTAAGTGATTTACACAGATCATTCATTTAACAAGTACTAATCGAGTGACTACTATGTGCCAGACATTGGTGTGTACAAAACAATATGAATCCCTACACTTGGAGGCCATGCATTCTACAAGAGGGAGACAGATATTAAACAAGATAAATACATAAATGTACAGTCTGCTACATGGAGGTAGGTGCGAGAGAAAAATTAAACATGGGAGGTGGATGATGAGTGTCATCATTATTTAAATACTCATATACTGGTATGAGAAATTTATTTGAAAAGAGTTACATCTGTCAGTTCGTCATACTGTGGTGGTTTGTGTGTTGCTGTGAGGCTGGAGGCTATGCCACTGGGTCACCCAAGGTGGAGAGGTTTCAGCAAAGCTTCCAAACTAAGACAGAATCAGAAGAAAGAAGGGCCCATCCACTTCTTAAAGAATTGGTCAGTGAAAACCTTATGAATAACAGTGAAACAATGATATACTGGACTGGACAGTGTTTTGTTCTGTTGTACATAGGGTCGGTATGAGTCAGAGCTGACTCAATGGCACATAACAACAATAATAACAACAACAACATTTGGAATGCTCTTAAAGGACAATATTAATAGTCTTTAATTTTTGCTTATTTAGGAGCACTTGTAGCAGGGAAGGAGCTCTGGTGGCATAATGCCTAAGGCATTTGACTGCTAACCAGCAGGCTAGTGGTGGAAACCCAGCAGCCACTCCTTGGAAGGAAGACTGGGCAATCTACTTCTGTAGAGATACCACCTCAGAAACCCAAGGATGGGTTGCTATGAGTTGGAACTGACTCGATGGCAGTGAATTTGTTTTGAGTTTTTGGTGGTACAGTGGTTAAAGCGTTTGGCTGCTAAGAGAAATGTTGTTAGTTTGAACCCACTGGCTGCTCTCAGGGGGAAAAATGAGGCAGTCTGCTTCCGCAAAGATCTACAGCCTTGGAAACCCTATGGGGGCAGTTCTATTCTGTCCTACAGAATTGCTGTGAGTCAGAATTGACTTGATGGAAATGAATTTGGTTTTGGACATGTAATCAGGAAAGACCAATCACTAGACAGTGACATCATGTTTGGTAAAGTAAGGGTCAGTGAGAACAAGGGAAAACCTCAATGAAATGGATTGACACAACAGCCACAGCAATGCACTCAAACATACCAGTGATGCTGAAAATGGTGCAGCACCAGGCAACGTTTTGTTCTGTTACGCAATAGGTCATTATGAGTTGCAGCTGACTTGACCGCAGCTAACAACAACAGTTTTAACCTGAACACAAGAATAACTAAATACTATCCGTAATCAGTCATTTCTTGTATTATTTTCTTAGAGCTGATGTAACAAAATAGCACCCGCTGATTGGCTTTTAAGAACAGCAATTTATCATTTCACAGTTCTGGAGGCTGGGTGTCAGAGATCATGGTGTTGATTCATTCTGAGGCTTTGAGGGAGAACCTGTCCCATGCCTCCACACCTTCCTCTGCTTGCAGCTGCAGTGTCACTGGGAATCTTGTCTGTCTCTCTGTTTTCCTTCTCTTTTGTAGGGTACAACCTAGATTAGATGAGAACCCACTCTACTCTGGTATGTCCTCATGATAACTGTTAACATCTTAAAAGACCCTGTTTCCAAATAAAGTTATGATCACAAGTACTGGAGTTTAGGACTTCAACATATCTTTTTGGAAGATACGATTTAATCCATAATACCCATTGACTACAAGAGCCTAGAAGATACTATGTGTGCAGAGAATAAATAAGGAAGATCAAACATGGAAACACTTCATTGCCCACTGGGGTTTGGTCGCCAGCCTTGGTTCTTACCTGTGGGGAGATAGGCTGGATCCTGTGGGATAACTCCTTTAAACTTAGTGTGCCCAAAGACCTAAAACATAGGCAGGCAGCAATGTGTACTGTGCAAGCATTCCTAGGCCCAAGTCCAAGTCCTTGATCTTGCTTGGCTCATTTGAAGAGGAGCACTCTTAAACTAGAGCACCAAGAACGGAGCATATGAGGTAAAACCAGAGAACGCTTTGCTCCATGCCTCAGGTCTCTTTGCTCAAGGCCTTCTTATTCATTCAGCAAATATTTATTGAATGCTAGTATGAATCATCAGTGTGAGGAAAATTTAGGGGTGAAAAGGCAAAGACTCTACCGTCATGTTGTGGTGGTTGTTGTTAGATGCCGTTGAGTCCGTTCAGACTCAGAGCAACCCAATGTACAACAAAATGAAATGTTGCCGGTTCTCTGCCATCTGTATCATCTTTGCTGTGCTTGAGCCCATCATCGCAGCCATGTCACTGAGGTCTTCCCCTCATCCTTGCCATCATGAAACTTATAATTTATTTAAAACCCAAGGCCACTGCCATCAGGTCAATTCTGACTCATAGTGACCCCCATTGGGTTTTCAAGGCTGTAAATCTTTATGGAAGTAGATTGTCTCATCTTCCTCCTGTGGAATAGCTGGTAGGTTTGAACCACTGACCTTCTGGTTACCAGCCAAATGCCTTACCTACTTCACCACCAGAGCTCCTATAATCTATCAGGGAATGTTGTTGTTGTTATTGTTATGTGCCTTCGAGTCGGACCTGACTCATAGCAACCCCTCCTTGCGTTTCCGAGGCAGCATCACTATGGAAGTAGATTGCCCAGCCTTTCTTCTGAGGAGTGGCTGGTGGGTTTGAACCACCAGCCTTCTGGTTAGCAGTCAAGTGCTTTAGGCACTACGCTACCAGAACTCCCTGTTGGGGAATACATTTTCTGAACCTAATTTCAATGAAATGTGATGACCTTCATTGTATAAGTGTAGTGGTTAGTGTCCCACATGTGGCAGCCAAATGGCTTGGTTTGCATCCCATCTATGTGACCTCAGGCAACTCAATGTCTTTGTGTCTCAATTTCCTCATTAATAATGGTATCTATCCAATGAGATTGCTTAGAAGAGTGTCCTGCATAGAACAAACAAACAACAAAACAGTTGTCAAAAACGTGTGTCAGAATATAGTGGTGCTCCATATGGCTTCAATTTTTGGGGTGCAGATCACCAGGCTTTTCTTCTGAGGTGGCTTTGGGTGGACTCCAACCTCTAATCTTTAAGTTAGCCAAGTGCTGTTAATGTTTGTACCACCCAAGGACACCAGTGTCCTAAATGACCCATTGTCATTAAGTCAATTCTGACTCATGGTGACCTTATAAGACAATGTAGAACTGCCCCGTGGAATTTCCAAGGCTGCAGTCCTTACAGAAGGAGCTCTGGTGGTATAGTGGCTAAAGCATTCAGCTGCCCACCAAAAGGTTTGCACTTTGATCCCATGATGCAGAAGAAAGATGGGGCAGTTTGTTTCTGTAAAGATTTATAGCATTGGAAACCTGATGGAGCAGTTCTATCCTGTCCTACAGTGTCACTATTAGTAGGAATCAACTGAATAGCAATGGGTTTGGTTTTTGGTTTTAATCTTTACAGGAACAGATTGCCAGATCTTTTCTCCTGCAGAGCAGATGGTGGATTTGAACTGCTGTTTTGATTAGCAGCCAAGTGCTTAACCACTGTGTCACCAGGGCCCCTGTAGAGTACGTGTGAAATAAGTGCTGCACAACTCATCTGTCAGTTTGTTGTCCTCTGGTGGTTTGTATGTTGCTGTGATCCCAGAAGTTAGGCAACTGATACTTCAAATATCAGCAGGGTGACCCATGCTGGACAGATTTCAGCAAAGCTTTCAGACTAAGATAGAGTAGGAAGGGGGACTTGGTGATCTACTTCTGAAAAAACTGACCAGTGAAAACATCATGAATAGCAGTGGGACATTATCTGATACAGTGCCAGAAGATGAGTCCCTCAGATTGGATGACATTCAAAATACAACTGGGAAAGAGATGCCTCTTCAAAATAGATGTGGATGGAGTAAAGCCTTTGTTTGCTGATGTGATATGACTCAAAATGAGAAGACACAACTGCAAATATCCAGTAATATTCAGAATGCAGAATGTATGAAGTATGAATCTAGGGAAATTGGAAGTCATCAAACATGAAATGGAACACAGAAACATTGATATCCTAGACATTATTGTTGTTGTTGTTATGTGCCGTCGAGTCAGACCCAACTCATAGCGACCCCTCCTTGGGTTTCCAAGGCAGTATCACTATGGAAGTAGATTGCCCCATCTTCCTTCCAAGGAGTGGCTGGTGGGTTTGAACTGCCAGCCTTCTGGTTAGCAGCCAAGTGCCTTAGCCACTATGCTACTAGAGCTCCCATCCTAGACATTAGTAAGCTGAAATGGATGAGGTTGGCCATTTTGAATTGGAGAATCATATGTTCTACTATGCCAGGAATGACAATGAAAATAATGTAAAATTCATTGTCAAAAAGAACATTTCAAGATCTTACCTGAAGTACACTGTCAGGGGTAGGATATCACCTACAAGGAAGACTAGTTAATACATATGATTATTATTTAAATTTATGCATTAATCACTAATACCATATATGAAGAAATTGAAGATTTCTACCAACTCCTGTAGTCTGAAATTGATCAAACATGCAACCAAGGTACATTGATAATGGCTGATGATCACAATGAGAAAGTTGGAAACATAAAAGAAGCATCAATAGTTGGAAAATATGGTCTTGGTGATAGAAACAATGCTGGAAATTGCATGATAGAATTTCACAAAACCAACGACTTATTCATTGAAATACTACTTTTCAACAACAGTAACGATACATGTGGACCTCACTGGATGGAATACACAGGAGTTGTGAAAAGACAATGGAAAAGTTCAATATTACCACTCAGAACAGGCCAAGGGCTGACTGTCAAACAGACATCAATGGCTCATATGAAAATTCAAATTGAAGATGAATAAAATTAAAACAAGTCCACAAGAGCCAAAGTACAAACTTGAGTATATCCTACCTGAATTTAGAGACAGTTCCAAATGCAGATTTGATGTATTGAACACTGATGACAGAAGACTAGCCAAACAGTGAGACAACATCAAGGACATCATACATGAAGAAAGCAAAAGTTCAGTAAAAAGACAGGGAAGAAAATAAAGACCAAAATGAATGTCAGGAGAGACTCTGAAACCAGCTTTTGAATGTAGAATAGGCAAAGGGAATGGAAGTAATCATGACAGTTTGAGAAGGCAAAGTATAGAATTATAATAAAATGTGCAAAGATCTGGAGTTAGAAAACCAAAAGGGAAGAACACGTTGATTTCTCAAGCTGAAAGAACTGAAAGAAAAATTCAAGCCTCAAGTTGCAATATTGATGGATTCTATTGGCAGTCCAAACCCACCAGCCACTCCTTGGAAGGATGATTGGGCAATCTACTTCTGTAGTGATACTGCCTTGGATATCCAAGGAGGAGTCACTATGAGTTGGATCTGACTCCACGGCAGTGAGTTTGGTTTTTTTTTTTTTTTTTGGATGGGAAAAATATTGTACTTACAGGAAGCATCAAGGGAAGATTGAAGGAATACACAAAGTCATTGTATGAAAAATAATTGGTTGATGTTCAACCATTTCAGGAGGTAGCATATGATCAAGAAATGATGGTATTGAAGGAAGAAGTCCAAGTTGCGCTGAAGGCATTGGCAAAAAACCAGCCTCTAGGAATTGATGGAATACCAGTTGAGATGCTTCAAGAAATGAATGCAGCCCACTGGAAGTGGTCACTTGTTTATGTCAAGAAATTTGGAAGACAGCCATGTGGCCAACCGACTGGAAGAGATCCATTTTTGTGCCCATTCCAAAGAAAGGTGATTCAACAGAATGTAGAAATTATTGAACAATCCCATTATTATTACACACAAGTAAAATTTTGCTGAAAATAATTCAAAAACATTTGCAGCAGTATATTGAGAGGGGATTGCCAGAAATTCAAGCCAGATTCAGAAAAGGAATGAGGGATATCATAGCTGATTTCAGGTGGATCTTGGCTAAAGGGAGAGAATACTGGAAGGATGTTTACTCTACCTGTGTTTTACTGACCATACACATTCATTCAACCTTGTGGATCATAACAAATTATGGATAACATGGTGAAAAATGGGAATTCCAGAATATATAATCGTGCTCATGAAGAACCTATATAGAGACCAAGAGGCAATCATTTGAGCAGAACAAGGGGGTATTGCATGGTTGACATCAGGACAGGTGTGCATCTGGGTTTTATTTTTTCACCTTATTTATTCAGTGTTATGCTCAGCAAATAATCTGTGAGGAAAGACTATGTGGTAGTTAAAGTTGTGTGTTAACTTGGCTGGGCCGTGGTTTTGAGTGGCTGGGCAGCTGGATGTAGTTATTCCCCATGATGAGATTATAATTGCCTCCATGGTGGAATCTACTGTGAGCAGCTAAGGAGCTGCCTTCGGGGTATGGCCTGCTTCCAGTATATAAGGAGAAGCTTTGAGAAAGGTCTCTAGCTTTTGGCGCATCTGGATCCTGCATTTGGCTGAGTCTTCATCTCAGTGTCCTGCAAAGTTGCCTGCCAATCTTGGGATTGTTCCTGGACTTGAACTAGTGGCCTGCCATGTTGTCTGCTAATCTTGGGAGTGTGCTATTTTACTTGCTGATCTTAGGTTTGTCAGCCTCAGCAGCCAGTAGCTGTGTGAGTCATAAAACGCCCCCAGCTCTAATGGACCTGGAACAGGAGGCAGGGCTGAAGCCTAATGTCAAGGGGCCTTCACCTAGCCCCTAGAGCTGGCACATTGAACATGGACTTCTAGCTTCCTAAACTGTAAGAGAATAAATCCCTGTTGTCAAAGTCATCCACTATGGTATTTTTGTTACAGCAGCACTACAGAACCAAGACAAAAACAAAAACAAAACAAAACAAAAAAACCAGAACCAAGACAGACTATATAAAGAAGAATGTATTATCAGGATTTGAAGAAGACTCACTAACAACCTGCAATGTGCAGATAACACAATCTTGCTTGCTGAAAGCAAAGAGGACTTGAAGCACCTACCGATGAAGATCAAGAACTACAGCCTTCAGTATGGATTGTATCTCAACATAAAGAAAACGAAAATCCTCACAACTAGACAAGGCAAATAAGGAACATCATGATAAATGAAGAAAAGATTGAAGTTGTCAAGGATTTAATTTTATTTGGATTCACCATTGACACTCATGGAAGCAGCAGTCAAGAAACCAAAGGATGTATTGCTTTGGGCAAATCTGCTGTAAAAGACCTCTTTAAAATATTAAAGAGTAAAGATGTCACTTTGAAGACTACAGTGCACCTGACCCAAGCCATGGTATTTCCAATTGTCTCATATACTTGTCCAAGCTGGACAATGAATAAGGAAGACTGAAGAATTGATGCCTTTGAATTATGGTGTTGCCCAAGAATATTGAATATATCTTGGATTGCCAGTAGAATGAACACGTGAGTGTTAGAAGAGGTACAGCCAGAATGCTCCTTAGAAGCAAGGATGGAAAGACTGTCTCATGTATTTTGGACATGTTATTGGGAGGAACCAGTCCTGGGAGAAGGACATCAAGCTTATTAAAATAGAGGGTCATTGAAAAAGAGTAAGACCCTCAATGAAATATGTTGTCATAGTGGCTGCAACAATGGGGACAAAAATGGTAATGATTATGGAGGTGGCACAGGACCAGGCAGTGTTTAATTTTGTTTATACGTAGGGTTGCTAGAAGTCAGAACTGACTCGATGGTACCTAACAACAACAAAAACAACAAATCAGTGCTATAAGGATCCCTGGTGGTGCAATGGTTAAGTGCTCACCTGCTAACTGAAAGGTCAATGACTTGACATGTCACTTTAACTTGGCTACAAGTAGATTCTTTCTGCTAGAAATTTCAGAGGTTCCCAGCTCACTTCAGACCCATATAGTTCTTTAAAGATGCTGCCCCCCTTGTCTAATCACTGGCATTGTTTCTTATAAGAAATCTGCTGTTGACTGGAGTCTTAAAAACTTTTTGAACAGCCATCTAAAATACAACTATTGGTCTCTCCCCATCTGGAGAAAAGAAGAAAATCAAAGATGCAAGGAAACAATCAGTCCAAAGGACTAGTGGACCATGTGAACCCCAGCATCCACAAACCTGAAACCAGAAGAACTGAATGGTGCCTAGCTATCACTGCTTACAGCTCTGTAAGAGATCAGGATAGGAAGCTCCGGATAGAGTAGGGGAAAAACATGGAACAAAATTCAATGTCATAAAAAAAAGACCAGGCTTACTGGTCTATTATAGACTGGTGGAACCGCCTACATGATGGCCCTGAAATACCCTTCAGTCTTGGAACTGAAGTCACCCTTGCTTTCAGCCAAATGATAGACAGGCCTGTAAAGTGAACAATACTCAAGGGAGGTGTGCACTCATTAGGACAATCAACCACATGAGATGAAAAGCGCAGCATTTGGCGGGTTTAAACCTCAGAAGACAGGAAAGAAAGATGAAGGGGAATGGTAAACACAGGGAGGAAGTGGGAAGAGTGCTGTTACATTGTGGGGACTGAATCAATATCACAAAACAAAATATGTATGAAATACTGAAAACCAATTTGCTCTGTACACTTTCACCCAAATCACAACTAAAAAAAAAAAAAATTAAAAAAAGAGGAATAAAACAAATAAAATTTAGGGATTCAAACACACCAGCCATTCTGTAGGGAAAAGACCCTGCAATCTGCTCTCATAAAGATTTCAGCCTAAGAGACCCTCTGAGGCAGTTCTATTGTATCCCATAGGGTCACTATGAGTCAGAATCAACAACACACAACAACAACAACAACAAATAAATGACATAGAAGTTTTCTCTGATTACAGGAAAGGAGGAGGCTGAAGTTGCTTGAAGGATACCTTTCCATCCTGGTCTCAAGCCCAAGCCCACTGCCGTTGAGTCGGATCCAACTCATAGCGACCCCTCTTTAGGTTTCTGAGATGGTATCACTACGGAAGTAGATTGCCCAACCTTTCTTCTGAGAAGTGGCTGGTGGGTTTGAACCGGCAGCCTTCTGGTTAGCAGTCAAGTGCCTTAGGCACTATTCCACCAGAGCACTCATCCTGGCCTCACGGGAGGGAATAATCCATACTTACAGCTACTATGACTTGTATCCCTTTGGAAAATCCCAGTCCTGGGAGTGGGATTAATATAGTTTTCTAGAACTTTACTCATCCTGATCACACTCCTGCTTGGCAGTGAAGTGCAATTTCCTTTTTCCTAATTTGACCTCAGGAGGAATGAGTTCAGTGTGTGGAAAGGATAAAAATGGGGTCTTGGATTTCTTCTCCTAAAGGTCAGTGTCTGCAAAAAGCATTCCAGGATGGTGTCCTCTGACCGCTGATTTCATGAGGGGGAGAGAGAATCACCATCAGCAACATCAGCCCAAGGCTGATTCCTATGAGTCAGAAGTCAGACATGCCAGCCCCCAATTCTGACACTCTGTTTATTGATTCTGAACGTCCTTCCCATAGTACTCACTACTTCTCTGCTAGGTTCAGTAATTTGTTGCAGTGACTACACAGAACTCACTGATGATACTTATGATTATGGGGTTTTCTAGGGAATTAATAGGTCACAATTCAGATTCAGGAATACTCAGGCTACAATTCTTTTGACCAGGGCAGCTTCTTCTCTGCCATGCCCATTGGCATGGCTCTCTTTGGCCTGTAGCCCCTTGGTCTGGCCTTTGCCTTGAGCAAGTGTTAGCAAGCTCTTTTAGCTCTGCTGATAGGTGCACAACATTCCACTACCAAGCCTCCTGCCCAAAGGCATTCAGCTTTCTCATTCAGTGGACCGGCAAGCCCATCGCTCTGTCTCATGCCAGTCTCTCAGTATTGTTGCCTTTGCTGTCGCTGTCACTCTGTGATCGTCTCAGCTCAGCAAACTTGGCTCCAAGAATGTGCTCCATTCCCAGCTCTTTCTCTTAATGATAGTGAGATTTCCCCTTCCACCTCTGGCAGGGCTTGTTGTAAGCCTAGTGGAATGACAAAACTGACCAATTTCTACATTAGGGTTCCATACACTTTACTTCCATGATCCCACCCCCACAAGGGTGCCATGTACTTTATTTACATTACTAACAAGTCATCTAATCTTCTTGGTGGGTCACAAGTAACTTACATTTGTATGGTTCCACACAGTCATCTGGTAGATGTCACAAAGACCATGGTTAGAAGAGCAATACTAAGTAATTCACTGCACCACAGTGTCCGCCTGCCTTTTGCTCTTTTTCTCGAAAACCCAGTAGGCATGATAGCCAGGACTGTGATGCCACTTCCCTGGGGATCTTGATCAGCAGGCTTTCAGAGAAGTATTGCCCCAGTGTTCACATGGCTGTGCTATGTTGTTTCCTCTCTAGAGAACGAGATGCTGGGTCCTGCCCCCAACCCCTGGTGACCATCAGCAAATGCTCTATTGATGCTTCCCTCAGAAGCTTCTAAAAAGGGCAAGACAGGGCACTGAGTTCTTTCCAAAGCTATGCTGGATTCTAGACTAAGAATTACCCACCAACATCATTTCCCGTTTTTAAAGCACTTTTATTTAATCTGTGCCATAGTGGCCAAGGCATTTGACTGCTAACCAGAAGGCTGGTGGTTCAAACCACCAGCCACACCTTGAAAGAACGAGCAATCTACTTCTGTAGAGATACTGCTTCGGAAACCCAAAGAGGGGTTGCTATGAGTTGAATTGACTTGATGACAGTGAGTGTGGTTTTTATTTAATCTGTCCAACCTAACCACCAACCAAAATTAAATGACAAACATTGTTTTTCAGAACAATTCCAAATAATACAGCACTGACAATTAAAAAAATGAATCATATGAATTAGCCATGGCTGTGAATTTGTGTTGGTTTTGGCATATCCAGTGAATTTCTTGGGAGCTCTGGTGGTGTAGTGCCTAAGGCACTTGACTGCTAACCAGAAGGCTGGAGGTTCAAACCCACCAGCCACTCCTTGGAAGGAAGATTGGGCAATCTACTTCTGTGGTAATACCACCTTGGAAACCCAAGGAGGGGTCGTTATGAGTCGAGTCCGACTCGACGGCACATAACAACAACAGTGAATTTCTTACTTCCTTGGAGAAACTGAAGAATTCATAGTAATGTCCTTGCATCTTGTTGTCACTGAGAAATTTAAAGTCAAAATGAATGAAGGAAGAAAGGAAGAGAAAGATGCCTCTTTTCCCCCTATAAACCCCCAACATCAAACCCACGGCCATTGAGTCAATTCCAACTCATAGTGACCGCTGCATTGGGTTTCCAAGCCAGTACATCTTTATTAAATAGACTTTCCCATCTTCCTTCTGTGGAGTGGCTGGTAAGTTTGAACTGCCAACCTTCTGGTTAGCAGTCAAATGCCTTAGGCACTATACCACCATATAGAGATTAAATTCTGAAACCCATTCCTCATTCGTTTCCAAATTTACAATGTTATTACTCCCATTTTCTGCATTAGTACACAGAGTTTAGAGATTTTTCCTAACTTGGCCAAGCCCCCATAGCCTGGAGGACATTCCAGAGGAGTTCACCCTCAGACCTTGTGCAGCAACAACCGCAGTTTGGCTGTTTATTTCTCCTGACCACTTTTACTGGAGCTTTGGGGGACAGCCATGCCTGGAGTACCCACCACCCCAAACCCACTACCATCGAGTCGGATCCGACTCATAGCAACCCCTCCTTGGGTTTTGAAAGTGGTATCTCTATGGAAGTAGATTGTGTAAACTTCCTTCCAAGGAGTGGCTGATGAGTTTGAACCACCAGCCTTCTGGATAGCAGTCAGATGCCTACAGTTGTCCCCAATCCAGTTACCATCCAGTCACCTCAGACTCACCTAGACTCCATGCATGCCAGGGTGGAATTTGCTCCACAGGGTTTTCAGTTGCTAATTTTTTTGGAAGTAGATTGGCAGGACTTTTTTCTGAAGCCATATCTGGGTGGGTTTGAACCAACGACCTTTTGGTTGGAAGCCGAGTGCCTCTAACTATTTTGACCACTCAGGGATTCCATAATTTTCCAAAGGAATAATTAACTGAAAGAAATTAGTATTAGAGTGCTTCAGTAATGGGCTCAAAGAGCAACAACCGTGAGGATGGCCCACTGGGCAGTGTTTCCTTCTGTCATAGGGTCCCTATGAGTTGGAACTGACTCAACTGCACCTAAGAACGACAGGATTCAAGG
>NW_006921904.1:2959723-2972505 GCF_000298275.1 Orycteropus afer afer
TTCCTTCCGAGGAGTGGCTGGTGGGTTTGAACCGCCAGCCGTCTGGTTAGCAGGCAAGTGTCTTAGCCACTATGCTACCAGAGCTCCCAATACACAAGAAATAATAATTATTGGTCAAAAGAGTCCCTTTTGCTAGAATGATCTTCACAACAGCCATGTGAGGGGGATATTGTTTTCTTCTCCTTTTTGCAGATGAAGAAACAGAAGCACAGAGAGGTTTAGTCACCTACACAAGGCCACACAGCTAGGTGAGAGGGAAAGATGGGATACAAACCCAGGCAGTTGACTCCAGAGCTCATGCCTAACCACTTAGGCACACTGCCTTCAGATTAAGGATGGTTTCTTCTACCAAGACTATCCCATGGCCATTCTTTCTCTATGAAACAAAAGAGGTAAGAATATCTCATTTTAAAACATTTTATCATATGGTTTCTCTGATTATGTCCCTCCAGCACTCACAGCCCTTTCTCAGTCACTGAAAGCTGCAGTCCCCTTGGGCTTAGAGGGTGATAAGGATCTAGCTGCAGAAATCTCCCACCCCTGAAAGTGCTAAGGTGCTTCCTTGAAGAAAACCAACCGGTTACCATTGATTCAATCCTGACTCCTGGTGACCCATGTTTGCCACATAAAATGGTGCTCTGTAGGGTCATCCCTGGCTGATTTATAGGAAGTAGATTGCCAGGTCTTTCTTCCAAGGTCCTATGAGTAGACTTGAACTTCCAACCTTTACAGTTAGCAACTGAATGGGTTAACTGCTTGTTCCTTTCTGAAAATGTCTTTTCCAGCATTGGCTTGTTGACTCCCTCAACAGAAATATGCTGCCACGGTTCCTCGTGTGGCTGGTGATCCCACTTGAGGCTGGCTTAAGAGGCACATGGTCTGTGCACTTACACTGGTTTCCCCTAGAGAAGAACCCTGTGTGTGGTTCAAGGTCCAGCTATTACTTCTTCTTTTTTTTTTTTTTCTCTTCTAATTTTTATTGTGATTTGGGAAAAGTTTACAGAACAAATTCATTTTCCATGCAACAGTTCATACATATTCTGTTTCATGACATTCCCCACAGTGTAACAGCTCTCTTCCCACTTCCTCCCCATAGTTCCTCTTCCCCATTCCTTCCCTCCCGTGCCCTCCTGACCCCTGAGCTGTCTCCCTTTGCAAACCCTGCCCTTCTGTTCTCCTGCAATTGGTCTCTCCAAGGAGTGTATCTACCTGATGTAAAATGTTCACCCATATATGCCTGTCTATTCAGATGCTACTTCTTACAGTTCTTAATCATTCCTGCATTGTGCACTGCAAATTATGTGGCCAGTCCTGCCCCACCCACTTGTTCTCCCAGCCTGTAGATTCAAGTTTCTCTTCTTGGAGATCACTCATAACTCTTTCCTTTTATGAAGAAAGTGGGACTCAGAAGAGCTGTGGGATATGCTCATAGGATAGGGAGTTGGAACAGAATTAGAAACACAACACAGGCCTCCTCATCCCTGCCCACTTGTGTCTCTCTTGTCTGTGACACAATTTTTTTCCCCAGTGGAAGCAGAGTTTTAGGAAAAGTCCTGATGATATTGGCAGGAGAAATAAACCTTAATACGAGGGCAGTGTGGTCCAGTGGGTGGGTGTGGGCTCAGGGACTGGCTGCCTAGGTTTGTGCCTCTCACTTTGCTGTGTGACCTGGAGGACGTTCCTTAACTTCTCTGTGCTTTTGTCTCATCATCTGTAAAATGGAGATGATAATAGCATCCTCCTGTTGGGGCTGTTGTGCAAATCATAAGAAATTATACACATTATAGAAATTCAAATGAAGAAGTCAATGAACATTAAGTGTTATTACAGCTGTTATTATTTGGAGACAAATAGAACTGGCTGCAACTTAGGCTGATAATTGCAAGTTACCTAGTCTCCCTGAGCCTGAGTTTTCCTTTATGTAAAGTGAAAGTAAGAACATATACCCCCCAGGGTTGTTGTGAGGACATCTCTAACGTATCGCTAGTACGCAGTTGCAGTAGGGGTAAGTTTGACTCCCGCCAAGTCTGTGTCAGAGTAGAACTGTGCTCCCCTGGGTTTCAGTAACTGGTTTTCCTGAGGTACGTTGGCAACTCTTTCTTCTGATGTCTCTGTGTTGACTTCAGCTTTTTGGGTATCAGCCGAGGATATAACTGTTTGCACCCAGGGTCTCCCTGACACACAGGGAAGCTGAATAGTTGTTAGTCGTTTTTACCTAAGATGAAATCTTGCCACCATCCTTCCAAGGTGCATTCTGGTTGTACTTCTTCCAGGATAGATTTGTTTGTTCTTCTGGCAGTCCTTGGTATGTTCAATATTCTTTGCTAACATCACAGTTCAAAGGCATCAATTCTTCTTCGGTCTTCCTTCTTTATTGTCCAGTTTTTGGATACACATGAGGGAATTGAAAATATTATAGCTTGGGTGAGGTGCACCTTGGCCCTCAGGGCTAAGGTAGCAGATTTGGCCAATGCAGCACGCTATTAGATTTCTTGGCTGCTGCTTCCGTGAGTGTTGATTGTGGATCCAACTAAAATGAAATCCTTGACAACGTCAGTCTTTTCTCCATTTATTATGATGTTGCTTATTGATCCAGTTGTGAGGATTTTTGTTTTCTTTATGTTGAGGTGTAATCCATGTTGAAGGCTGTAGTCTTTGATCGTCATCAGTAAGTGCTTCAAGACTTCCTCACTTGCAGCAAGCAATGTTGTGTGATCTGCATATCACAGGTTGTTAATGAGTCTTCCTCCAATCCTGATGCTGCACTCTTCTTCATACAATCCAATTTCTCAGACTATTTGCTTGCTCCATTTCACATACATTGGAGTTGTTATTAGGAGGGACCAGTTTCTGGAGAAGGACATCATGGTGGAGGGTCAGAAGAAAAGGGGAAGACCCTCAAGGAGATGGATTGACATAACAAAGGCTGCAACAATGGGCTGAAACACAGCAGTGATTGTGAGGACGACACAGGACCGGGCAGTGTTTCTTTCTGTTGTACACAGGGTCGCTGAGTTGTTGTTAGTTGACTCGAGTCAGCTCTGACTCCTGGTGACCCCATGTGTAACAATGAACTATTGCCTAGTCTTCCACCACCTTCATGAGTGTCGGCGTGTTTGAGTCCATTGTTGTTGGTGAAGTGCCAATCCATCTCCTTTAGAGTTTCCCTTGTTTTCCTTGACCCTCTAGTAACTATCACCAATATTAGCTGTTATACAGAATCCCAAGTTCTAGAAACAACCCAGTTTTTAAAAGAGGACTTTCTGTTCATTACCTTTTGCCAGCTAGTTAATTTCGACTTATAGCAAAATGAGGACCTGGAAGACTGCTCACCCTGAGGCCACTAAACCAACTGCTGAGCTCAATCCATTCCCATTCTTTGCTCATACCTAATCCACCTAACAACAACAACATTGCTACAGAACACATCACATGCTGATCACAGGCTTTAAAAGCTATCAGAGCAGCGGGAGAAAGCAAACCACAGTAAAACTAAACACAAACCAAGCCTCTGACATCTGGCCAGTTTATAAGATAAAAATAGGAATGAATCTGGTTTGCAGAATTTGTAGGCGGCACAGTGGGCTGTGTATGGTGACCTGGCTTCAAGTTGCTGAGGCGCTGCTGTTGTGGTGGGACTGGGAGAGCTGGAAAAAAGGGAGGCTGGGGTCTGTGCCATGACCTTGAAACTTGACAGGGAGATGTCGCTGACAGCCACATCTGTGTGTGAAACTAAAAAGCAAATAGTGATTCTTAATACAATTCAAGGTTATTAAAAGAATATGTATACTAAGGATGAAATATAAGTTTTGGGGTAAGTTAGAAAACATGTTTACAGTATTATGAGTGAGACAGGAAAACAAAACAAACAATTTTGATGAGGATTAGTCTTCTCTACTGGGAGATGTGATTTTAAAACAATACCCTTCATATCCTGCTTGCACCACTTTTAAAAACAGCACGTGGGGCTTTTGTTTTTCTCTCCCCTGGGCATAGCCTACAATACCAACCACCTTTGTACACAGAGAAACTTCATCCTAAAAGAAGGGAAGTTGGGAACTTCAGAACGTGGCAGATGGGGAAGTCCCAGTTTTGACTCTATTGACAACCTTGAAGATTTATTCTAATGGGATCATGTCTCCCTCCCTCCATTTATCCATCTGTCCATCTATCTGTCTGTCTTTAATTTCCTCCATTAATCCATCCAAGACCAATACATTTCTTGCACACCTATTATATTCTAAGCACTGAACAGAGGCAGAAATAGCTACATTTTGAGCCTATTCCTCGACTATTTGCTGGGCAGCTTCCAGCAAGCTCTGCAGCTGCCCTGGAGGCACAAGGGTTAAGGGCGAGGCTGTCAGCTCTACACTGTTAACCTAACCAGTGGTGGTTTGAACCCACTCAGCAGCCAAGAAAACCCCATAGGGCAGTTCTGCTCTGTTGCATGGGTTACCCCCAGGAGAAGGACCTGGTGAGCTCCTCCCGTAAAGACCACAGCCAAGCAAACCCTATGAGGAAATTCTACTCTGTTTCCCAGGGTCACTACGAGTCAGAATTGACTCACCAGCACCCAACAAAAAAAGCCTCAAAACAGAATGATCTGTACTGCTAGCAAGTCAAAGAACCAAGGCTAACCTTCACAATCTCAAAATAAATCTCACTTTCACTTAAAACTAACATTAAATGCTAAAGTTATGCATTTTCTGTACGTTTCATTTTGTTCCAGGCATTGATTCTAAGGTTTTCATTGCAGTCTGTAATAAACATAAAAAAAACCCAAACCAACCTCACTGCCATTGAGTCGATTCCGACTCATAGCAACCCCCATTGGGTTTATAAGGTGGCAAATTTTTATGGAAGTAAACTGCCCAATTTTCCTTCCATGGGGTGGCTGGTGGGTTTGAACCACCAACCTTCTGGTTTTAGCAGTCAAATGCCTTAGGCACTACACCACAAGAGCTCCTTATAGATAGAGATAAACAGATTGCATAGTTGAACAAACTACAGTATAAAAAAATATGCTAACATTTCCATTCCATTTCAGTCGATGATGCATGACTAATGTAAACATCCATTTATAAATAGCTAGCTCAGAAGAAATCCCAATTTTGAGCAGTGCCATCACTATGGTTGGTGTCACTCAGTGTAGGAACTTATGGCGCCACGCCTCCCACCACATAAACACTATGTGCCTCCTCCAATACCAGACCATACCATAAACCAAACAAAGCAAACTCACTGCCATAGAGTTGATTCTACTCATAGCAACTCCTCCTTGAGTTTCTGAGGTGGTATCGCTACGGAAATAGATTGTCCAATCTTCCTTCCGAGGAGTGGCTGGTGGGTTTGAACCACCAGCCTTCTGGTTAGCAGTCAAATGCCTTAGGCTTTATGCCACCAGAGCTCCCAGACCATACCACAGTAATGGTTATTATCAATTGTAATGATAGGATAATATTTGATAAAATACAGTTGTAAATTACTTAATTGTAGTATTTCTTAGATTATATGAATACTAACAACAAAATTGCTTTGTAAAATCATTCTTGAAAAAGCTGACTGTCAGGGCTTTCTTCTTAAGCACCTCTGGGTGGGTCTGAACCACCAGCCTTTAAGGTTAGTGAATGAGCACTCACCCATTATCACCACCCATGTATTTAGGGAAGTGCCTTTCCAAGTGTGGTTTCTAGGTCAGCAGCATCCTCATCACCTGGGAACTTGTTAGAAAAACAAGTGCTCAGGTCCAGACCTACTGAATCTGACACTCTGAGGCCACAACACAGAAATCAATGTCCTGGTTGCCCTGGAGGATTATGACCATCACTGAAGTTTGATCTAAGGCTCTGTGGTTTTTCAGAATTTCAAATTTTTCAGCCCATGCATTTTAGTGAATCTTGAGTCTATGTAAAAGCTTGGTAAAAAGTCCTCTGATTGTCCCTCTATTTAGTTTGTTTCAGGCCTAACTTTGACAACTGGAACCCCATATTGCAATTGGTCTTTAACTTGATAGCACTGTAAACTCTTTTCCCAATAACACCTTAAACATGTTCTATATTCCAAGAAGGCTGAGTGCTATAAGACAGGAGGAGAATACAGTCTCATCCGTCAGTAGACTGGCTGATGTGTACAATATTTACAATATTTCCCTGTTGTTGATGTTATTAGGTGCTGCCGAGTCTCCTCTGACTCACGACAACCCTATGTGCAATAGAACGAAACACTGCTCAGTCATGTGCTGTCCTCACAACCTTTGTATACCTGAGAGCATCGTTGCAGCCATTGTGTCAATCTATCCCTTTGAGGGCCTTCCCCTTCTTGGTTGACCATCACTTTACCAAGCATGACATCCTTCTCCAGGGAATTGTCCTTTTTGACCACATGACCAAAGCAGGTGAGACGAAGGCTGGCCATTCTCACTTCCAAGTGGCATTCTGGCTGCATTTTTTCTAGGACAGATTCCTTAGATCTTTTGGCAATCCATGGTACTTTCAGTATTTTTTGCCAACACCACAACTCAAAAGCATCAACTCTTCTTCAGTCTTCCTCATTCGTTATCCAGCTTTCACATGGATATGAGGTGACTGAAAATACTATGGCTTGCGTTAGGTGCACCTTAGTCTTCAAATAGACATTTTGCTCTTCAGCACTTTAAAGAGGTCTTTTGCAGCAAATATGCCTAGTGCAATATGATGTCTGATTTCTTGACTGCTGCTTCCATGGGTGTTGATTGTGAGTCCAAGTAAAATTAAATCCCTGACAACTTCAATCTTTTCTCCATTTGTCATGATGTCCCTTATTGGTCCAGTTGTGAGGATTTTTGTTTTCTTTATAATAAGGTGATATCCATCTGCAGACTGTAGTCTTTGATCTACATCAGTAAGTACTTCAAGTCCTCTTCACTTTCAGCAAGCAAGGCTGTGTCTTCTGCATATGGCAGGTTGTTAATGAGCCTTCCTCCAATCCTGATGCCCTGTTCTTCTTCATGTAGTCTAACTTCTCAGATTATTTTCTCACTATACAGATTGAACAAATATGGCAAAAGGATACAACTCGGCACACACCTTTCTTGTTTTTAAACCATATAGTATCCTCTTGTTCTTTTCAAATGACTGCCTCTTTGTCTATTTACAGGCCTCTGAGCCTAATTAAGTCTTCTGGAATTCTCTTTCTTCACTATGTTATCCACAATTTGTTATGACCCACTCAGTCATATGCCTTTGTGTAGTCAGTAAAACGCAGGTAAACATCCTTCTGGTATTCTTTGCTTTCAGCCAAAATCCTTCTGACATCAGCAATGATATTCCTAACTCTACATCCTTTTTTGAATCTAACTTGAATTTCTGGCAGTTCCCTTTTGATGTACTGCTGCAAACATTCTTTAAATTATCTTCAGCAAAATTTTCCTTGCATTTAATATAAATGGTATTTTTCAATAATTTCCTCATTCTGTTAAATCACCTTTCTTTGAAAGGTTGGTCAAGTAGTTGTCTAACAATTGTCTTGGCATAGATGACTGAGTGCTTCCTGAATTGCATCCGTTTATTGAAGTATTTCTGTTGGTATTCCATCAATTACTGGAGCCTTGTTTTTCACCAATACTTTCAGTGCAGTGTGATCTTCTTCCTTCAACACCATTGGATTTTGAACATTTGTTACCTCTTGAAATGTTGGAAGATCGACCAATTCTTTTTGGTACAGTGATTCTATATTTCTTCCATCTTCTTTTAATGTTTCCTGTGTTGTTCAAAATTTTGCCTTTAGTATCCTCCAATATTGCAACTGGAGACTTGAATTTTTTCTTCAGCTCTTTCAGCTTGAGAAATACTGAGTATGATCTTCCCTTTTGGTTTTCTAACTGTAGGTCTTCGCATATTTCATTATACTACCTTGTCTTCTCGAATTGCCCTTTCAGATTTTCTTCTCAATTCTTGTACTTCATCATTTCTTCCATTTGCTTTAGCTACTCTACATTCAAGAGCAAGTTGCAGAGTCCCTTCTGACATCCGTTTTGGTCGTTTTTTTCTTTCCTGTCTTTTTTTTTTTTTTTAATGACTTTTTGCTTTCTTCATTTATGATATTCTTGATGTCATCCCATGACCCCTATGGTCTTTGGTCATTGTGTCAAATCTATTCTTCAGATGGTCTGTAATTCATGTGGGATATACTCAAGGTTGTACTTTGGTTCTCATGGACTTGTTTTAATTTTCTTCAGCTTCAACTTGAACTTACATAAGAGCAATAGATGGTCTGTTTCAGAGTTGTCCCTGGCCTTGTTCTGACCAATGATATTGAGCTTGTCCATCATCATTTTCCACAGATGTTGTTGATTTCATTCCTGTGCATTCCATCTGGTGAGGTCTATGTGTTTAGTCACTGTTTATATTGTTGAAAAATGTATTTGCAATGAATAAATTTTTGATCTTGCAAAATTCTACCATGTGATCTCTAGCATTGTTTCTATCACCAAAGTCATACTTTCCAACTGCTGATCCTTCTTTGTTTCCAATTGTCTGAACACAAGTTAGGGTTAGGTTTAGGGTTAGTAGTTATCTGTCAGTTTGTCATATTGTGGTGACTTGCATGTTGTTGTGATGCTGGAAACTGTGCCAATAGTATGTCAAATAGAAGCAGGGTCACCCATAGTGGACAGGTTTCAGCAGAACTTCTAGACTAAGACAGGCCTGATGACTTACTTCTAAAAAAATTGACCATTGAAAACCTTATGAATAGCAGCAGCACATTGCCTGATATAGTGCCAGAAGATGAGTCTCTCACATCTGAAGCACTCAAAAATGACTGGGGAAGAGCTGTCTCCTCAAAGTAGAGTCAATCTTAATGACATGGATGAAGTAAAGCTTTCAGGTCCTTTATTTGCTGATGTGACATGACTCAAAATGAAAAGAAATAGCTGCAAACATGCATTAGGAATTAGAACATGGGATGCAGGAAGTGTGAATGTAGAATATTGGAGATCATCAAAAATGAAATAGAACACCTAAAGATTAATATCCTAGGAATTAGTAAGCTAAAATGGACTGGTATTAATCATTTTGAATTGGATAATCATATGGTCCACCATGCTGGGAATGACAATTTGAAGAGGAATGATGTCATATTCATCATCAAAAAGAACATTTCAAGGTCTATCCTGAACCCCTGAGACTATAGCCCCTAGATGTCCTTCAGGTCTGAAATTGAACCCACTCCTGTGGCTTCCAGCCAAACAAAAGACAGGCATATGAGCTGAATATTTGCATTAGGCAGATACACTCCTTGGAGAGATCAATCATGGGAGAATAGGATTGTATATGCACAGGGAGACAGCTGGAGGGGCAGGAGCTCATGGGAGAGAAGGATGCAGGGAAGTGGTAATTATGGGGAGGAAATGGGAGGGGAGCTGTTGCATTGTGGGAAATTACAGTCAATGTCATGAGACAAAGTGTATGTGAGCTGCTGTACAGAAAGTGAATTTGCTCTGTAAGCTTTCACCCAAATCACAATAAAAATTAAAAAAAAAAAGAATTAAAATTTTTTAAAAAAAGATATATCCTGAAGCACAACACTGTCAGTGATAGGATAATATCCATATGCCTACAAGGAAGACTGGTTAATATGACTATTATTCAAATTTATACACCAACTACTAAGGATAAAGATGATGAAATTGAAGTTTTTTTTTTTTTACCAATATTTGCAGTCTGAAATTGATCAAACTTACTGGGTATGCACAGAGATTTTTAATTTCAATG
Organism: Orycteropus afer afer; assembly: GCF_000298275.1. Taxonomy (NCBI): domain Eukaryota; kingdom Metazoa; phylum Chordata; class Mammalia; order Tubulidentata; family Orycteropodidae; genus Orycteropus; species Orycteropus afer. The sequence goes on from NW_006921904.1 coordinate 2,969,476, forward strand.
TCCAAGGTGGGGCCACAATAAATAAATTTTCAAAAATATTTTATTTGTTTTTACTTCTCATCCACCCTTTAAGGATAGCAAAATGTCATTTATCATACTTTTTTTTTTTTTTTACTTTGTAAAAGTTTTAATCTCACACCTAATCAGGAAACAGTTTTAAATCCCAACAGCCCCAAATTACAGCTTTAATTTTAAGTGAATTTAACCTCATTTGTGAAACGTTTTGGAATTCGAGTCCATGCAGAGGAGTCACAGAACCTGGTGATCCCGTTCCAAAAAATCAGCTGCTGAAAGCCTCATGGAACATAGCTCTATTGTGATGCACATGGGTCACCTTGAGTCAGAACCTACTTGAAGGCCACTTGCACTGGGACTGGTCACTCTCTGACAGTCCATCACATGCCTCCTTGACATTTTATCTACTTTTGGTATAAAAAATAAATAAATCCAAGAACCTTTTAAAACTATTCTGGATACTTGCAAGATTATACTTATTAGTTTGTATTAAATATAAAGCCATTAATTGACTATAAATAGCCAGATATAACATAGATGTTGGTAGTATATAATTTAAAATATATTAGTGAATATATTGTAGTAATATCTCTACATTTTATGCAGAGAGTTTTTTCAAGTTGTTAATGCAATACAAAAAATAGGAAAAAAAAATTTTTTTCTTCTGTGAAGAATGGAACTTGAAATATTGGCTTCTAAGATTGATGATACATAAATATTCACAAGAGATGTCCCTATGAGTAGGAAGACACTTGGGCAGAACTTGGTATCAGGTGATCTGTCTTGCAGACAGTTCAAAGTGGCTTCACCATGGTAAGGTCAGATCACTGCTTCATCTCTACCAGTTAATGTTCATTAATGAACAAACCTGCAACTCTGTGGGAACGCTAAACTCTCACTACACTCATGTTAGAGCTGCACTAAAATAGAAGATGTAGTTAATGATCTTGAATTCAAACCTATTAGGGTTAAGGCTTATGCATTTGAAGAAACACCAGACATTAGCATGGCAGGTTGTTAAGTTGTATCATCAATAATTTTCATTAACAGGTAGGAGGATCTTAGATGGCAGACTAGGCAGATACTCTGTCCAGATTCTAAAACCAAGACTCAAGAAACCAAGTGAAACAGATGCAGATGATAATCCTGAAGCCTAGAGATTCAAAGGAAAGGATAAAGAAGTAGATCAAATACTGGTAAGAGGAAGAGACTGAATGAAAACAGTGAAGGAGGAGTGATAAACTATCAACTGGCACAGTGTGGCCATTTTGAATTATTGCAAACAGTGTTCTCATTGGAGAAGAAAGCAGATAACTGGCTCCACTTGCCCATGACTTCACCAGCACCCACATCTCTGTGTGACAATCAGAGAAGGGTGACCTTCCCACCTTACCTTGCACAATCTCCTGGTGACCAGGTTAGCACCACCCCCAGTCAAACTACACCCCTTCACTGCCAGCACTGTGTCCTTTTTTTCTTTATTTTTCTTCATAGTTCTTCCCTCTTCCCTCCCTTTTATGTCTTTTCTATCCTTTTAAAATTCTTTTTCCCTTGTTGCTTTTCCTTTTGGATCCCAGAGTGGACATCCGCCTGCCCCTGCCGCTCATGGGTTAGCCTCCGCACCCATTCCCCTCCCTGTTCAGAGATGTACATGCCCACAGAGTGAGGACTACACTCTCCAGCAGCCATGTTTGGTTGCTAGCACTTCCTCCAGTACCTTGCTGCTCTCTTTCTTCTTTTTAACATTCCTTTTCTTTTTACTTGTTCCATCTTCCCCCCTTTATTATACTCTTCTTTCTCTTTCTTTTCTTCATCCCCTCACTTTTTTTTTTTTTGATCCCACGGACTAGGTGCCGGCCCTTCTCCTTCTATGGCATTATATCAGGCAGTGTTTCATGGTTATTCGTGAAGTTTTCCAGTAATATACCAGAGAGTGTTTTACTGCTATTCAAAAGGTTTTTAGTGGCCAATTTTTCCAGCAGAGGATGACCCTGTCCTTCTCTCCAGTCTGTCTTTGCCTGGAAGCTTTGCTGAAACCTGTCTACCATGGGTGACCCTGATGGTATTAAAAATACTGGTGGCATAGCCTCCAGTCTCACAGAAACATGCAAGTCACCACAGTAAGACAACTGACAAGTGACTGTTGGAACTCAGATGTAGCTATGTTAGAAATAAAGGACACCATCAATAGTGAAAAAAGGCAATAAGAGATGTCAGTTTGTAAATGAAATAACTACAAAACAAACAGAGGGAATAAAAGGTGTAGTTATAGAATTCCCAAAGAAGAGAGAGTCAAGATGGTATCAAGATAGAATGGACTGTTTTAAAATTGGGAACCTAATAATGAATTACAAGGTGCCATCAAATAATATGAATAAACCAACTGTCTAAAAGAAAAAAGAAAATCATAAAGTCTCAGTACATCCTGCAACAATAGAAATTAAGAAAATGATAGTAAAAGACGTAAACAAAATGAACTTAAAACCAAAAACCAAACTCACAGCCATCGAGTCAGATCCGACTCATAGTGACCCCTCTTTGGGTTTCTGAGGTGATATCACTATGGAAGTAGATCACCCAATCTTCCTTCTGAGGAATGGCTGGTGGGTTTGAACCACCAGCCCTCTTGTTAGCAGTCAAATAAATGTTTTAGGCGGTACACCACTGAGCAAAGAAAGCATCAATACCACAAAAAACAAGCATGGCAAAATGACACGGATATATTCCTACCTATGGATAACTACGATGAATGTATTAAATGCACCAAATAAGAGACAGAAAGTCAGAGAATGGATAAGGAAACATGACTTATCAATATGCCGTCTACAAGAGACACATCTTAGCCACATAGACAAAAATAAGCTAAAAATCAAACTACAGTATTTTAGTTCTCTCATGGTGCTATGTTGTTGTTGTTGTTGTTGTTATGTGCTGTTGAGTCGGCCCCGACTCATAGCGACCCCTCCTTGGGTTTCCGAGGCAGTATCACTACGGAAGTAAGATTGCCCAACCTTC
>NW_006921904.1:2973788-2989986 GCF_000298275.1 Orycteropus afer afer
TGGCAGGAACTTCTTTTGTTAGTAGTTTTTTTTTTTTTTTTTTTTAATGATCTGTTCGATTTCTTCTTGTGACAAGTCTTTTCAAATTTTCTCCTTCAAGTATCTTAGAAACATATTAAAACATTTGATAGCTACTTTTATTGTTATTGTTGTTATGTGCTGTTGAATCATCTCCGACTCACAATAACCCTTTGTACAACAGAATGAAACATTGCCCGGTTCTGTGCCAGCCTCACGATCCTTACTATTCCTGAGCCCATTGCTGCAGCCACAGTGTCAATCCATCTTGTTGAGGGCCTTCTCCTTCTTCACCGACCCTCCAGTTTACCAAGCATGAGATCATTCTCCAGGAAATGGTCCCTTCTGACAACATGACCAAAGTAGGTGAGATGAATTCTGGCCATTCTCACTTTCAAGGAGCATTCTGAGTGCACTTCCTCCAGGACAGATCTGTTAGTTCTTTTAGCAGTCCATGGTACTTTCAGCATTCTTCTCCAGCACCTCAACTCAAAAGCATCAGCTAGCTCTTCTTTGGTCTTCCTCATTCATTGTCCAGCTCCCACATGCATATGAGGCAATTGAAAATACCGTGGCTTGGGTTAGGTGCATCTTAATCTTGAAGGTGACATCTTCGGTCTTCAGCACTTGAGAGAGGTCTTTTGCAACAGATTTGCCCAGTGCAATATGTTTTTTGATGTCTTGACTGCTGCAATTTATTTTTTATATATAATATTTTTAGTATTTATTAAAAAATTTATTTCAATCATATTACTTTATTAAGATGTAATAAAATTATTATACATATCTTGATAAAGTAATGTGATCGAAATAAACTTTTTTAAAAGGTCATGACCTTTCAGAAGCAGATCATCAAACTTTTCTTCCAAAGTACCTTGGCTGGATATGAACTTCAAACCTTTCCATTAGCAGCCAAGCTCATTAACTGTCTGCAGCATTCAAAGATCATTGTAAAAGATGAGGATGTCTGGAAATAGAAAATCCATTGTACGACCCTCGAGTCCTTGAACACATCTGTTACTTGTCTGCTTTCATTATAGTAGCTTTCCTCTGTCTCAATATGATGACAGCCTGTTTGTCAAAGTAATATATGACCAAATTCATCTCTTCATAACCAGGGCTTTGGTGAATACGAAAATTTTTACACCTGTCCCACTGGATTTTGCTGGAGCTAACTCAGTGCCTTCTAAATTTAAGTTAATTAAACTATACTATAGCCAGCTTAATGGCTGATGGATATAATCTGACCTGCACAGGAAATGAACAAACTAATGAACTCACTGCTGTCAAGTCACATCTGACTCAGAAGTGACCTCTCTTTGGGTTTATGAAGTGGTATCACTATGGAAGTAGATTGCCCAATCTTCCTTCCGAGGAGTGTCTGGTGGGTTTGAACCATCAACCTTGTGGTTGGCAGTCAAATACCTTAGGCACTACGCCACCAGAGCTCCAAAAAGCTGTATCATTTTTATATATTAGAATAATTAATTATGAAGAAACTTCCCTTTTCAGTTGCACTTTTATATTTCTTGAAGCTATTGTCAGTCATGACTGCTGTATAGTTGAATATTTAAATAATACATTTCAATTTCTATTTTAATAATCTAGTCAAGTGAGAGGAACTATTTCTTTCACTACCACTTGTCCATCAGTTTGTCATACTGTGCTGGCTTGCCTGTTGCTGTGAGGCTGAAGGCTATGCCACCAGTATTTCAAATACCGGCAGGGTTACCCATGGTGGACAGATTTCAGCAGAGTTTCCAGACTAAGGCAGCCTGAGAAGAAGGCTGAGGCCATCCACTTCTGAAAAAATTGTCCACTGAAAACATAATGAACAGCAGTGAAGGTTTGCCTAACCTAAGCCATGGTATTTTCAATTGCCTCATATACATGTGAAAGCTGGACAGTGAATAAGGGAGACTGAGGAAGAGTTGATGCCTTTGGATTGTGGTGTTGGTGAAGAATTTTCAAAATACCATGGACTGCTAGAAGAATAAACAAATCTTTCCTTGAAGAAGTGTAGCCAGAATGCTCCTTAGAAGCGAGAATGGCCAGACTTTGTCTCTCCAACTTTGGTCACATTGTCAGAAGGGCCCAGTCCCTAGAGAAGGATATCACACTTGGTAAGGTAGAGGGTCAGTGAAAAAGGGGAGGACTCTCCCTGAGAAGGGTTGATTGAGACTGTTGCTGTAATGATGGGCTCAAGCATAACAAGGATTGTGAGAATGGCACAGGACAGGGCGGTGTTTCATTCTGTTGTAAGTAGTATTATTATGAGTTAGAGCAGACTTGATGACACCTAACAACAACAACAACGTTTAAAGAAATCCCTCTCCAAAATAATTTATGAGCAACAGTATTTTTTATCAACACTGTTTTGAGCAGTATCAACATTATTCTGCTACAAAGAATATCCAGCATATCTGTTGCTCTTCTTAGATGCTGTTGAGCCTGTGTACAACAGAATAAAATACTGCCCAGGCTTGCACCATCCTCACCATCATTCTAATGTTTGAGCTTATTGTTGCAGCCACTCTGTCAATTTGCCTCATTGAGGGGCTTCCTCTTTTTTGCTGACCTTCTCCTTTACCAAGCCTGATGCCCTTCTTTGGGGACTGGTCCCTCTTGATGACATATCCAAAGTACATGAAACAAAGTCTCGTCATGCCTGTTTTTAAGGAACATTCTGGCTTTTACTTCTTCCAAAGCAAATTTGTTCATTCGTTGGCAGTCCATGGTATATTCAATATTCTTCACCAACACCGTATCAAAGTTCTCCTTTGATCTTCCTTATTCATATGTGTACTGGTTCTCTAGTGCTGCTGTAACAGAAATACCACAAGTGGTTGGCTCTAACAAACAGGGATTTATTCGCTTACAGTTTAGGAGGCTAGAAGTCTGAGTTCAAAGTCAGCTCTAGGGGCTAGGTGAAGGCCTCTTGGCCTCGGACTTCAGCTCTGCCTCCTGTTCCAGGCCCACTAGAGGTGGAGGCTTTTTCTGACTCACAGAGCTGCTAGCTGCTGACAGCTATGAACCCAAGTTCAACAAATGAAATGGCACACTCCCAAGATTAGCAGACAACATATCAGGCCACTAGTTCAAGTCCAAGAACAATCCCAAAATCAGCAGGCAACATGGCAGGCCATTGACATGAAGACAGCCAAATGCAGGATCCAATGTGCCAAAAGCTAGAGGACTTTCTCACAACTTCCCCTTATATCCTAGATAGAGTGGGATAAAATTGTGTAACAAAACTCAGACTCATAAAAAAGACCAGGCTCCTGTGGTTTCCAGCCAAACAAAAGACAGGCATATGAGTTGAACATTTACCTCAAGTAGATACACTCCTTGGAGAGAACAATCATGGGAGAAAGAAAGGCTGCTTATGCACAGGGAGACAGCTCAGGGGGCAGGAGTGCATAAAGCGATGGACACAGGGAAGAGTTAACTATGGGGAGGAAGTGGGAGGGGAACAGTTACATTGTAGTAAATTGTGGTCAATGTCATGAGACAAAGTATATGTGAACCGCTGTATGGAAAGTAAATTTGCTCTGAAAACCTTCACCCAAATCACAATGGGGAAAAAAAAAAAAAAAGACCAGGCTTATTGGTCTGATAGATACTGGTGAAATCCCGAAGACCATGGCCCTAGTCATCCTTTGGGCCTGGAATAGAACTCACTTCCATGGCTTACAGCCAAACAATAAACACGTATGTAAGGTGGACATGTATACCAGATATAAATCATTTATGCCAGATACCACTCCTTACAATGATCAACCATGGGAGATCAGAATGGCAGTATTTGTGTAGGGAGAGAGCTCAAAAGGCAGGAATGCATGGAAAAGAAGGACACAGGGAAAAGGTAGCCACAGGGAGGAAGTGGGAAGAGAAATGTGTTTTGGGGATCGCAGTCAATGTCATGAAACAGATTGTGTATGAATTGTTGTATGGAAATGAATTTGCTCTGTAAACTTTTACCCAAATCTCAATGAAAATAAAACAACAACAACAAAAACTCCTTATAGAGTGGAAGCAGGACACTCCCCAGAGGCAAGTACTTAGCTGCTCACAGCAAATTCCACCATGGAGGTTATTACAAACTCATCACGGGTAATAACTACAACCAGCTGCCTAGCTGCTCAAAACCATGGCCCAGCCAAGTTGACACAGAACCGTAACTACCACATACGCATTTGAAGCAATTGAAAAGACCATGGTTTAGGTCAGGTGCACCTTAGTCCTCAGGATGACACCTTTGCTTCTTAACACTTTAAGGAGGTCTTTTGCAGCAATATGTGGCTTGATTCATGATCGCTGCTTCCATATGCATTGCTTATGGATGCAAGAAAAATGAAATCTTTGACAATTTCAATATTTTCTTCATTTACCATATGTTGCTGATGGGTCCATTTGTGAGGATTTTTGTTTCCTTTATGCTGAAGTGCAATCCGTACCAACGGCTGTAATCATTGATCTTCCTAAGTAAATGCTTCTAGTCTCCTTCACTTTCAACAAGGAAGGTTGTGTCGTCTACATATTGCAGTTTGTTCATGAGTCTTCCTCCAGTCCTGATGTTATGTTGGTCTTCACACAGTTCAGCTTCTTGGATTATTTGCTCAGCATACAGATTGAACAAATATGGTGAAAGGATACAAGTCTGACGCACAACTTTCCTGATTTTAAGCCATACAGTATCCCCTTGTTCTCTTTGAACCACTACCTCTTGGTCTATGTACAGATTCCTCATGAACAAAATTGAGTGTTCCGGAATTCCTGTTCTTTGAAATGTTGCCCATAATTCATTATGATCCACACAGTCGAATGTCTTTGCATAGTCCATAAAACACAAATAAACGTCTTTCTGGTAGTCTTTGCTTTTGGCCAAGATCCAGCTGACATCAGCAATTATATTCCTTGTTCTATTGTCCTCTTCTGAATCCAACTTGAATTTCTGTCGGTTTCTGTCAATATACTGCTGCAACCAGTTTTGAATTATTTTCAGCAAAATTTTACTTGTGTGTGATATTAATGATATTATTCAATAATTTCTGCATTCTGTTGAATCACTTTTTTTTTTTTTTTGGAATGGCCACAAATATGGAACTCTTCCAGTTGGTTGGCCATGTAGCTGTCTTCCAAATTTCTTGGCATAAACAAGTGAGTGCCTCCAGTGGGCTGTATTAATTTGTTGAAGCATTTCAACTGGTATTCCATCAGTTCCTGGATACATCAATTCCTGTTTATCACCAATGACTCCAGTATAGCTTGGACTTCTTCTTTCAATAGTATTGGTTTTTGATTATATGCTACCTCCTGGAATTGTTGAATGTTGACCAATTCTTTTTGGTACACTGACTCTGTGAATTCCTTCCATCTTCTTTTGATGCTTCCTGCATCATTCAGTATTTTGCCCTTAGAATCCTTCAGTTTGCAACTTGAGGCTTGAATTTTTTTTTCTTCAGCTCTTTCAGCTTGTGAAATTCTGAGCATGCTCTTCCATTTTGGTTTTCTAACTCCAAGTCTTTACTCACATACATCATATATAACCAAAACAAACAAACAAACACTAAAAACCCAAAAACCAACTCACTGCCATCGAGTTGATCCCAACTCATAGTGACCCTCTTTGGGTTTCTGAGGCAGTAAATCTTTATGGCAGTAGATTGCCTAGTCTTTGTAGCATCTATAGTGACATTTAATGTAATGAGCTCATGTTTTGAGTGACAAGGGAGAGGGAACTAGAATTTTAGAGAAACAACCAAGTTCAATTCTGATAGAAGCAGAGAGGTTGGCATGAAATCTCCATAGAATGTACTAGGAGTGACTTGTGTTTCTCCCCATAGCATAGCTTTTTTGGTGCGATTAAAGTCATAGAGTTTTTCACAGATAGATGACAAGAGTTCAGCTTGCTTTCTTTCTGGACATGTGATTAAGAAAGACCAATTGCTAGAAATGGACAACATAGTTGGTAAAGCAGAGGGTGGCCAAAAGTGAGGGAAATCCTCAAAGAGTGGGACTGACACAATAGCCACACCAATGGAGCAATGATCAGGAAGGTAGCAAACGACTGAGCAATATTTCAGTCTGTCACATATAAGGTCTCAACAGTCCTTGCTTCATTATATCCCAGAGGCTTCTGTCTGAGTGGGAACTACCCCCAACATAGAAGAGAGACACCATGAACTTGACGTCCACCTTGCCTAAAGTGACCACTGGCCAAAGAGACTTTTCTAAGCAGTAATTTCTCCCAGGATGCTATATGTCTACTTGCCTCGTGTCCAAAAAAAGTAAGTTCTTCATCCAAGTAATGTTGACACTGAAGTAGTAGGAAGGCTACAGCTGACACCTGTGAGAACTCAAGACATTATTTTGAATAACCACATGAAGCTATTCAGAGGGGAATCTTACACCAACGTAATGTATATACGGGTATAGGGCCAAAATATTTGCGTGGATTTATCCAAGTAATGTTTAATCTTTTAAAACATATATAAAAACTCTTCAGTGAAGCCTGTTTTAAAAGGCTTTTAATCTTCTTCTGCCAAACAAATAAGAAAAAATATAAATATATAAACAGTTCTCAAGGAAAATACAGAACAATTAAGTTGAAATTCCTCTGAAGCAAATATCTGGGTTGCTTACATGAGACTTTCCTATCTTTGTGTGGTCACGAAATAGAAACAGAAAGAGTCCAGATAAGGAGTAGTAAAGCTGGGTTCCTTGAAGGAGACATCCTAATCACATACCAGTTCTGTTTAAAATTCCGAGAGATGCCCACCCTACTGCATCTGCCTTGTTTCTTAGGCTATCCTGTCAGTATCCATAAGTTATTTTGATTTCATCTGTTGCATTTGGTGCCAAGGCAAAACTACAATGTTCGGCAGAACTCTCTGCTGACATCCCTTCATGGTGTCATTGTTGTTAGTTGCCATCCAGTCTATTTTGGTTCAGATATCTAACAACAAATATACCCATGGACTATATGATGATAAACAGTGAAGAAATTCAAGGATTTTATTCTCCTTGGATCAACAATCAACACCCACAGAAGCAACAGTCAAGAAATTAAACAGCATATTGCTTTGCGAAAATCTACTGCAAAAGACCTCTTTAAAATGTTGAAAAGCAAAGATGTCATTTTGATCACTAGGTGCATCTGAACCCAAGCTGTGATCTTTTCGATCACCTGGTATGTGTGTGAACAGCTGCACAATGAAAAAGGGAGAGGAAGAATGGACTCACTTAACTTGTGGTGTTGACAAGGGTATTGAACCGCCAGGAGAAAGAGCAAGTCTGTCTTGGAAGAAATACAGCCACAACGCTGTTCAGCAATGAGAATGGCGAGACTTCGTCTTGCTTGCTTTAGACATGTCACCAAGAGAGAACAGTCGGTAGAAAAGGACATCACTTTTGGTACAGCAGAGGATCAGCAAAACAAGGGGAGCCCTCCAGGAGAAAGACTGACAGGGTGGCGGCAACGAGGGACTCCAACGTACCAAGAATTGTGAGGATGACTCAGGAGTGGACAGAGTTCCCTTCTGTTACAATAAGGTCATCATGGTGCAGAGCCAACATGATAGCAACTGAAAACAGCAATATTTATTGGCAAATGTTTAAGCTCTGGTCTACCTCTCAAAAGGTTGGCAGTTTACAGCTGACCAGAGGCGCCCCACAAGAAAGCCCTGGCAGTCCCCTTCTGAAAAGTCACCGCCTTGTAAGCTTCACAAAGTGCAGTTCTACACTGTACACGTGGGGTTGGATGGGCTGAAATCGACTTGAGGGCAGCTGGTTTGTTGTTCGTTCATTTTTCAACATTAATGGTAAGTAAGTTCAGTATGGGCCAAATTCTGCCAGACTCTAGTGAAAATACTTTACTTATATTAATAGGAATGATTCTCGTGATCTAAGGAGGTAAGCACAGATGAGCAAACTGAGACAAAGGGAGGTGAGCGATCTCTGGGGCCCTCAAGGTGTGACTTTCAGAGCCCAGGAGCCCAGCTCCAGATCCGCCTCAGCCTATTGACTTGGCTTGGCAGCATGCCTAGAAGAGCACAGTTAATGAAGAAAGAAGTCTCCATATTTGATTTTCAAGTATTCTAAATATTCCATTCTAAACTTTGATGAAAATGTATTAAATGTTTATGTTCTCTTATATGTGTCAGCAAGTTAGTTATCATGCCACTTCATCTAGTTTCCAATTTGGACAGAAAAAAAAATTATTGAGAGAATTCACAATAATTGTCTATTCCAGTTAAATATGCTGTTCAGCTCTGCACTTTGCCTTCAGATGTTCAGCCTCAGGAAAACCAAACTCACTGCCGTTGAGTCGATTCTGACTCATAGTGACCCCCATTGGGTTTCCAAGGCTGCAAATCTTCACAGAAGCAGACTGCTTCACCTTTCTTCTGCAGACCACCTGGTGGGTTCAAACCACTGACCTTTGGTTAACAGTCAAATACCTTAACCACTACACCACCAGAGGGACGCTCACTCTAAGAGTATACACTATCTAACTATCTATTTTGCCTCAAAGTAGAATTCACTGACTGAGAGTTTATGAAATTCCAGAAATTGAAAGTATGTCATCCTAGATTGCACAACTGCCAGTGTGTTTAAGGAAAATCTAAGAGGTTTCTACTGTTGAGAAAAGAACAACTTTACTTAATAAGTACAACAGTATGCAGCAAAGCTCAGGGGAAACTCTACACAAATATCCTGGGGAGAAATGGGCACAAATAATCTGTTTTTTCTCACTTTATCCTCAGATAATTTACAGTGTAACTTTTTGTATCCTAATGGTAATATCAGCAATATTATAGTCAAAATATCACATGATGACAGGACTTGGGCATGACCCAGAGAAAAAAATTTCTAGCACTTTCTGCACTAGAAACTTCTTTGAAAGACAAATGGTGCTTCACATAGGAGGTTCACATTCTCATCCCTTCCTACCAGTAGGTGCCAAACATAAAACAGTATCCTCATCTGTGGTGTTTTAAATCTGATAAGCAGTGTGAAGTTTTCCCACACATCCGGGAGGGAACCTTTTCAGAAGTATTGTTGTACAAGTTGACACAAGAATGCAAAAGCTTTGAAACAAAATTTGGTATCAAGTTGATAATGTGAACCTGCAGTGTGAGGTCATGCTATTGTTGACAGTGTTTACTTCAGCAAATAGGAATTTTTACTCTGCATTGTTTTTCAAGTGTCAACAAAATATGCTACAAGAAATCTCTTTATAATTTTACTTTATCACTCAAATCATGTTATTTAAACCCATTTGTTAATTTGTATACTCCATGAGGACAAGGATCATTTTTGCTTTTGCTATCCATCTTTGTTTCCTTGACAGGACTTAGCCATAGACACTAATTAAAAATGTGTGTGCTCTCTGGAGTCTTAAAAGCTTGCAAGTGGCCACCCAAGATAGAACAATTGTTCTCTATTTGCCTGGAACAGCAGAGGAAGAAGGAATTGGAGAAGGACACGACTGCAGGTTTAAATGCCTCCATAAACTACTACTTCTATTACTAGGAGACAAGAAGAAATGGATGGTGCCTAGCCACCATTCTGAGGAGCTCTCATAGCATGTGCCTAAGGTATTTGACTGCTAATCAGAAGCCTGGCAGTTCAAAACCACCAGCCACTCTGTGGAAGGAAGGTTGGGCAATCAACTTCCGTAGTGATAACGCCTTGGAAACCCAAGGAGGGGTCGCTGTGAGTCAGGTCCGACTTGACGGCACATAACAACAACAAAGCCACCATTCTGAGCAAGAAACCAACAGATGGATCCTGATCAAAAGGAGGAAAAGCGTGGGACAGAACTTCAAAGTCACATGGAAATCAGACTTAGTAGATCCGTTGAGAGTAGGGGAGTTGTCAAATCTAATGCCCAGAAATAAACTTAAAACCTTAACCATCCCATGAAACTGTTGTTAAATAAACAAAAGTTTAGTGCAATCAATAAACAAGGTTTAACCTCAAGCACAACCAACCAACCTACTGCCTCTGAGTCGATTCTGATGCACAGCGACTTGTCTGCCTCGAGGATTGTGCTCTTGTGGCATCAAATTGACAACAGCAAGTGGAAAGATTAGAAAGGAACTTTAGAGGGCAGTGAATTTATGTTAATGGAGGAGGAACAAGTCAGAAAAGGAGGGTGAGGGAGGGTGTACAACATGAAGAAGGTGATTGACATCCCTGAATTGAATGTGCAGAAACTGTTGATTTGGTGTATGTTCTGCTATGTCTCCTCTCAATGTTCCGGTTACCTCTGTGCTGCTCTAACAGAAAACACCACGAACAGATGGCTTGAACAAGCAGGAGTTTATTCTCTTACAGTTTGGAGGCTTTAAGTCCGAATCCAAAGGGCCATGTCCAAGGGGCTGGGTGAAAGCCCCTCAACCTTGGGCTTCAGCTCTGCTTCTTGCCCCCGGCGCACTGAACTAGAGGTTTTCTTCACTCAGACAGCTGCTGGCTTCTGAGGTTTACAAACCTAAGGTTGACAAGTAAAAAGGCACAGTGCCAATGTTACCAAACAACACTGCAGGCCATTGATTCAAGTCCGTTGAAAGTCCCAAGATGGGCAGAGCATGGCAAGCTGCGAAACGATGACTCAGCTACATGCAGGGTTCAAGCGTGCCAAAAATCTAGAGACCAATCCCAAAGCTGCCTTTTATATACTGGAAGTAGACCACATACCTAAAGCAGCTACTCAGTTGCTCCAATAGATTCCATCATGGAATTAATTACCAATTTCTCCGTGGGGAATAACTATATCCAGCTGCCCAGCCACTCAACCAGGGCCAGCCAAGCTAACACATCACCTGAACTACTAAACAACAACAAAAGTAAAATAAAATAAATTATGTATATGTAAATAGAGAGAGCTCTGGTGGCGGAGTGCCTAAGCCACTTGACTGCTAACCAGAAGGCTAGTAATTCAAACCCACCAGCCACTCCTCGGAAGGAAGATTGGGCAATCTACTTCTGTAGTGATACTGCCTCGGAAACCCAAGGATAGGTTGCTATGAGTCGGCACGTAACAACAACAACAACAACATAGAGATAGAATTATCTATAAGAGTGAAAACTGACAACAGTTAATCTAAAGCACAGATGGGAGCTTTAAGCAGAGAGGCTAAATTAATGGTGATGAAACAATATGGACAGATACAGAATTGTGACGGAAGGTGATGTATGTAACCAATGTTACTGAACTGTTCATGTGGAAATTGTGGATGGATGCATACTTGGTTGAGTATGTTGCCAAGAAAATGAAATAAAATATTTTTAAAAAGTGCACACACACACACATTCCCAAGCATGTATACAAACATATATAAATATTTGTAGTTGAAATGATTAAATTTGCACTTCAAAAAGATCACTCTAGCTGTAATGGAATGGGATGGTGCTCAAATAGAGATGAGAGACCAGCTGGAAGACTGCAGTATAATTCCCAGGCAAGTGTTGAAGAAGCCAAAGATGAGAAAAGTAGCCTGAATCTGAAGCCAGAAATTATACCAGGATTTACAGCTGCAGGGCTACCTCTGTACACTGCTGTAGGCAATATGCCCAGGAAATTACAATTAATGAGAGAAGACAAAGTCTTTGTGTTTAGTTTTCAGATCTTTCACATATTCTCTATATTCATTTCTCAACCAGGATGAAAGTTTATTGAACATGTTCTCTTATATGTGTCAGTGAGTAGTTAATCATCCCACTTCACTTAAAGGATTTCAATTGGGAAAAATAAATAAATAAATAAATAAATAAATAAATAAATAAAATGAAACAGTGATTTACCACAACAGTAGTCTGTTCCAGTTAAAGTGCCCTATGGTAATATTTAAGGAGCTCTGGTGGCACACTGACTATGGCATTTGACTGCTAACCAGAAAATTGGTGGCTCAAACCCACCAGTTCCTCTACAGAAGGAAGATGGGGCAATCTACTTCTGTAAAGATCTACTGCCTCAGAAACTCAATGGGGATTGCTATGAGTCAGAATTGACTCTATGCAGTGAGGTGGTGGGTTTTTTTTTTTTGTTTGTTTGTAGGGTGATGGTTAAGGAGTCCTGGAGGTTAAACGCGTGGCTGCTAACTGAAAGGTCAGTGATTCAATTTCACCTGCTGCTATGCAAGAGGGAGAAGTGGCAGTCTGTTTCTGTAAAGATTCACAGCTTTGGAAACCCATGGCAACAGTTCTACTCTATCCTATAGGGTCACTACAAGTTGGAATCAATTCAATGGCAGATAGCAACAACATGGTAATATTTAGAAGATAGTGCCTAAGGCATTAAACTGCTAACCAGAAGGCTGGAGGTTCAAACCCACCAGCCACTGCTTGGAAGGAAGATTTGGCAATCTGCTTCCATAATGATACCACCTTGGAAACTCAAGGAGGGATCGTTATAAGTCAGATCCTACTCGATGGCAATGTGTTTGGTTTTGGTTCTTGTGTCTCAGGCTGGGTTCACTGTAGGAGCAAAACCAGTGACACACACACAAACATACACACATACACACACACACAGAAAGAGAGAGAGAGAATGAATGAGGGATTTGTTTCAAGGAACTGGCTCATACAGCTTGGAAGCTGGCAAGTCCCAAATCCTTGGATTAGGCATCAGGCTGTAGGCTTCTCCTGACTCATTTGGTTTCAGGGGCTGAAGAACCCAGAATCTGCAAGTCAGATTTTTTATGTTGGATCACATACCAAGAACCAAAGGTCAGAGTATGGCAGGATCAAGAAAGAGAATGCAACACAGAGAGAGGAATTTGCCAGAACATCTATATATACCGGGTGCAGAACACACTCCCAAGGAAACTATCCTTATATGAGATTACAAAATGGAGGATGATTACATAACATCTGCCAAACCACTGAAAATCATGGCCTACCCAAGTTGACCCCTAACCTTAAACCATCACAGTGAGTCATTGATTGCTTGAGGGAAGAAGAGAGGGAGTGAGAAGAAGAAAAGGAGAGAGAGAGAAGTCTAGGATGACACCCCCTTTCTGTTGAAGGTATTGATAGGTTGTGGAGCCATGTACTGAGACAGAGAAGGTAGGGGCAACACTTCTCAAATAACCATGAAAAGGATCCATTTCTTTTATTCCCTGGAAGTTTCCTGTGTGTGTTTAGGTCAACACTTTAATGGATGCCGTTGGCATTACAGTTAACCACTACCTAGTTATTTTGCTCTACAGTACTGATCAAGCTAAGCAGCATTGTGTGTTACATGGAGAACCAAAATATGTCCTAGTAATTCAGACCATCTCTCTCAGAGCTCATATTACTTCTAATGAATTCCCTCTCACCCCTGAGACTATGGCCCTGAGCCCCAAATCCCAGTAACTCATTTCCTCAAGGTGTTCTATCTTGTTTTGTTTATCATTATGGTGATTAAGGTGAAAGTTTACAGAGCTAATTGGTTTTCAGTTAATACGTATTTTGTTTTGTGACATTGATTGCAATCCCCACGATGTAACACCACTCTTCCCACTTCCTTCCTATGTTTACCATTTTCCTTGCCCTTCTTTCCTATCCCTTCCTGCCTTCTGAACAAATGCTTCCTCGCTGGGCAAACGGTGCCCTTTTGATCTCATACAGCTGATTGTTCTAAAGAACGTGTACTTTCCTGGTGTTATTTTTTCACCTTATAGGCCTGTCTGTCATTTGCATGAAAGTTGAGGATAGGGATGAGTTCCATTCCAGGCTTGAAAGGTATCTAAGGGTCATAGTCTCAGGGGATCCACCCATCTATATCAGAACAGTAAACCTGGTCTTTTTATGATTTTGTGTTTTGTTCCACATTTTCCTCCCACTCTATCTGGGACCTCCTATTGTGATCCCTTCTGGAGCAGTCAGCAGAGATAGCTGTACACCATTTAGTTCTGCGGGTCTCGGGGTCACAGAGGTTGGGGCTCATGGGGTCCATTAGTCCTTTGGACTAATTATTTCCTTGCATCTTTGATTCTATTCATTCTTCATTGCTCCAGACAGGGAGAGACAAATAGTTGCACCTTAGATGGTCATGCACAAACTTTTGAGACCCCAGTAACTGCTCATCAAAGTGGGATGTTGAACATTGTTTTTGCAGACTATGTTATTCCACTTGACCTTAGTGTCCCCTGAAACTATAGTCATGAGCTCCCATGCCCAGAGAAGCATTCCCTCAAGGTGTTTAGTTATGGCTAAGACGTCATAACTTTGGTCCCTGTATGTTCTACTATATTCCTGGAAATATTTGTAGCACATATAAATACATATGGAAATATTCTCTATCTAATCTCCATATATTCATGTGATACTGCATGGTTTAAAATCAGGAAGAATGTGTCTCAGGGTTGTATCCTTTCACCACACTTATTCAACCCATATACTGAGTAAATAATCCAGGAAGCTGGACTATATGAAGAAGAATGGAGCATTAGGATTGGACGATGATTCGTTAACAACCTGCAATATGCAGATGACAAAAGTTTGCTTGCTGAAAGTGAGGATGACTTGAGCCACTTTCTGATGTTGTTGTTGTTAGGTGCCATTGAAGCAGCTCCAACTCATAGTGACCCTATATAAAACAGAAACACTGCCCGGTCCTGTGCCAGCCTCACAATCTGTGCTATATACTCCTGGGCCCATCGTAGCAGCCACTGTGTCAATCCATCTCATTAAGGACTTCCCCATTTTCGCTAACCCTCCACTTACCAAACATGACGTCCTTCTCCAGGGAATAGTCCCTTCTGACCACATGATCGAAATAGGTAAGACAAAGTCTGGCCATTCTCGCTTCCAAGGAGCATTATGGTCGCAGGACAGATTTGTTCACTTTTTTTGAGGTCCATGGTACTTTCAGTGTTCTTTGCCAACACCAAAACTCAAAAGCATCAACTCTTCTTTGGTCTTCCTTGTTCATTCTCCAGCTTTCACGTGTATATGAGGTGACTGAAAATACCATGACTTAGATTAGGTGCACCTTAGTCTTCAAATGGACATCTTTGCTCTTCAGCACTTCAAAAGAGGACTTTTGCAGCAGATATTTCCAGGGCAATGTCATCTGATTTCTTGAGTGCTGCTTCTATTGTTGTTGATTGTGGAAACAAGTAATATGAACTCATTCACAACTTCAATCTTTTCTCCATTTATTGTGATGCTGCTTATTGTCCAGTTGTGATGATTTTTGTTTTATGTTGAGATGTAATCCATATTGCAGACTGTAATCTTTAATCTTCATCAATTAGTGCTCTGAGTCCTTCTCACTTTCAGCAAGCAAGGTTGTATCATCTGCATATTGGAGGTTGTTAATGAGTCTCCTTCCAATTCTAATGCTGCATTCTTCTTCATATAGTCCAGCTTCTTGGATTATTTGCTCAGTGTGGTAGTTCAGTTTGTGTGTCAACTTGGCTGGACCTGGTTGAATGACTGGGTAGCTGGATGTAGTATTCCCCATGATGAGACTGGTAAACAACTCCATGGTGGAATCTCCTATGAGCAGCCAAGTAGCTAGCTGCCTTACGGAATGTGGTCTGCTACCTGTATATAAGCAGAAGCCATGGGGAATGGTCTTTAGCCTATGGCACACTTGGACCCCGCATGTAGCCATGTCATTGCTCAGCAGCCTGCTATGCTCTGCCAACTTTGGGACTTACAATGAACTTGAATTAATGGCCTGCCATGTGGTTTAGTAACATTGGGACTGTGCCTTTTCACTTGTCGACCTTGGGTTTTTCAGTCTCAGTAGCTTGCAGCTGTCTGAGTGAAGAAAAGCCTCTAGCTCCAGTGGGTTGGAAGCAGGAGGCAGAGCTGAACCCCAAGGTTTATGGGCTTTCACCCAGCCCCTAGAGACTGACAGTTTGAACTTGGACTTAAAGCCTCCAAAGTGTGAAAGAATAAACTCCTGTTTGTTCAAGCCATCCCGTTTGTGGTATATTCTTGTCAGAGTGGTACTAGGTAACCAGAACAGAATATGGTACCAGGAGTGGGGTCCTAGCAGCTTTCCGAGTCATTTGATAAATAGGCCACAGCAACACACCCAAATGAGGGATATGCTACCTCCAAACTCCAAAGATGCCCACCAGATGTTGTGCCTCCTTTTTAGTTGTGGGGGAAGCCAGATATAATAACTTATCCTTCATTTTAGTTGGAAATATCTTGACATGCTGTATGATGG
>NW_006921904.1:2991391-2995576 GCF_000298275.1 Orycteropus afer afer
CAGGTCTTTGCACATTTCATTATAGTAATTGGCTTTGTCTACTCAAGTTGCTCTTTGAAATCTTCTGTTCAGCTCTTTTATCTTGTCATTTCTTCCATTTTCTTTAGCTACTCTCCACTCAAGGGCAAGTTTCAGAGTCTCTTCTGGCATCCATTTTTGTCTTTTCTTCCTTTCCTGTCTTTTTAATGAACCATTTATGTTATTGAGAAAAGATATTTGCAATGAGTAAGTTGTTGGTCTTGCAAAATTCTATCATGTGAGTTTGTCATTTTTATCACCAAGACCATATTTTCCAATTATGGGTGATTTTTCTTTGTTTCCAACTTTCGTGTTCCAGACACCAGTTATAATCAATACATCTTGATTGCATGTTTAGTCAATTTCAGACTGCAGAAGTTGGTAAAAATCTATTTCCTTGTTTTGGGCTTTGGTGGTTGTTATGCATATTTGAATAATAGTAGTATTAGCTGGTCTTCCTTGTAGGTGTACAAATATTATCCTATCACTGACAACATTGTACTTTAGCATAGATCTTGAGACATTCTTGTGACGATGAATGTGATGTAATTCCTCTTCAATGTGTCATTCCTGGCATAGTAGGTCATATGATTTTCTGATTCAAAATGGCCAAAACCAGTCCATTTTAGCTCACTAATCTCTAGTATATTGATCTTTATGCTTTCTATTTCATATTTGACAACTTCCAATTTTTCTACATTCATGTTTCATACATTCCATGCTCCAATTATTAATGTATGTTTGTAGTTGTTTTTTTCCTATTTTGAATCATGCCCTATCAGCAAATGTAGGTCCCAAAAGCTTTACTCCATCCATGTCATTAAGGTCCACTCTATTTTGAGGAGACAGCTCTTTTCCAGTTGTATTTTGAGTGCTTTCTGATCTGAGGGGCTCATCTTCCAGCAATATATCAGACAATGCTACAGGGCTGTTCACAAAGTTTTCCAGTAATATAGCAGACAGTGTTTCAGTGCTGTTCATGTTTTTCACTGGCCAATTCCTTGAGACATGCATGGTGCCTTCCTTCTTCCAGGTCTCTCTTAGTCTGGAAGCTCCACTGCAACCTGCCCATCATGAGTTACCCTGGTGGTATTTGAAGTATCAGTGGCATAGCCTCCAGCCTCACAGCAACACACAAGCCACCACAGTATGACAAACTGACAGATGAGTGGTGGGAAGCACTTACTGGTGAAGATCAAAGACTGCAGTCTTCAGTGTGGATTACATCTCAACATAAAGGAAACAAAAATCCTCACAACTGGATCAACAAGGAACATAACCGTAAATGGAGAAAAGATTGAAGTTGTCAAATATTTCATTTTACTTTGATCCATGATCAACACCCATAGAATTAGCAGTCAAGAAATGAGACCTCATATTACAGTAGGAAAATCTGCTGCAAAAGACTTCTTTAAAGTGTTAAAAAGCAAATATGTCACTTTGAAGACTGAGGTATGCCTGACTCAAGCTTTGGGATTTTCATTTACCTCATATGTGTGAGAGCTGGACAATGCATAACGAAGACAGGAGAAGAACTGATGTCTTTGAATTGTGGTGTTCATGAAGAATACCGAACATAACAAAGACTGCCAGAAGGGTGTAGTGCCTAAGGCACCACCTCTCCTTGGAAGGAAGATGGGGCAATCTACTTCTGTAGTGATACTGCCTTGGAAACCCAAGGAGGGGTCACTATTAGTCGGGTCTGACTTGACGGCACATAACAACAACAACAGCCAGAAGAATGAATAAATCTGTCCTGGAAGAAGTGCAGCTGTAATGCTCCTTAGAAGTTAGAATGGCCAGGATTTGTCTTATCTACTTTGGTCATATTGTTCGAAAGGAGCAGTCCCTGGAGAAGGATATCATATTTGGTAAAGCTGAGGAGCAGAAAAAGGGGGAAGACCCTCTACAAGATGGATTGACACGGTGGCTACAATAATGGGCTCAAGCATAGAAGAAATTATGAGGATGGTGTGCAGGAGCCAGCAGTGTTTTGTTGTACATAGGGTCACTATAAGTCGTAGCTGACTCAGTGGCACCTAACAACAACAGCAGTCCTCTTCACCTTCCCACACCCTTTCAGCTTGCATGTCTGTCTATGTATCCACTCATAGACTACTGTTATTACTGTTACTGCAGGATTGTGTATGTGTAGTATTTACATTTTGTTGCTTTTAAATTCTGTGTTCCTCCCATTGTCTTTGTCTATCTTGATCATTTTGTGCTTAACTTCTCCAAATTGTATATTGCCTTTCCTTTCACTGAGTTAATATGTTATCTTCTAGTTAGAGATTTGCCCTCCTCTCTTCTCCCCACCATCCCCAGTAACCTTCAAAGTATGATTCTTTTTGTGTGTAAACATTTTCTTGACTTTTCACGATAGTGGTCACATACAATATTTGTCCCTTTGCATTGACTAATTTCACTTAGCATACTGTCCTTCCAAGTTCATCCATATTATGCAATGTTTTCACAGATTCGTCCTTGTTCTTTAATGTTGCGTAGTATCCCATCATGTGCCTGCAACATAGTTTGTTCATCCATTCATCCATTGATGGGCATTTAGGTTGTTTCCACCTTTTTGCTATTGTGAATGTGCTGTAATGAACATGTGTATGCAGATATCTTTTCCTGTCATGGGTCTTATTTCGTTAGGATATATACTTAGTAGGGGGATTCTTGGATCATATGATATGTTTAGTTCCAGCTTTTAAGGAAGTGCCATACCATTTTCCAAGTGGTTGCACCATTTTACAGCCCCATAGCATTGTAGGAGGATTTCAGTGTCTCCACACCCTTGCCAGCATTTGTTGTTTTCTGTTTTATTTATTTATTTATTTTGAACTCTGCTATCAATACTGGTGTGAGATGATATCTTGTTGTTGTTTTGATTGGCCCTCCATAATGGCTAATAATTATAAACATTTCTTCAAATGTTTATTGGCTGCCCGAATGTCTTTTTTGGTGAAGTGTCTGTTCATATCCCTGCCCATTTTTTAATCAGATTATTTGTTATTATGTTGTTGAGGTGTTGAAGTTCTCTATAAATTTTAGAAATTAGACCCTTATCTAATATGTCATTGCCAAACATTTTTCCCAGTCCGTTGATTCTCTTTTTACTTAATCTTCACAGTGTTGAAAACTCTATGGATCACAGTTTTACTCTGAAGCACATAGGGTCTCCACGAGTCAGAATCAACTCACTGGCAACTGCTATTATTATTATTAATGCTTATCCAGGTAATGTCCCACCTAGAACCACAAGATGAAGACTTGATTTGGCTGACCTCCTAGAGCAGCTCCACAGGGCAGCTAGTAATCCCCAAAGACAAAACTTGCTCAACTGGTTACGGGATCACTTTGATTTGAATGAGACTCCATTCTGAAAGCAGGACAAAAATGTAAGGGAGGAGAAAACCTCTCTCTGGCATTCCAACACCAGGGAAATTGTACAGCTAAATCACAAAGGAAGTCCAAAGAGGGGTGTGATTCAAGGCAAATGTCCCAAGTGGTGAAAAGACAAATGAACAAATTCCATGTGATTCCTTTTCTACATGAAGAAAAAAGTAAATTTGAGAGAAAACAACATCAAGAACTGATATACAGGAAAAATTATTCTTTGACAAGAGACTTAGGGGAGATTTCCAAACAGCCAGGAGCTAAATTTCCCCTGCTTTCTTTGGAAGTAGAAATATCCTGGTCCTTTGCCTGTGAGGCAAGCCAGGTGGCAGGAATTTACAAACTCAGATCAAGCAGATGGGAGGGAACTCTCCTTCCCCCAAGTCTATTTTCTTCTCCCTTTTTAAACTGAATTCAAAAGCACTGTTCTAAAATGTAAAGATTGGGACAAATCGAAGGTGACATTTGGGGTTCCTGGAGGGTGCTGTTAGCGGGTGTTGTTGAAAGCACTCAGGGAACAGACACTGTCTTGGGGATAATCCTTTTGTGGCTGGCCAGAGCCCAACTATGGCAGTTTTTGGGAATTCCCCTAACATTTGTAGGCTGACACTTTGGCCCAAATATACCTTGAACTATATTCTAGACCAAATTTCCTTCCAAATTTCTCATTTTATCTTTAATAGTGGAGTCCAGTTAAGTAGCCAAGTGACTTTCTAATAAGTTCTTTGAGATATTATATATATACATAATTTATATGCATGAACTGCC
>NW_006921904.1:2995724-3008886 GCF_000298275.1 Orycteropus afer afer
AGTTATTATCCCCATTTCCCTTGAAGCTTGAGGTTCCAAATGGAGGCTTTGGCTGCCCAATGGTATAGTGCTAAGAACAGAAATTTTCCTACTGGCTTCTGGACCAATGTTCCAGATTACTTCTATACTTTGTCTTTTTGGTTATTTGCATCAGTGACTAAGAATATTTTTACAATTGTTAAATCCTTCACTTAAAGTCAGAGTTCTAGGGTTTCACATGGCTGTCTTCCTAGGCACAGTGTAGAAGAAAGTATTCAACTCAATTATGCATTATGCATTCACTCATTCAATAAATACTTATTAAGCACCTATCAGGTACTGGGCACTCTTCTAGGTTCTAGGGAGACACTAGTGAGCAAAACAGACAAAATCTCTGCCTTTACAAAACTTACATTCTAGTGTGAGGATACAGACCATAAACTAGAGACACAAGTAAAATACATGGTGCATGAGAAGAGATAATAGAGCAGGAGAAGGAGTAAGGTGGGAAGTGGTCTGCAATTTTAGATAGAGTGGTCAGGAAGAACCCACTTGTGCAGGAAAGCATTTGGATAAAGATGAAAGAAAGTAGAGTGTGCACATGATGGTAAATGGAGAAAGAATATTCCAGACAGAAGGAATAGCAAATGCAAGAGAAGGAGAATGAGCTCAGTATGGCTGGAGCAAGTGAGAGAGGAAGATTATAAGACAAGGGCAGAAAGATAAGTGTAGGGGTGGTCATACACAACCATGGACAGATCCTAAGATGAGATGGGATCTCATGACCAGAGGGAAGTGTGATCTGACTTCTACTTTAACAAGATCGTTCTGGCTGTTGGATCAAAAATTGACTGTTGGGTGATAAGTAGCGAAACCACTAAAGGGACTGATGCACTTATACAAGCAAGAGATGGTAGTGGCTTGGACCGGGAAGTGACAGTAGAAGTAATGAGCCGTGATGAGATTCTGTATATATTTTGCAGTAGAGTTGACAGGATTTGTTGACAGATTAGATGTAGGATATGAGAGAAGAGTCAAAGGTGACTCAAAGTTTTAGCCTGACAAACTGGAGGAATGGAGTTGCCACTTACTAAAAATGTGAATTCTAGAACACTTAATTGTGCTCATGAGGAACCTGTACAAAGACCAAGTGGCTGTCATTTTAACAGAGCAAGGGAAGACTGTGTGAGTTAAAATCAGGAAGGGTGTGCATCAGCATTGTATCCTTTCACTGTACTTATTCAATCTGTATGCTGAGCAAATAATCTGAGAAGCTGGACTATGTGAAGAACATCAGGATTGGAGAAAGACTCATTAACAACCTGTGGGAGCTTTGGTGGTGTAATGCCTAAGGCATTTGACTGCTAACCAGAAGGTTGGCAGTTAAAACCCAGCAGTCACTCCTCAGAAGGAAAATTGAGCAATCTACTTCCATAGAGATATCACCTCAGAAACCCAAGGAGGAGTCGCTATGAGTTGGAATTGAATCTACGGCAAAGAGTTTGGTTTTGATTTGATATGTAGATGACACAACCTTGTTTACTAAGAGCAAGAAGACTTGAAACACCTATTGATGAAGATCAAAGAATATAGTCTTCAGGGTAGATTACACCTCAAGATACAGAAAACTAAAATCCTCACAAGTGGACCCATAAACAACATCATGATAAATGAAGGAAAGATTGATGTTGTCAAAGATTTCGTTTTCCTTGTATCCACAATCCATACTCATGGAAGCAGCAGTCAAGAAATCAGACATCATATCACACTGGGCAAATCTTCAAAAGACCTCTTTAAAGTGCTGAAGAGTAAAGATGGTACCTTGAAGACTATGGTGCACCTAACCTGGACCATGGTATTTTCAACCACCTCATGCATGTGAAAACTGGACAAAGAATAAGGAAGACTGGAAAAGAATTGATGCCATTGAACTGAGATGTTGGCCAAGAATGCTGAAAATACCATGGACAGCAAGAAGAAAGAACAAATCTATCTTTGAAGATGTGCAACTTGATTCTCCTGAGAAGTGAAAATGGCCAGACTTCATCTCACCTACTTTCATCATACGTTCAGAAGGAACCAGTCCCTGGAGAATGATATGCTTAGTAAAGTGGAGCATCAGAGGAAAGGGGGAAACCCCTCAATGAGATGGATTGACACAGTGGCTACAACGATGGGCCCAAGCATAGCAAGGATTGTGGGAATGGCACAGGACCGGGCAGTATTTTGCTCTGTTGTACACAGTGTTGCTATGAATTGGAATTGACTTGATGGCACCTAACAAAAACAACAAGAATGGGAAAGACTTTGAGAGGAGCAGGTGGTTTGGAGGAAGGAAGGTGGTCATCAGAACTTTAGTTTTGCATAACTTAAATTTGAGACAATTACTGTATTACGCATCCCATTAGAAATATTGGCAACATGGAGTTGAAGAGGGGAGAGAGCTGAGCTGGAGAAATTGACGTAGGACTCATAAGCATACTGATGATATTTAAAGCTGGGAGACTAGATGACTCACAATGGAAATGGAGTTAGTCTCAGTCTCGATCCCCTGATTTAACACTCTGGGCTCTGTAAACAACCTCAGAGATTCTACTTCTTCATCTTGAAAAGGCAGCAATAATAGTATTGGTTTCACAGCATTACTCTCAGGACAGATCTCAGGTGTTGCTTGTTGCTCAAGAAATGTGGTTGAATATTGCCAAGGAGTAAAGAGTCCCTTTCTCTAACCAATTAAAAACATTTCTTTCACTTGTCAACAAACTCTTCATTTTTACATTCCCTCATTAATTATCTGGGATTCTGAAATGAGGAGTAGGGTCTGGCCGAAGGGCAGGAATTCCACTGTATCCATGACGAAAAACCTATGTGTTTTCTCTCTTTACCTGCATTGTCTCATTTTATTCTCATAAGAACCCTAGGAGATAGGTACAATCAAGTTCTAGTTTTACAGATGAAAATAGGTACTATGCACAAGGTCATACCTCCTAAGAATCAGAGCTCAGATTGGGACCCAAGTTCAACTGACTCAAAATTATTAACTTTATTCTTTACTCCCAGAATGTTCTCCCTTGCTGTAGAGATGTTCCCCTCTATCATTCTGACTCATAGAGACCCTATAGGACAGAGTATACTGCCCCACTGGGTTTCCAAGGCTATAATCTTTTATGAAACACATTACCACATTTTTCTCCCATGGTGGGATTGAACCATTAATCTTTTGGTTAGGAGTAAAGTGATTAACAAGGAGCTCTGGTGGCGTAGTGCCTAAGGCACTTGACTGCTAACCAGAAGGCTGGCAGTTCAAACCTACCAGCCACTCCTTGGAAGGAAGGTTGGGCAATCTACTTCCGTAGTGATACTGCCTCAGAAACCCAAGGAGCAGTCACTATAAGTCAGATCTGACTTGATGGCAGCAAGTTTTATTTTGGTTTTTTAAAGTGCTTAACAACTGCACCACCAAGTATATGTCAGGGTTGTGTCCTTTCAGCATATTTATTCAATCTCTAGGCTGAGCAAATAATCCAGGAAGCTAGACCAAACAAAGAAGAACACAGCATCAGGATTGGGGGAGACTCAGTAACAACCTGCAATGTGCAGATGACACAATTTTGCTTGCTGAGAGCTAAGAGAATTTGGAGTACTTACTGATGAAGGTCAAGACTACAGCTGTCAATGTGGATTACATTTCAACATAAAGAAAACAAAAATCCTCACAAGTGGACCAATAAGCAACATAATGATAAATGGAGAAAATATTGAAATTGTCAAGGATTTCATTTTAATGGGATCCACAATCAATGCCCATGGAAGCAGCAGTTAAGAAATCAACCAATGTACTGAATTGGGCAAATCTATTGCAAAAGATCTCTTTATAGTGTTAGAAAGCAAAGATGTCACCTTAAGGACGAAAGTGTGCCTGACTCAAACAGTGGTATTTTCAATCACCTCATATGCATGTAAAAGCTGGACAATGAATAAAGAAGACCAAAGAAGAATTGACATCTTTGAATTATGATGTTGGCAAAGAATAGTGAATATACCATGGACTGCCAGAAGAAACAAATCTGTCTTGGAAGAAGTAAAGTCAAAAGGCTCCTTGGAACCAAGGATGGCGAGACTTTGTCTAACATACTTTGGACATGTTATCAGGAGGGACTATGGAGAAGGACATCATGCTTGGTAAAGTAGAGTGTGAGCAAAAAGAGGGAGGCCCTCAGTGATGGACTGAGATGGATTGACACAGTGGCTGCAACAATGGGCTCAAACATACCTATTACTGTGAGGACCAGGCAAAATTTCATTGTGTTATACAATAGGTTGCTATGAGTTGAAACCAACTTGAGGGCACCTAACAACGACCCTGAATGTTGAGGGCATGGACAGATCCTTTACTGGGGGCCACCCCTTGATGACCCTTCTCACTCTTAACTTGGTTCCCTACTTACCTTTTTTTTTTTTTTTTTCTTTCTTAGCCCAAGGTCACATGGCAACTAAGTATGTGGTACAATCAGAATTTCAACTGAAATCTACTTTCAAGTTCAAGGTTCTGTGTTTTATACTGCAGTGGTCACTTTTGACATTCAGAAAGTTGCTCCTTCTCCCCAGCTGTCCCAATCCCCCAGATTTAAAAACAGAAAACATTTTGGGTAAAGCTCTTGGTCTATGGTTCCCTCTTATTTTCCAGCTTTTTCACTGAGCCCTTAAAGAGTGCTTTACAGCCCTGTAGGCACTTTAGAAGCACCTGTTGTTGTTGTTATGTGCCGTCGAGTCGGACCTGACTCATAGCAACCCCTCCTTGGGTTTCCAAGGCAGTATCACTACGGAAGTAGATTGCCCAACCTTCCTTCCGAGGAGTGGCTGGCGGGTTTGCCAGGCTTGGGCCTGCCACAGACCAATTCAATTCAATCCGAATTTCTGAGGATGAGGCCAGCACAATTGTATTTTTAATTTTTAAAATCTATATGGGCAGTTCTAATGTCAAGCAGTAAGCACTTGTGGGAGAAGATAAAGTCAAACAGAGGTGAAAATTATGGCCATTGAGCCAGATCAAGGATGGAGATAAAAGTCACATACAAATATAAGCAAGAACCCCAAACCCGCTGCCGTCAAGTCGATGCCAACTCCTGGCGCCTCCGTGCATTACAGAGCAGGGCTGTGCTTTCTGGGATTTTCTTAACTGCAATCTTTATGGAAGCTTATTACCAGGACTTTGACCTGTTAGTTCAAACTGTCGATCTTTAGACTGGCATCAAATTGTAAACCGCTTGTGCCATCCAGGCTCACAAACACATACAAACATAATCATTCTCATTCCTAATCTTTGCGCATTTCATTATAATTTACTTTGCCTTCTTGAGCTGTCCTTTGAAATCTGATCAGCTCTTTTACTTCATCATTTCTTCCATTCACGTTAGTACTCTCCATTCAAGAACAAGTTTCAATCTCTTTTGTTTTTCTCTTCCTTTCCTGTCTTTTTATTTTTTAAAAATTTTTATTATGCTCTGAGTCAAATTTTACAAAGCAGATTTGTTTAACATTCAACAGTGCACACACATTTTGTTTTGTGACACTGATTACATTCCCTGCAATATAATAGCTCTCCTCCCAATTCCTCCCTGTAGTTAAACTTTCCCTGTGCCCTTCTTGCCTATGTATTCCTGCCTCCCTACTTTTCTCCCTGGGCAAATGCTGCCCTTCTGTTCTAAGGATTATATCTCCCTTGTGTTGTTGTTCAACTCAGAGTCCTGTCTATTGTTTGGCTGAGAGTTAAGCCATGGGAATGAGTTCAACTCCAGACCTGAAGGGTGACTTGAGGTCATGAGGGTTTCACCAATCTCTGTCTGATCAGTAAACCTGGTATTTTTATGTTCTTGAAATTTGTTCCATGTTTTTTTCTTCCAGTCTATCCAGGATCTCTAATTTTGATTCCTTTCTGAATAGGGCATTGGTAGCTGGGCATCATCTAGTTCTTCTGGTCTCAGGGTCATATATACTGAGGTTCTCATGGTTCATTAGTCCTTTGGACTGTTTCCATGTGTTTTGATTTTGTTCACTCTTCTTTGCTCCAGAAGATGAGAGACCAATAGTTGCATCTTACATGACTGCTTGCAAGCTTTTAAGACCCCAGTTGCTGCTTACTGAAGTAAGATACAGAACCATACTTTTGTGTACTATGTTGTGCTGGTAGAGCTTAATGTCTTCTGTGACCATGATCCCCAGTCCACAGGCCCAGTTACTCAGTCCCTCAAAGTGCTTAGTTGTAGCTAAGAAGTTTTCCTGACTGTGTCATCTGTTAGCTTTATACTGCATATGGACAATTTTATTGTTGTTGTTAGGTGCCATCAAGTTGGCTCCAGTTCATAGAGATACAATGTACAACAGAATGAATGATTCCACGGTCCTATGCCATCCTCTCACCACTGATCTGTCAGTTTGTCATGCTGTGGTGGCTTGCGTGTTGTTGTGAGGCTGGAGGCTATGGCACTGGTAGTTAAAATATCAGCAGGGTCACTCATGATGGACATGTTTCAGAGGAGCTTCCAGACTAAGAGAGATCAGAAGAAGGAAGGGTACAGCCACTTCTCCAAGGATTGGCCAGTGGAAAACTTATGAATAGCAGTGAAACACTGTCTGATATATTACTGGAAAACTTTAGCTCTGAAACATTGTCTGATACAGTGCCAGCCCCTTAGGTGAGAAAGCACTCAAAATTTGATGGGAAAAAGAGCTGCCTCCTTAAACTAGAGTCAACCTTAATGATGCGGATGGAGTAAAGCATTTAGGACCTTCACTTCCTGATGTGGCACAACTGAAAATGAGAAGAGACAGCTGTAAACATCCATTTATAATCAGAACATGGAATGTACGAAGTAGGAATCTAGGAAAATTGGAAGTTGTCAGAAATGAAATGAAACACAGAAAGATCCTAGGCATTAGTGAGCTGAAGTGGACTGCTTTGGGCCATTTTGAATCAGACATCCATATGACCTACTATGCCAGGAATGAAAAACTGAAGAGGAATGGCATGGCATTCATCACCACAAAAACTGTTGTAAGATCTATCCTGAAGTGCAGTGCTGTCAGTGATAGGATAATATCCATATGTCTATAAGGAAACCAGTTACTACTATTACTATTCAAATATATGTACCAACTACCAAAGCCAAAGACAAGGAAATGGAAGATTTTTACCAACTTTGCAGTTTGAAATTGATCAAACATGCAATCAAGATGTGCTGATTACTACTGGTGACTGGAACACAAAACCTGGAAGAAAAGAATCACTGGTCATTGGTAAATAGGACCTTGGTGATAGGAATGAGGCTGGAGATCCCATGATAGAATTTTGCAAGACCAATGACTTATTCATTTCAAATACCTTTTTTTCAACAACATAAATGGAGGCTATATGTGTGGACCTCACCAGATGGAGTACACAGAAATCAGATTGACTACATCTGTGAAAAGGGACAATGGAGAAGCACAATGTCTTCAGCCAAAACAAGGGCAAGAGTTGACTGTGGAAAAGACCATCCACTGCTCATAGGCACGTTCAAGGTGAAGCTGAAGACATTTAAAACAAGTCCATGAGAGCCAAGATATATCCTTGATTATATCCCACCTGAATTTAGAGGCCATTAAAGAATAGATTTGACACATTGAACACTAATGACTGAAAACCAGAGGAATTGTGGGATTACATTAAGAACATCATCTATGAAGAAAGCAAAAGGTCATTAAAAAGACAGGAAGTATAAACCAAAATGGATGTCAGAAGAGACTCTGAAACTTGCTCTTGAATGGAGAATAGCTAAAGCAAATGGGAGAAATGACAAGGTAAAAGAGCTGAACAGAAGATTTCAAAGAGCAGCTCGAGAAGGCAAAGTCAATTATTATAATGAAATGTGAAAATACCTGGAGTTAGAAAACCAAAAGAAAAGAACATGCTCAGCTTTTTTCAAGCTGAAAGAACTGCAGAAAAAAATTAAGCCTCAAGTTGCAATATTGAAAGATTTTATGGGCAGAATATAGAATGATGTAGGAAACATCAAAAGAAGATGGAAGGAATATACAGAATCACTGTTTAAAAAAAGAATTGGTCAATGATCATCCATTTTAGGAGGTGGCATATGATCAAGAACTAATGGTACTGAAGGAAGAAGTCAAAATCGTACTGAAAGAATTGGTGAAAAAAGGTTCCAGGAACTGAAGGAATACCCATTGAGATATTTTAACAAATGGATGCTGTGCTGGAGGCACTACTCATCTATGCCAAGATACTTGAAAGGCATCTACCTAGGCAACTGACTGGAAGAGATTCATATTTGTACCCATTCCAAAATAAGGTTATCCTACAGAACGTGGAAATTACCAAACAATATTATACAAAGTAAAATTTTGCTGAAGATAATTCAAAACCAGTTGCAGCAATATATTGACAGGATGCAAGCTTCATTCAGAAGAGTACATGGAAAAAGGGATATCATTGTGATGTGAGATGGATCATGGCTGAAAGATGAGAGTACCAGACAGATGTTTACTTGTGTCTTTTTGGCTATGCAAAAGCATTTCACTGTGGGGATCATAACAAATTATGGATAACATTGAGAATATTGGGAATTCCAGAACACTTAATTGTGCTCATGAGGAACCTGTACATAGACCAGGAGACTGTTGTTCAAACAGAACAAGTGTACACTGCATGGTTTAAAATCAGGAAGGGAGGGTGTCAGGGTTACATCCTTTCACCATACTTATTCAATCTATATGCTGAGCAAATAATCCAAGAAGCTGGACCATATGAAGAAGAACATGGCATCAGGATTGGAAGAAGACTTATTAACAACTGGTGATATGCAGGTGATACAACCTTGTTTGATAAAAGTGAAGATGACTTGAATCATTTACTCATGAAGATTAAAGACTCTGGTCTGCAATATTTATTATACCTCAACATAAAGAAAACAAAAATCCTCACAACTGGACCAATAAGCAGCATCATGATAAATGAGAAAAGATTGATGCTGTCAAACATTTCATATTACTTGGTTCCATAATGAACACCAATGGAAGCAGCAGTCAAGATATCAGATGACATATTGCATTTGGCAAATCTGCTGCAAAAGACCTCTTTAAAGTGCTGAAGAGCAAAGATGTTTCTTTGAAAATTAAGATGCACCCAACACAAGTCATGGTATTTTCAATAGCCTCATATGTGAGGTGGCATATGATCAGGAACCCATAGTATTGAAGGAAGAAGTCAAAGCTGCATTGAAGGAATTGGCAAAGAACAGGGTTCCAGGAATTGATGGAATACCCACTGAGATGTTTCAATAAATGGATGCCGCGCCGGAGGCACTCACTTGGCTATACCAAGAGATTTTGAAGACAGCTACCTGGCCAACTGACGGGATTAGATCCATATTTATACCCATTCCAAAGAAAGGTGGTTTCACACAATGTGGAAATTATCAAACAATATCATTAATATCACAAGCAAGAAAGATCTTACTGAAAGTTCAAAAATGTTTGCAGTAGACTATTGATAGAAAACTTCCAGAAATGCAAGCTGGATTCAGAAGAGGATGTGGAATGAGGGATATCACTGCTGATGTCAGATGGATCTTGTTTGAAAGCAAAGAATGCCAGAAGTTTACTTGTGTTCTATTGACTATGCAAAAACATTTGATTGTGTGGATCCTAACAAGTTATAGATAACATTGAGAAGAATGGGAATTCCAGAACACTTGATTGTACTCATGAGGAATCTGTACGTAGACCAGGAGGCTGTTGTTCAAACAGAACAAGGGGACACTGTATGGTTTAAAATCAAGAAGGGAGTGTGTCAGGGTTGTATCCTTTCACCATACTTATTCAATCTGTATGCTGAGCAAATAATCCAAGAAGCTGGACTATATGAAGAAGAATGTGCATCAGGATTGGCGGAAGAATCATTAACAACCTGAGATACGCTGATGACACAACTTTGCTTGCTGAAAGTGAGGATGACTTGAAGCATTTACTGATGAATACTGAAGACTACGGCCTGCAGTCTGGATTACACTTCAATATAAAGAAAACAAAAATCCTCACACTGGACCAATAAGCAGCATCATGATTAATGGAGAGAAGATTGAAGTTGCCAAAGACTTCATATTACTTGGTTCTACAACCAACACCAATGGAAACAGCAGTCAAGATATCAGATGATGTATAGCCCTGGGTAAATCGGCTGCAAAAGACCTATTTAAAGTGATGAGGAGCAAAGATGTCTCCTTGAAGAGTTAAGGGCACCTGACACGAGTCATGGTATTTTCAGTTGCTTCATATGCATGTGAAAGCTGGACAATGAATAAGGAAGACTGAAGAAGAGTTGATGCTTTTGAGTTGTGGTGTTGGTGAAGAATGCTGACAGTGTCATGGACTGCTAAAAGAACCAACAAATCCATCTTGGAAGAGGTGTAGCCAGAATGCACCTTGGAAGCAAGAATGGCCAGATTTTGTCTCACCTGTTTTGGTCATGTTGTCAGAAGAGACCATTCCCTGGAGAAGGATCTCATGCTTAGTAAAGTTGAGGGTTAACAGAAAAGGAGAAGGCAGGATCAATAGACACAGTGGTTGCAACCATAGGCTCAGGTATACCAGGATTGTGGGGGTGGTGCAGGACTGGACAGTGTTTCATTCTGCTGTACATAGGGTCACTATGAGTTGGAGATGATTTGAGAGCACCTAACAACACAACGCCCCTTAACATCTGTCTGACTGATTGACCACAGGTAGATTAAGAGACTTTATTATTGGCATGAGTCTTATCCTTGCAATCTCAGAGCTCTGTTTCCACCCAGCACACTTAAGAGTTAAAGCGTTTAGGACAATGAAGGATGACTCCTGCATTAAAATTCCTTTCAGGCCTCTGTCCAGGCAGGTGTCAAGGACAGTGATTGATGACCTTGATGGGTAGGAGGATTGTGGATTCTTCCATTACTGTTCACCAAAGGGACTAATACGACCTCCACTTCCCATCTGGGGAAGTTTTTCATGTCCAAGGATTAAAATTTAATAGGCGTAGTGCCTAAAGCATTTGACTGTTAACCAAGAGGTTGGCAGTTCAAACCCACCAGCTACTCTACGGAAGGAAGGCTGGGCAATCTGCTTCCATAAAAATTTACCACCTTGGAAACCCAAAGAGGGTCTCTGAGTTGGAATCGACTCAATGGCAGTGAGTTTGCTTTTGGTTTAATACATTCAACACACTGGCATCAGGCGCCATACGCATTCTCTGCTTGCTTGCTGAACTTGCTTTTAGGGGGTTGCCCAGGCTGGGCAGCCAGGTCAGGAGGGGGTGGGGTGGAGCATCGTTCACCCACTGGCAGTCTTCCTGCAGTTCTAGGAAGATTCCATCTCAGATATCTTGCTGACTCTAAAGCTCTCCTGACAAAATAATCTATATATTTTAAGTAGCATTGAATTTCAAAATCCAGCTAATGCAGGCTCTATTACAGATAAGCAAACCAAAGGAATATGTGTGTAAAATACTAGATGCCAATGAAAACCTGCTTCACCAGCCAGAAAGAGCACCATTATTTCACTATTTGTGTGACCACTCGGAGTTTTTGGTGAGTGGTTTTTGTTTTGTTTTGTTTGTAATTTCTAACATTGTGAAGCATACAATCAATATGAGAAAGTATATACAGATGGTAAAACAGCAAAATAAACTGAATACCTTTGTATCCACCATCAACTCCAAGAAGTAGAATCTCTGGGTGGCACAAAAGGTTAAGTACTCATCTACTGGCTGAAAGGTTGGTGGTTCGAATTCACCAAGAGACACTTTGGAAGACAGGCCTAGATCAGCTTCCTAAATTTCACAACCTTGAAAATCCTATGGAGCAGTTCTACTCTCTACATGTAGGGTTTCTGTCAGTGAACTCAACTCCAAGGCAACAAACAATAAGAGCAACATGCTAAGCAATGGAACAGCATCGGTATCCCAGAAGTTTCCTGTGTGCCCCATCCAGATTTCATCCCCTTCCCATCCCACTCCACCTCCAAATAGTAACCAATACCCTGAAACTTGTGTTAATCACACCCTTGCTTTTTTAAAATGAAATAAATACACACACATAAATATCCACCACCTGTCAGTCAACTTGCTGTACTGTGCTAGAAACTACAGTACCAGTGACATCACTAGGGTTGTTGTCACCCAGCGAGGTCATTCAGGGTGTCACCTACCCGCATGGAGCTCCTCCATATCAGACTATACAGAATCCTTAGTAATCTTTATTATCAATTTTAATCATAGAATAATATGTAATAAATATAGGAGCTCTGGTAGTGTAGTGCCTAAGGCACTTGACTGCTAACCAGAAGGCTGGCAGTTCAAACCCACCAGCCACTGCTCGGAAGGAAGATTGGGCAATCTATTTCTGGAGTGCTACCGCCTCAGAAATCCAAGGAGGGGATGCTATGAGTCAGGTCTGACTCAACGGCAAATAACAACAACAGCAACAATAATTGTAACATAAATGTAATATTTCTTAAATTATATGAATACTAACAACAAAATTGTTTCTTAAAATCTTACCATACTGAGTTACAACAGTATTAGTAATTGCGCAGAAGTCTGTTTTGATTTTTCTCCTTCTTTTCCTTAAATTACTACTTCATTCTCAAAAAAGTTATTGATATGTTGTCATTAGGTGCCATCCAGTCGGTTTTGGCTCATAGAACCCTATGTGCCACAGAACCAAACACTGCCTGGTCCTGCGCCATCCTCACAATACTTGCCATGTTTGAGCCCATCATTGTAGCCACTGTGTCAATTCATTTTGTTAGGCTCTTCCCCCTTTTCACTGACCCTCTACTTTACCAAGCATGAGATCCTTACCCAGAGATGGTGCCTTCTGACAACATGACCAAAGTACGAGAGATGAAGTCTGGCCATTCTCATTTCTAAGGAACATTCCGGCTGTACTTCCTTGAAGATAGATCTTTTTGTTCTTCTAGCAGTCCATGGTACATGTTGTTGTTGTTGTTGTTATGTGCCTTTGAGATGGATCCAACTCATAGTGACCCCTCCTTGGGTTCTGAGGTGGTATCACTACAGAAGTAGATTGCCCAATCTTCCTTCCGAGGAGTGGCTGGTGGGTTTGAACCACCAGCCTATGGTTAGCAGTCA
>NW_006921904.1:3014082-3015388 GCF_000298275.1 Orycteropus afer afer
TTGAACCACCAGCCTTCTGGTTAGCAGTCAAGTGCCTTAGGCACTATGCTACCAGAGCTCCTAATTATCAGTTAGCAGATACATATCTATTTAGAATTTTCTATTTAAGCATTTGTGTTATTTAATAATTTTTAGTGAGTTCAGATGAATTAATTTTTTTCTATTTAACTGATTGAATGAAATATAATTCCTATACATTTCATCCATTTACAGTGTACAATTCAATAGTTTTCAATTCTATGTTTATAGAGTTGTGCAACAATCACCATAATCAGTTTTAGAAACTTTCATAGTGGAGAGAATCATTCTCCATTTCCCCTTCATCTCAGCAGTTCCAGGAAACCACTAATCTGCTTTCTGTGCCTACAGAATTGCCTGCTCTAGACATTTCATATGTACGGAATCATACAACATGCCTTCTTGTGTGATTGACTTCTTTCGGGCAGCATAATATTTTTGAAAGTTCATTCAAGTGCCATGAATTGGTACTTTATTCTCTTCATGGCTGAATAATATTCCATTCTTTGGATAAACCACATTTTATTCATCCATTCATCACTATCTAGTGCTACTAAAGCAGAAATACCACAAGTGGGTGGCTCTGACAAATATAAATTTATGTTCTCACAGTTTAGGAGGCTAGAAGTCTGAATTCAGCATGCTGGCTCTGGAGGAAAGTCCTTGTCTTTTTTCATCTTCTGTTCCTTGGTTCATTGGTGATCTCCATGTGGCAGGGCATCTATCTTCCTCCATTTCTGTTTGGACTTCCTCTCTTGTTTGTTTAATCTGCTCTTTTGTATCTCAAAAGAGATTGAATTTAAACACATTGTACACTAATACTGTCATGTTAGCACACAAAGGAAACACATTCCCAAATGGGAATATAACCACAGGTATAGGGATTAGGATTTATAACATTTAAACGTAGTTGTTATTATTATATTATTATTAAAACATAGATTTTGGGGGACACAATTCAATCCATAATAATGGGCATTTGGATTGTTTCTGCTTTTTGTTTATTGTGAATAAAGTTGTTATGAACATTTTGAACAAGTTTTTTGTTGATTATTTTCATTTCTATTGGGTTTATACCTAGGAATGGTCATGCTGGGTAAAAATAGAAACACCAAGTTTAAATTTTTGAGGAACTTGTCTTGTTCAGTATTGTAGTAAGTAGTAGTAGTAGTTGTTGTTATTTGCCATTGACTCAGACCCGACTCCTAGCGACCCCTCCTTGGGTTTCCAAGGCAGTATCACTATGGAAGTAGATTGCCCAATCTTCCTTCTGAGGAGTGGCTGGTGT
>NW_006921904.1:3016924-3017517 GCF_000298275.1 Orycteropus afer afer
AAGATTTGTTGGAGGAGAACTTCCCTGATATGATGAAAGATAACAATATATCCATTCAGAAAGTCTAATGAACCCCAAACAGGATAGACCCCAAAAGAAATCATCAAGACACATCATCATCAAACTCATCAAAACCAAAGACAAAGACAGGATCCTGAAAGCCTCACAGGAAAAACAAAAAGTTACCTACAAAGGACAGGCAGTAAGAATAAGCTCTGATATCTCAGTAGAAACCATGCAAGTGAGAAGGCAATGGGATGGTATTTTCCCTGAAAGAGAAAAATTTTCAACCAAGAATTATATATCTGGCAAAATTGTCCCTTAAATATGATGGTGAAATGAGGAGATTTCCACATAAGCAGAAATGAAGGGAATTTGTTAAAACCAGACCAAGCTTACAAGAGATGCTAAAGGGAGTCTTTTGAACAGAAAACCAAAAATAGCAAATAACAACCGACCACTAATACACAAGATGACACAACCCAGAAACCACAGCTGTGGACATATCCAAAGTAAAATGAGCTTACAATATTGTAAACAGGGAACCAGAGACATCAATTGGCAAGTGAGGACAACTACAAACAAAAAGAGGG
>NW_006921904.1:3019379-3022049 GCF_000298275.1 Orycteropus afer afer
AATAAATAAATTAATTAAAAATAAATAAATAAGAAGAAGATTGTAGACTATCTTAATTTTTATGTTAATTACTTGCTGAAATGCTAATAGTTTTGTGTGTTGTCCTCACAATCATTGTGAAGTTGTCGCTCATTGTTGCAGTCAAGGTCTTCCTCTTTTTCACTGACTGTCTGCTTTACTAGGTATGAGTCCTTCTCCAGGGACTAGTCCCTCCTGAAAACATGTCCAAAGTATGTAAGACAATGTCCGGCCATCCTCACTTTAAAGGGAGCGTTCTGGCTGTACTTCTTCCAAGACAGACTTGTTTGTTCTTGTGGCAGTCCATGGCATATTTCATATTGTTCTCCAACACCATAATTCAAAACATCAGTTCTTCTTCCTTATTTATTGTCCACCTTTCACATGCTTATGAGGCTATTGAAAATAGCATGCTTGGATCAGGCACATCTTAGTCTTCAAGATGACATCTTTGCTTTTTAACACTGGAAAAAGCTCTTGACTGCTGCTTCCATGGGCACTGATTGTGAATCCAAGTACAATGAAATCCTTGATGATTTCAATTTTTTCTGTTTATCATGATATTGCTTATCGGTCCATTTGTGAGGATTTTTGTTTTGATTATTTTGAGGTATAATCCACACTGTAGGCTGTAATCTTTGATCTTCATCAGTAAGTGCTTCAAACCCTCTTTACTTTCAGCCAAGCAAGGTTGTGTCATCTGTATATCACATGCTGTTAATGAATCTTCCTCTAAACCTGATGCTGCATTCTTCTTCATATAGTCCAGGTTCTTGCATTATTTGTTTAGCATACAGATTGCATAAGTATAGTGAAAGCACACAACCCCAACACACACCTTTTTTGATTTTAAGCCATGCAGTATCCCTTTGTTCTGTTGAAATGACTGCCTCTTGGTCTATATGAGCACAATGAAGTGTTCTGGAATTCCTGTTCTTCCCAAAGTTATCCATAATTCATTATGATCCACACAGTCAAATGCCCTGCATAGTCAATAAAACACAGGTAAACATCTTTCTGGTGTTCTCTGCTTTCAGCCAAGATCCATTTAACATCAGCAATGCTATCCCTCATTCCATGTCCTCTTCTGGGTGTGGCTTACATTTTGCTAGTTACCTATTGTACTGCTGCAACTGTTTTAGAAATTATCTTCAGCATAACTTTACTTGTGTGTCATATTAATAAGATGGTCTAATAATTTTCACATTCCATTTAATCACCTTTCTTTGGAATGGGAACGTATATAGATCTTTTCCGGTTGGATGTCCAGGTAGCGGTCTTCCAGATTTCTTGGCATAGACTTCTGGATACATTTTCACTGGCATCGAGTCAGTCGCAACTCATAGCGACCCCTCCTTGAGTTTATGAGGCAGTATCTCTACAGAAGTAGATTGCCCAGTCTTCTTTCCGACGAGTGGCTGGTGGGTTTGAACCATCAGCCTTCTGGTTAGCAGTCAAATGCATTAGGCAGTATGCTACCAGAGCTCAAATAAAATATATTATTAAACTTATTGCAATCTGCTTCTTTTTACTTTTTAGATGTAGCTACCTGAAAATTTGTTGTATTGCTATGACCCTAGCTTGCACATTGCTGTGATGGTGGAAGCTATTGCTCCTATATTTCACATACCAGCAGAGGCAACCATGGTGCACAGGTTTTAGTGGAGCTTCTAGATTAAGGCCAATTAGGAAGAAAGGTCTGGCCTTTTACTTCTAAAAATTAGCCAGGGAAAACCCTATGGATCACAGCCAAATGTTGTCCAAAATACTGCTGGAAGATCACCCCCTAGGTTGACAGGTACTCAGAATTCACAGAGGCCACAAAAATGGATGTGAGCACACAAAGGACAGTGAAGATGGTACAGGACTAGTCCACATTTCATTCTGTTGTAACGGGGACCACTGTAAGTCAGAGCTGACTCCACTGCCACTGACAACCACTTGAAAATTTAAAGTTGCATAAATGTTTCATGTTCTATTTCTATTGGCCAGTGTTGCTCTATCCCTTTCCTATTCTTTTTCTCCTTTAAACATTAGATGCATACTAATCTGACAGGAAATGTGAGCCCTGGTTGCACAATGATTAAAGAGCTCAATTGCTAATTGAAAAGTTGGTGGTTCAAGCTGAGCACCGACTGGCGGGCTCTATGGGAGAAAATACCTAGCTGTCTGCTCCCATAAAGATTACAGCCTGAAAAACCCTATAAACAAAAAACTCACTGCCATTGAGTCAATCCTAACTCATAGAGACTCTGTTGGGTTTCCAAGGTGGTAAATCTTTATGGGAGTAGATTGCCTGGTCTTCCATCTGTGGAGTGGCTGGTGGCTTTGAGACACCAACCTTCTAGTTAGCAGTCAAATATCTTAGGCACTGCACCAAGAGAACTCTTTAGAAAACCCTATAGGGCAGTTCCAAGAATTGTGGAGCTGGCTCAGGACCTGGTGGTGTTTCATTCTGTGTGTATAGGGTCGCTGTGAGTTGGAGATGACTCAATGGCACTTAACAACAACAACAGGGCAGTTCTACTCTATCCTTGCAGTGTAGTAAATTACTTAGTGTGGCTTTTCTGCCCATGTTGTTGTTGTTGTTGTTATGTGCCATCAAGTCGGACCCAACTCATAGCAACCCCTCCTTGGGTTTCCGAGGCAGTA
>NW_006921904.1:3023674-3053710 GCF_000298275.1 Orycteropus afer afer
TGCTTATGCACAGGGAGACAGCTCAGGGGGCAGGAGTGCATGGAGGGATGGACACAGGGAAGAGGTAATTATCAGGATGAAGTGGGAGGGGAGATGTTTTATTGTGGTAAATTGTGGTCATTGTCATGAGACAAAGTGTATGTGAACTGCTGTATGGAAAGTGTATTTGCTCTGTAAATTTTCACCTAAATCACAATAAAAAGAAAAAACAAACAAACAAACAAACAGAGACACTGCATAAAGGACTTAGTGCCATGCAGCCACATAAGAAGAGCTAAGTAAATGTTAGTGTTCTTCTCTTCTTCTGTCATTTCCATTCTGCTCAGTGATAGGTAATTAACCTGGTCAGACAAAGTACAGTTTTGGGTGTTAACATGTGCCACCACACGGAGCTTACAGTATATTTATTTTAATAAAGGACTTCAAAATATTATGCTTAACTTAATAGAGGGTCTTCATTGGTTGAATTTTTTGGAGCAGGCAGGATCTTATAAATAATATGAATAACTGCTTTCATCTCTTCTGTGATCTGGGCAGAATTTAACTTTGCCTATTTGCAGTATAGTATCTGCTAGGTCTTAAAATAATTCCCAGCTGATTGAAGTTTACTCAACACTAAGGATCTGTTGAGATCGTTTGCATATGTTTCAGAATGTCTTTTGAACCATCCAGAACTCATTCAATATGGAAAACTCAGTGAGGCCTTCTCAAGGGAACTTGTTCTCTCTCCAGAGGTCAATGGAATTTCCTGTCTCTAGTTGGACTCAAAATATCACACGAAGTTCTACTTGCTCCGAACATTTCAGTGGTTCCACTTTGAATCCTGGCATGACCCAGGAAGGCATGGTCTACTTTAAATGAAAAGCACACACAA
The DNA here is from genome assembly GCF_000298275.1 of Orycteropus afer afer. NCBI lineage: Eukaryota > Metazoa > Chordata > Mammalia > Tubulidentata > Orycteropodidae > Orycteropus > Orycteropus afer. The sequence continues at coordinate 3,024,549 of NW_006921904.1, forward strand.
CAGATGAGGCACCATCTTTCCCGGTTCTGAGGAACGTCTGACTGAGCGGAAGCTTCTTTCTCCCAACATCAATCCTGAAGTACACTTTTTTCAACCTCTGCTAACAGAATTTACTCCTCCACTGTCAGCAGTTACCCACATTTTTAATTTATCTATTTGTACTTTTGGAAGCAGATTGAACGATGTAGAGAAAAATGGTTGGAAGGACGTTTGTAATTAAAAAGCCAAAAGCCAAATATGTTGCTGTCAAGTCAATTCTAACTCATAGTGACCCTACATGACAAAGTAAATTGGCCCCATAGTGTTTCCAAGACTGTGGTTGAAACCCACCAGCCACTCTGCAGGAGAAAGATATGACAGTCTACTTCCATAAAGATTACAGCCTTGGATTACAACAGAATGCCACATCTTTCTCTTGCAGAGCAGCTGATGGGTTCAGACCACAGCCTTTTGGTTAGCAGCCAAGCTCCTAACTACTGTGCCACCAGTGCTCCTTAAATTTGTAATTACCAATTGTTAAATGGTAATTACCATTGTTATATAGCTGCCACAATGGGCTCAGACATGCCAACACTTTTAAGGATGGCGCAGAATCAGGCTACATTTTGTACATATGGTTGCTATGAGTCAGAGCTGACTCTAGCAACAATAACAACAACAGCCATCCTTTTTCTTAATTAAGGGAAAATTTGCCTCTAAAAATAGAAGTTTCATGGAATTAAATAAAACCTCTTGGTTTATTGAGGAGTTGAGTTATACATCTCGTGATAGTTTTATGTAAAAGGATAGATTAAAAAAAATATTGTTATTGTTGCTTGACCATTAATTTTCTCTCCTGTGTTTTCCTCCCTAGGTGATCTGTGACAAAAACATTCCTGTGCAGTGTGAAATTAAAACTCAAAGAAAAAGATGTCTCTCTACTTTTTGGATAACGCTTAGTTAGAACTTACTCAAAGGGGACTAGGATGGTCTCTGAGTCTTTCTGACCATCTTGTCCTCATTTGCTTCATTAGCAATTAAACATCTTGCAACCGTGTGTTTGGCATCCTTCACATTCCTTCTAAAAGTTGCAATTGCTTTGACATCCAACTGCACCTCCTAGAGAAACTCTAAAGACTTCCTTCCAGCTGTCACCAAGCATGATGAAGGGCCAGTACTAACAGAATTGCACTGATTGCTCCTGCCTAAGTGTACAATGGGTAGAAATGTCTTTCTGGTCATTTCTACTGCAGTAAGGTATTAAAAATACTGTTGTTAGGTGCTTTGGGGGTTGGTTCTGATTCATAGCAAACCTATGTGCAACAGAACAAAACACTGCCTGGTCCTGCACCATCCTCACAATCACTGCTGTTTGAGCCTGCTGTTGCAGCCACAGTGTCAGTCCATCTCATTGAAGACCTTCCTTTTTATCACAGCCGCTCTACTTTTCCACCAGCCACTCCTCAGAAGGAAGATGGGGCAATCTACTTTCGTAGTGATACTGCCTCGGAAACCCAAGGAGGGGTCACTATGAGTCGGGTCCAACTCAATGGTACATAACAACAACAACAACAACTCTACTTTTCCTAGCATGATATCCTTCTCCAGGGAGGGTCCTCCTGATGTCATGTCCAAAGTATATGATACAAAGTCTCACCATCCTCACTTCTTAGGAGCTTTCTGGCTGTACTTCTTTCAAGACAGATTTATTTCTTCTTCTCTCAGTGCATGATATATTCCGTATTCTTTGTCAACACTGTAATGCAAAGGAATCAATTCTTCTTCTGTCTTCCTTAATCATTGTCCTGCTTTTGCATCCATATGAGGCAATTGAAAATACTGTGGCTTGAGTCAGGGGTACCTTAGTCCTCAAGGGGACATCTTTGCTTTTTCACACTTTAGAGAGGTCTTTTACAGCAGATTTGTCCAATGAAATACATCATTTAATTTTCTGACTACTGTTTTCATAGGTGTTGATTGTGGATCCAAGTATGAAAATGAAAATGAAGTAATCAACTAATTTAAATAAACTTTTGGTTAAAGGATGGGAGAGGTCATGACTATGTACTGACAAGATTCTTCTGTTTGCTTGGGAGAGCAGCAAAGATTATTCTGTTTCTCAGAAAGTCAAGTTAAAAAGTAAAGCTGAATGGACTTAACAGGATCAATGTTCTGCTTCCAATATTTACAAAAAGGATCAGTTTGTTCCAACCTTCTGAACCTTAGTTATGCCATTCCATCAAGCAGGAAAGGGACTGGGTCGTTGAGAAAAAGCTAAAGAATTGTGTGTAGTGCTTCTCCCTACAACTCTGTTTAGAATTATGAGGACTCTTCATTTTCTGAAAACCATGCAGATTATGGGATACAGCTCTTTCTGAGATAAATCACTCACTGCCACAATCAGTAGCTGCCCACACCTACTTTATTTTCCAAATTAAATTTCCTGACCCACCTTAACACAGATAATGAGCAGATGGTGAGGAGAGTGGAGGTATCCCTAGGTAAATTTTTACTTTCTTCCTATTGATATTGCCTAGGAGGTTCTTGGTGGCACAAATCACGAAGTACTCAAAGGTGGAAGTCTGGTCCACCTAGGGGTACCTCATAGGAATTCTGATGTTGGTACAGGGGTTCAAAGCATTGGATTGCTATCCAAAAGATCAGTCGTTGGATCCCACCAGCTGCTTCATGGAAGAAGGATGCAGCAGTCTGCTTCTGGAGAGATTGCAGCCTTGGAAACCCCATGGGGCAACTCCACTCTGTTCTATAGGGCCGCTACAAGTTGGAATTGACTTGATGACTGTGGGGCTGGGTTTAGAAGTGTCTCAGAAGAAAGGTCTACTTCCAAAAACAAAAATTGACCAATGAAAACCCTATGGCGCACTTTTAGCTCTGATGCACACATAGAGTTCCCATAAGTTGGAATGAATCTATAGCAATTCTTTCTTTCTTTTAGCAATATTAAATAAGTTGTTGTTAGGTGCTGTTGAGTCAATTTTGACTCCCAGTGACTGCATTTGACAGAGCAGCACTGCCCCTAGAGTTTTCTAGGCTATAATCTTTACAGAAGTAGATTGCCTGCTAAGACACTGGGTGAGTTTGAACTACCAACCATTTGGTTAGAAGCCAAATGCTTAATCATTGTGCCACCAGGGCTCCTTATAGTGATTATACATGAGAAAATTATTTCACTTAATTGGAAAATTATTCTGGTTTATCACACAATTATAATCAGAATAAAAATAAATGAGTTGAAAAATAATTAACTCATGATATACTTCCTTAACATAATAACACAATTTTACCATATTTTTTCCCCAGGCTTTGTTAATAATTCAGTGAAAATATTCCTCTTTTACTTTTAATAACTCTCCTGTCATTTAACCACATGACTTAAAATGAGATATGGGCAGTCCCCAGGTTATTAAGGTCTGACTGAACATAATCCCCGTAGTTACAAACCAATCCCCAAAAAGCTTGTTGTTGTTGTTGTTATGTGCCGTTGAGTCGGACCGAATCATAGTGACCCCTCCTTGGGTTTTCAAGGCAGTATCACTACAGAAGTAGATTGCCCCATCTTCCTTCCAAGGAGTGGCTGGTGGGTTTGAACCGCCAGGCTTCTGGTTAGTAGTCAAGTGTCTTAGCCACTATGCTACCAGAGCTCCCCCAAAAACCTACTTTATTAAAAAATTGAGGTGTATACAATGGCTCAAAATAATAAACAGACACAATTTTGCAGCATATGTCAAAACATTATTATTATTATCATTATCACTGAATTATGTCAAAGATATTTTAGTGTATCTGGAATTGTTTATTCAATGTTTTCTATGTATAGAAAGTTACACAATACACTATATACTAAGATAAACATTTGACTAACTGACATTAGATATGAACCATACTGAATTGTTCCAATTTACATACAAATTCGACTTAAAGACCAAGTTAGGAATGGAACTAGTTCATTAGCTGAAGATTGCCTTTATTTTGCTAAAGTACTTCCATGAAAACACATGTCTGTTAATATTAAATCAAGCAAAAAGAAATATTATTTACCGGTAAAAATGTTCCACTGCTGTCGAGTCAAACCTGACTCATAGGGACCCCTCCTTGGGTTTCCGAGGCAGTATCATTGTGGAAGTAGATTGCCCTGACCTTCCTTCCGAGGAGTGGCTGGTGGGTTTGAACCACCAGCCTTCTGGTTAGCAGTCAAATGCCTTAGGCACTATGCCACCAGACCTCCTGGTAAAAAATACAAGCCTTAAAAATTCAATCCTTTCATACATGTTTATCTAAAACAACATGAAAGCTGAATACAAAAAGTGAAAACTCATAGATATATGAGAGTTTAAAATACATAAAATTGTTCTGGATGACTTTAATATATCCATTTCAAAGTTTAATAGATCAAGTCTGTAAACCTAAGAATGAATACATTTGAAATACACGATAAATCCCCTCGATGTAATAGATTATTTATAAGACTTTGTATTCTGTAGGAAATACTTATTTATGACCATGTGCACTTATAAAACTCAATCATGCAGTTGGCCACAAAGGCAACATAGATAAATCCCCAAAATAAATAAATTCTAAAAAGTGGAGGTATTAGAGACCATGTTTCCTGCACATGATCCAATAAAAGTATGGATCAGTGATGTATATAGATTTACTGAGGGGCTGAAAGCTTTGCCTAACGTGTTGTTGTTAGGTGCTGTGCAGTCAGCTCAGACTCATAGCATAACGGGATGGAAAAATGCCGTCTGCACCATCCTCACAGGCGTTGCTGTATTTGAGTTCATTGTTGCAGTCACTGTGTCAGTCATCTTATTGAGGGTCTTCCTCTGTTTTGCTGACCCTCTGCTTAACCAAGCATGATATCCCTCTTGACAACATGTTCTAAGATTGAGAGAAATTTCATCATCTTCTCTTTGAAGAAGCTTTCTGGCCGTACTTCTTCCAAGACAGATGTGTTTGTTCTTCTGGCACTCCAAGGCATGTTTAATATTCTTCACCAACACCATCATTCAAATGCATCAATTCTTCTGTGGTCTGCCTTTTGCTTTGTCAGCTTTCGCGTGCATATGAGAATATCATAGCTTGGGTCGGGTCCACCTTTGTCTTCACAGGGACACTTTTGCTTTATAACACTTTCTAAAGAGATCTTTTGCAGCATATGTGCCCAGTGCAGTACGTCGCTTGATTTCTGGACTTCGGCTTCTGTGGGTGGTGATTCGGATCCAAGTAAACTGAAATCTTTGACAACTTCAGTCTTTTCTGTGTTTATCATGATATTGTTTGTTGGTTTAGTTGTGAGGGTTTTTGTTTTCTTTATGTTGAGGTGCAATCCGTACTGAAGGCTGTAGTCTTTGCTCTTCATCAGTAAGTGCTTCAAGTTCTCTTCACTTTCAGCAAGCAAGGCTGTTTTGTCTGCATATTGCAGGTTGTGAATGAGTCTTCCACCAATCCTGATGCTGCATTCTTCTTCATATAGTCCTTCTTGGCTTGTGTGCTCAGCATACAGATTGTATATGTATGATGAGAGAATGGGACCCTGATGTATATGCAGATCTTAATTTTAAACCATGCGATATCCCCTTGTTCTGTTGGAACAACTGCCTCTTGGTCTATGTAGAGGTAGGTTCCTCATAAGCATAATTAAGTATTCTGGAATTCCCATTCTTCCCAATGTTATCCTTAATTTGTTATGATCCATACCGTTGAATGCCTTTGCATAGTCAATATAACACACATAAACATCTTTTTGGTATTTGTTTCAGCCAAGATCCATCTGACATCAGCAATGATATCCTCATTCCACATCTCCTTCTGAGTCCAGCTTGAATTACTGCCAGTTCCCTGTTGATGTATTGTTGCAACCTTTTTTTGAATTATCTTCAGAATAATTTTACTTGCCTGTGATATTAATGATATTGCTTGATGATTTCCACATCCTGTTGTATCACTTTTCTTTGGGATGGGCAGAAATAGGGATCTTTTGCAGTCGGCTGGCCAGGTAGCTGTCTTCCAAATTTCTTAGCATTAAATGAGTGAGTCTTTCCAGCATTGCATCACTTACTGAAACATCTCAACTGCTATTCCACTGATTCCTGGATCCTTGTTTTTTGCCAATACTTCAGTGTAGCTTGGACTTCTTCCTTCGGTACCATTGGTCCTGATCTTGTTCCACCTTCTGAAGTGGTAGAATGTCAAGCAGTTCCTCTTGGTACACTAACTCTGTGTATTTCTTCCCTCTTTTAATGCTTCCTCTGTTGTTCAATATTGCAACTCAAGGCTTGAATTATTTTTCTTCAGTTCTTCCAGCTTGAGAAATATTAAGTGTGTCTTCTGCCTCATCTGGTAGAACATTACTTAAATTTTATTGGCAGAGAGTTTTAAATGGTATATGTCCTACATTATATTAGGACTTGTATTTGACTGCTAACCAGAAGGCTGGTGGTTCAAACCCACCCGCCACTCCTCAGAAAGAAGATTGGGCAATCTACTTCTGTAGTGATACTGCCACGGAAACCCAGGGAGGGGTTGCTATGAGTCAGATCCAACTTGACGACAGTGAGTTTGGTTTTTGGTGTTTGCCTGTTACTACAGATGCAATGACAGGACAGTGAGACCTGTAAGAGCCAGAATGTGACGGGATTGCCTTGCTTTTCCTGTTTTCGCCAGTTTTCCATCTTTGACAGGGTGCAGTCTTACCACATTTCTATTGATGTCTATTCAGAATCCTGCTTCATCAACACCCGGTAGTTTTCCTTGTCTGACAGATTTCTGCCTTATACAGATTCTGGCTTTTACAGGTTTACTGTACTAGGTAATTTTTATTTGGGAATCCCAGCTTTTTTAGGGGGTCACTATGAGTCAGATCAGACTTGATGGCAGTGAGGCTTTTTTTGGGGGGGGCAGGCTTCAATCCTTTGAATTAGTCTTATAGATCCAGAAGATCTTGTTCAGGAATGAACTTTGGATCTGAATAGCTGACAAGCTGGAATGAACTTCAAGTGTTTTTATTATTACTATTTTTTTTTTTCCTTTCTGACTTTTAGGAAACAAGGACCATTGTAACAATGGATCGTTTCCAAGAGCCATGATATGATCTTCCTTCCGTGTCTGGAACTGCACTCTGCAGCCCTAGACTCTTAATCAGCAGAAAGAGGAAACCAAGTCTTCCTTCGCAGATCAGCCTGGCATCCAGAGTGCAAAGCCACTTCTTACAAAGTCCTCTGAGTGCTGTCAACTCAAGATCCATCCTTTAGTTTTCTTTGTTTAATGCCCTTCGGCCATTAGACTAAATAAAGAAAAGGACTGTGTTTCCGTTTTAATGTTTGGTTCCTTGGGGAAAATCCTTCCCTATTGACCTGAGATAAAACAGCTTAAAACCAAAACCAAACCAAACTCACTGCCGCCATCCTGGGCTATCAATATCACAATAATTTACATTCAAATTTACATTCAAATTCAAACATTTCATGAGGTAACTGGTATGAATTGGGTTGGGAATGGGGCAGGACAGGTAGTTGATGGAAGAAGCTTTTTAGTTGTAGAAAAAGGGAGTTACCCTGGTTTATCTTTGACAAGTGTCAATAAGGAAATTTTGCATAAATTTCAATAAAACTCAGAAATTTAGCTCTGAAGATGTGTGTGTGTGTGTGTGGGGGGGGGTATGGATGGAAGAATGGGCTCTCTATTTGATTCTAATGTGTAAGCAAGTCGTCTGAACTCTCCATAGTTCAAAACCCTATTTGGAAACAGGATCAGATAAGGATCAGTTAAGAAATGAGTGTAAGACCAGCATTAGTAGCTGCACATAACAGTTACCCAATTGTGAAGCTCTATACTTTAAGAAAAGGAGGCCTAGTGGTGCAGTGGTTAAGCATTTGGCTGCTAACTGAAAGGTCAGCAGTTCAAACCAATCAGCTGCTCCATGGGAGAAAATTGTGGCAGTCTGCTTCTGTAAAGATTACAGCCTTGGAAAACTGTAGGTCAGTTCCGCTCTGTCCTTTAGGGCTGTTATGAGTTGGAATTGACTTAGCAGCAGTGAAGTTGGGCTTTACTGGTTGGACGCTTCAAGAAGAGTTCCTGGGTGGTACAATCATTAAGTGCTCAACTACTAGCCAATGGTTCAGCGATCTGAGCCCACTCAGAGGTGCCGTGGAAGACAGGCCTGGCAATCTGCTTCCAAAAGGTCTTAAAAACCCTGTGGAGCAGTTTCACTCTGACACACATGGGATCACTTAGAGTTGGAATGAACTCGTTGGCAGCTAACTACAGTAAGCTTTGAGAAGATGTCACATTTCAAAAGACTTCTAGTAAGTGTATTGAGCTAATGAGGGAGAATTTTAATTTAACTTTAAGTCAAATGTGGACCTCAGAAGACTGGGAAAGAAAGTTCAGTCTGTAGGCCTGCAAACTCTTGTTTGCATCTTATGGGCTCAAGCACATGGAATTTCATTGCGAAAGTGGTGTTGACCGAACAGCTATTTCATTAAAACAGGAAGCCCAATTTAATAATTGCTACTTTATGAGGTCCTCACATACTTGGCTGCAGATTCATCCTTCTTTTCTTTCCCTTTGCACCTTCTCCTTCTGATAGCTCCCAGCCCCGGGGCCAACCCTTTTTTGGAGGCTGTTCTCCTTGGAGTGGTGATAGTAAGCATGCGGTGTCACTGAACACTCATCACACAAGCTCGGCTCATGGAGTCCACTTCTCTTCCTCTTCCTCAGCTGGCCTCTCAGGTGCTGGCATCCAAAGATGAAAACACCAATGAGGCAGCCACAGAACAAGAACCACTGCACCCCCTCGCCATTCTCTGCACCAAAAACTGGTGTCACAGAATATATTTATTGTGAATAGCATCATCCTTGGAAGCAAGATGGGGCAATCGACTTCCGTAGTGATATTGCCTCGGAAACCCAAGGAAGGGTCGCTTTGAGTGGGATCCATTCGACGGCAGTGAGTTTTAGAGAATCAGGCGCTCTGAAGAAGGGGCAGAAAGCTAGTTATATAGGTCACTGCTAGGTTCTTTCTTCCGGAGAGAGCATAGCATCAAAGTACAGTGCAGGGTTTCAGGGTCGGTTGGTCATCACCAAGGATATGCCACCCATTTTTCAGTCAGACTCTGGAGTTCCTGTTCCTCAAAGCTGGCTACACATAGATAATTCTCTAAAAAACCCCAATTCCATGAACCCAGAAATCTGGTTTCCAGGAGAATCAAAATGTTTTTGTCATAAGAATTGGGCATTCAGTGCTCTTTTATTACAAAGGAGACCAGGGCTTGTATCTATTGTCATGATGCCAGAGAATGCAAATATGCCTGTAAACAAAAGAGGTTGTATTTCCCCCCCCAACACCCCCACCATGGGAGCTCTCATGCTGTAGTGCCTAAGGTATTTGACTGCTAACAAGAAGGCTGGCAGTTCAAACCCACCAGCCACTACTTAGAAGGAAGCCTGGGCAATCTACTTCTGTAAAGATACTGCCTCAGAAACCCAAGGTGGGGTCGCTATGAGTTGGAATTGACTAGACGGCAGTGAGTTTGGTTTGGTTTATGTTGGCTTAGACCGTAAAAGGAGGAGTAGTGTCTCAGCTGCTAACTGAATTGGGGGATAGAGCCTACCCAGTTGGTTACACGATGGGAAGACCTAGAGACCTGCCCCCTTCATGACTGCAGCCTGGAAATTCTTTGGGAAGTTTGCCCTGTCACATGGGGCCACTATGAGTCCAAACTGACTCCTCGGCACCTAACAAAAACTGTGTTGTCTAACGTTTAGTGATTAAATGAAAATAGATGTGCACACACATGAACATTTCTGAACTTCTTCAAGGGAAGAAGTATCTAAAGTAGCAGATACGGCAGCGTTTAGTGAACATCAACCATCCAAATATGTGATCTGATGGATTGTAAAGTCTAATGCAATTGAGTAAAAATATTATTCTTTTGTAAGAATAAGGGTATTTGTTTTGGTCTGAGTTGGTGTTATTCTCCCTCACTGTACTGTAATATTTACAGCAAGCTTGCAACAGTGGTTAAAACTTTCAGCCAAATATTCATTAAGTTGACTGATCACAGGTGAAGAACGTGACCTCTCAGAAACAGAGGTTGGTAGAATTCGGTCAACATACACGTTTCTGTCCCTCAGATGTGCTCTCTGACTAACAGAAGATCAAACATTTTGAATCAATTAACAAAGGGCATGTCTAGAGTCCTTAGGCAATTTCACTCCTCAGTAACTTTGGATACACCCATAAGAGCAAACATGTTAAAATGCTATTAATTCATCAAAACTCCTGTTTGGCTCTAGGGCTAAGATCATTAATTCACCCCTCAGAAGCAATAGGGGGAGTCAGTGAACCAACTGCAGCTCCTCAAATTGTTTCATACCTATTCCTAGTTTATCAACTATCTTGTTACCACTATATACGATAATAGTAAACAAGCAACTCTCACTTTTTTTGTGTGTTAATGTCATATGTGTGACAGTAATGAATGCCGAGGTGTGAGGAAAGAATGATGCTGGCTGTGATGGTTAAGGTTATGTGTCAGCTGGGCTGTGATTTTCGGTGGTTTAGTAGTTAAGTAAAGATGTAATTCAGTAGCTACTTTGTTGTTGTTAGGTGCTGGCGAGTCGGCTCTGACACATAACGAGTGAAGCACTGCCCGGTCCTGGGGCACCCTCAAAATCCTTGCTATGCTTGAGCCCATCGTTGCAGACACTGTTTGTACCCATCTAGCTGAGGGGCTTCCCTTTGTTCACTGACCCTCTATTTTACCAAGCATGCTATCCTTCTCCAGGGAATGGTCCCTTCTGACAACATGACCAATGTGGGTGACACGAAGTCTGGCTGTTCTAGCTTCTAAGGAGCATTGTGGCTGCACTTCTTCCAGTACAGATTTGTTCACTCTTCTGGCTGTCTGTGGTATTTTCAGTATTCTTCGCCAAAGCTAAAATTCCAAGGCATCACTCTTCTTTAGTCCTCCTTATTCATTGTCCACCTTTCATGTGGATATGAGGCTATCGAAAAGACCATGGTTTGGGTTAGGTGCACCTTAGTCTTCAAAGTGACATCATTGCTTCTTAACACTTTAAAGAGGTCTTTTGCAGCAGATTTCCCCACTGCAATATAGACATCAGATGTCTCAACTGCTGCTTCCATGGGTGTTGACTGTGGATCCAAGTAAAATGAAAAAGTTAACAATTTCAGCCTTTTCTCTATTCATTGGGATGTTGGTTATTGGTCTAGTTGTGAGAATTTTTGTTTTCTTCATACTGTGCTGTGATACATGCTGAAGACATAATCTTTGGTCTTATCAGTAAGTGCTTCAAGTCCTCTTCACCTTCAGCAAGCAAGGTTCTGTCATCTGCTATCACAGGTTGTTAATGAGTCTTCTTCCAATCCTGATGCCATGTTCTTCTTCATGTAGTCCAGCTTCTCAGATTATTTGCTCAGTGTACAGACTGAATAAGTATGGGGAAAGGATACAATACTGCTGTACATCTTTCCTTATTATAATGCAGCATCCCCTTCTTCTGGTTGAACAACAGCCCCTGGTATTAATTCAGCTTCCTCATGAGCACAATTAAGCATTCTGGAATAACCCTTCTTTGCAATGTTGTCCTTAATTTGTTATGAGCCACATAGTCAAATGCCTTTGCATAGTCAATAAAACACAAGTAAACATCTTTCTGGCATTCTTTGCTTTCAGCCAAAATCCATCTGATGTCAACAATGATATTCCTCATTCCATGTCTTCTTCTGAATCCAGTTTGAATTTCTGGAAGTTCCCTGTCAATGTACTGCTGCAACCATTTTTCAATTATCTTCAGCAAAAGTTTACTTGTGTGTAATATTAATGATATTGTTTGATAATTTCCACATTCCATTGGATCACCATTCTTTGGAATGGTTACAAATATAAATCTCTTCTGGTCAGTTGACCAGGTAGCTGTCTTCCCAATTTCTTGGCATAAATGAGTAAGTGCCTCCAGCATGGTATCTGTTTGTTGAAATATCTCAAGGGGTATCCCATCAATTTCTAGAGCCTTGTGTTTCATTAATTCCTTCAGTGCACCTTCAACTTCTCCTTTTAATACCATTGGTTCTTGATCATATGCCACCTCCTGAAATGATTGAACATCAACCAATTCTTTTTTGTACAGTGACTGTGTATTCCTTCCATCTTCTTTTCATAATTTCTACATCATTCACTATTTTGCCCACAGAATTCTTCAATAGTGCAATCAAGATATTCAGTTCTTTCAGCTTAAGGAATGCCGAGTTGTTCTTCCCTTTTGGTTTTCTAACGCCAGGTCTATGCACATTTCATTGTAATGTTTTGCTTTGTCTTCTCAAGTCTCTATTTAAAATCTTCTGTTCAGCTCTTTTATTTCATCATTCCTTCCATTCACTTTAGCTACTCTCCATTAAAAGCAAGTTTCAGAGTGTCTTCTGACATCCATTTTGGTCTTTTCTTCCTTTTCTGTCTTTTTTAAATGACATTTTGCTTTCTTTATGTATAATGTTCTTGATGTCATCCCACACTTGCTTGGTTTTTGATCACTGGTATTCAGTGAATCAAATCTATTCTTTAGCTGGTTGCTAAATTCACATGGGATACATTCAAGGTCATATTTTGGCTCTTGTGGACTTATTCTAATTGTCTTCAGCTTCAACTTGAACCTGCATATGAGCAACTGATGGTCTGTTCCATAGTTAGCTCCTGGCCATGTTCTGACTGAAGATATTGAGCTTCTCCATTGCCTTTTTTTTTTTTTTTTAATTGTGATTTGGGTGAAGATTTACAGAGCAGATTCACTTTCCATACAGCAGTTCACATACACTTTGTCTCATGACATTGACCTCCATTGTCTTTTTCCACAGACATAGGTGATCTCATTCCTGCATATTCCATCTGGCAAGTTCAACATGTATAGCCACCATTTATGTTGTTGAAAAAAAGATATTTACAATGAATAAGTTGTTGGTCTTGCAAAATTCTATCATATAATCTCTGGCATTATTTCTGTCACCAAGGTCACTGTGATAGTTGGAGTCGTGGGTCAACTTGGTTGGACCACAATTCTGAGTGGTTTAAGCAGTTGTGAAGTGGGTTATTCCCATGATGAGATCAGATGTATATGTTTTGAGCAGCCAATCCATTGAAAGGGAGTTTCCCTAGGGGTGTGGGCTGCTTCCAATGTATTTATGGACATCCTGGGACAAAGAGACACTCTTCTGTGGATCGGGATCCTGTTGTGCTGCCTACAACTGTCCGTGAGTGAACAATTCACCGCTTGGACTGGAGATCTTGGATTTGTCATTCGTTGGAGTCAACAGCTGGTATACTGCCTGCCAATCTTGAGCTCATCAACCCCTGCAGCTGCGTGAGTCAGGAAAAGCCTCCAGCTTGACATTTGATCCAAGAACTTTGGACTTGTCAGCTTTTATAAGTGTGTGAACCATTTTCCTAAGATAAATTTCCCTTTCTCTCTATATATAAGCTTTATGGGTTTTGCTTCTCTAGAGAACCCAGCCTAACACAGTCACATTTTCTAAGTACTCGTGATTCTTCTCTGTTTTCAACTTTTACGTTCCAATCACCAGTAATAGTCAATACATCTTAATTGCATGTTTCACCAATTTTCAGAAGTTTTTGTAAAAAACTGTCAGAATTTTTTGTAGTACCTACTTAATCCTCATAACAATTCTGTGACATTGCATTATAATTATCTGGTGTTTACAGATGAGAAAACTAAGACACAGAGAAGTTAAGTAACTTTCTCAGGGTCACACTGGTAAACTGCAGTCTGATTCCACATGAGGCTCTACTGTTTGCCTGGGATTTTCAGGCATGTTTGTTGCAAAGGGCACATGGATGCTTTAATTCCTGAGATCTCAAATGTCTGTGAATGTGTGTTTTGCTTTTATACTTCAAGAACAGCTGGCTGGACACAAAATTCCAGAGTGACACTTTCTGCATACCTTTGTAGATAGGATTCATTGACTTCATTTTAAGATTCTCTGTCACGTTCAGCTTAATTCAATTAAGATCATTTATAAACATCTTTGTCAAGCATGGAACTGAGTATTAGAGAGTTAAATCTCTTTCCTTAAAGAAAATATCTTCATTGATTTTGGGGGGATAAAGCATAAATAAGTAATTATAATGCAATATGGTAAGTGCAATGGCAGAGGCATAGATGGGCAGATACACTGGAGTCTAGCCTCTAGATGCTACAGGAGTAACCCTGGGTTAAAAGCAATATTACACTTGTCACTTCCAGGCTCTGAGTTAGTGCTGGGATGCAAATGGATTGCAGTACAAATGAAACCACGGTTCTAGGGTCAATCTGCAATTTATTTCAAGGCTAAGGTTAAGAAGCTTCTTTGTAAAGGGCCACATAAAACATATTTTGGGCTTTGTAGGCTACAAACAGTTCCTTTGAGTATTGTTGTTAAACTCTTTTAAAACACAAAAACCATTTATAGCTTACAGGCTGGATGGCACTGGCCCCTGATGTGTCCTAGAGTATGCCTTAAACCACTTTATAAAGTCAATACCAGGTGCCACTGAGTTGACTTTGACTCATGGTGAAACTGTGTGTGTCATAATAGAACTATGCTATGTAGGGTTTCCAACAGCTGACTTTTCAGAAATAGATTGCCAGGCCTTTCTTCTGAGGCACGTCTGGGTGGATGCCAGTCTTACCAGCTGAGTATGTTAACTGTTTGCACCATCCGGGACTCCATGTCACTCTAGATTGTGCTCTGAATGTTGGAAATGGCTATAAAACCATCAGAAGGGATCTCAGCAAGGAAATGAACCAAATTTCAAAGTGTAGTGGATTGTGCTGCTCTTTTTGTTGGCTGTCCTTTGTGGAGTGTCTGCATCTGCTCCTGCTGTGTGACTTGGTGTCCCACCTTCTGGGTGAACTTACTTCCCTCCTCCAGCAGTGTCAGACTTAGCCACATGGCCTGTTTCTTTAAAATGTGAGTGGGCACATGATGCGCCTCTTTCCACAAAGCCGAAGAGCCATTGTGTGGTTTTGTCACTGCACGTCTCCATCCTGTGTGGTTCTGCCATGGCTTTCTCCTTCTTTGGGATCAACATGAACCAGATGGACTTGATTCCAGCATGAAGAAGAGACACAGAGCAGAGTCACAACCAACCGTCAGTTGACCTGTAAAATAAGTGAGAAGTAAGCCTTTGTTCTCTGAAGTTCATGCAATTTTTGGTGATGTTACTATTGCATAATCTAAGAAAGCTGACCAGTACAGAAAGATACAAGTGTACCCATTGAAACACTTCCAGTCTGTTCTAATATTTCTAAACTGAGCAGCATGGATCAAAAGCACAGAGTAGGTTTTAACCTATGAATAAACTTTAAAAGATATAACTGTTATATTTATTTTACCTATAAAAGTAGATGATTTTAGAAAAAAGATAAAACTGCTATTGTTTCTCAGAGTTTTAAGCAAGGAAAGTTAGAAAAGTTAAATGAGTGGGCATGAACATGGAGCTAACGCGGTCAGAACAGCTGATTCTCCAGGGAACTCAGTGACTAAAGAACTCAATGCAATAATCACTGTATAAATAACGTGCTTTTATGAAAAATGCATAGCTGAGAAATTAAATAGCAGCCCTGCAATTGTTTCTAAATAATGCTCTATAAAGAATAAGTGTAATTTCATCACTAAATCAAATTATAAAACCCATCATTGGAGCTCTGTTGGGCATTGTGTTTGAGCAGCAGTTACTACAATGTCCTCTTCTGAACCCAGAAGAGGAAAGTTACTACAAATGACTGTACCCAGAAGTTTACCTTTGGATTCCAGACTCAGCTCAGGATTTCATCCTCACCAGTTAATGAATCAAGGAGCTCTGGTAGCATAGTGCCTAAGGCATTTGACTGCTAACCAGAAGGTTGGCAGTTCAAACCCATCGGCCATTGTGCAGAAGGAAGATTGGGCAATCTAATTCCATAATGATTTACCACCTCAGAAACCCAATGTTGTGTGTTCTTTTATTATTATAATTATTATTGTGATTTGCTTGAAAGTTTACAGAGCAACTTGGTTTTCCATTCAACAATTCATACACATTTTGTTTTATAACATTCATTGCAGTCCCCACAATGAAACACTTCACACTTCCTCCCTGTGTTGACCACTTCCCTTCATCCTTCTTTCTTATCTCTCTTGCCTTCTTAGCTTTATCCCTGGACAGTTGTATGTTGATTGTTCCAATGAGGGCATACCTCCAGGATATTGTTGTTGGTAGCTGCTGTCAAGTCAGCTCTGTCTCATAGCGACCTCTGTTCAACAGAATGAAACACTGCCCGTTCCTGCACCATCCTCACAATCCTTGCTGTGCTTGAGCCCGTCATTGCAGCCACTGTGTCAGTCCACTTTGTGGCAGGTTTTCCCCTTTGTTGTGACCTCTCTACTTTACCAAGCAAGATCTCTTCCTCCAGGGGCTGTTCCCTTCTGACACCATGACCAAAGTAGGGGCCATTAAGTGTTGCCATTCTCAGTTCCAAGGAGCATTCTGGTTGTAGTTCTTCCAGGATGGATTTGTTTGTTCTTCTGACAGTCACTGGTATTTTCAGTATTCTTTGCCAACATCACAATTTAAAGGCATCAGTTCTTCTTAGGTCTTCTTTAATCATTTTCCAGCTTTCACATCCATATGAAAATACAATGGCTTGGGTTAGGTGCACCTTAATCTTAAAGTGACATCTTTGCTTCTTAAAACTTTTGCAGCAGATTTGCCCAGTTCAATACAACACCTGATTTCTTGGGTGTTGATTGTGGATCCAAGTAAAATGAAATCCCTGATGACTTCAACCTTGTCTCCTTTTACCATGATGTTGCTTACATCCTCACAACAGGACCAATGAGCAACATTCCTGAGATTACTGTTCACCTTACAGGCCTGTTGTTGTTGTTGTTGTTGTTGTTATGTGCCATCGAGTCGGCCCTGACTCATAGCGACCCCTCCTTGGGTTTCCGAGGCAGTATCACTACGGAAGTAGGATTGCCCAACCTTCCTTCCAAGGAGTGGCTGGTGGGTTTGAACCGCCAGCCTTCTGGTTAGCAGTCAAGTGCTTTAGCCACTATGCTACCAGAGCTCCTGGCCTAGTGTTGGCTAAAAATTGGGCCGCAAGGGTGAGTTCCATTCCAGGCTTGAAGGATGTCTAAAGGCCATAGTCTCTGGGGTTCCACCAGTTTCTATCAGCCTGGTCTTTTATATGATTTTGAGTTTTGTTCCACATTTTTTTCTCACTCTATCTGGGACCTCCTATTGTGATCTTTTTCAGAGCAGTCAGTAGTGGTGCTGGGCACCTTCTATTTCTTCTGGTCTCAGGGTCATGGATGCTGGGTTTCACACGGTCTATCAATCCTTCGGACTTATGTCTTTCTTTGAATCTTTGATTTTCTCCACTTTTCTTTGCCCTGGACGGGGACAGACGAATACATGTACCTTAGATGGTTGCTCACAAGCTTTTGAGATCCCAGTCACTACTCACCAAAATAATATGTAGAACATTGTCTTGGTAGACTATGGTATTTGACCTTGTTGTTGTTGTTGTTATGTGCCGTCGAGCCGGCCCCGACTCATAGCGACCCCTCCTTGGGTTTCCGAGGCAGTATCACTACGGAAGTAGGATTGCCCAACCTTCCTTCCGAGGAGTGGCTGGTGGGTTTGAACCGCCAGCCTTCTACCTTAGTGGCCTCTGAAACCATGATGCTGAGCCCCCATGCTCAGTGAGTTATTCCCTCGAGGTGTTTGGCTAAGAGCTTTTCATAACTTTGCCCCATGTGTGCTTTACTATATTCGTGGATATATTTGTAGCATGCATAAAGACATATGTAGAAATACATTTTGTGTTCTTTTGTATATTTATCTATAATAACAGCTGACATTTACTGAGCATTATACACGTGCCCAAAATTTGCTAAATGCTTTAGATGGCTTCTCCATCTCATTTCACCCTCAAACAACCTTGTAAGGTGGATACTATCATTATCTTTGCCTGAAAGATGAGAAAGATGAGGCTTAGAGAAATAAAATAATTTACCCAAGGCTGAATCAGCTGCTGTTGAGTTGATTCTGACTGATGGTGAGCCGATGTGTCTCGAAGTTGATCTGCACTCCGTAGGTTTCCAATAGTTGGTTTTTCAGAAGTAGATTGGCAGATGTGTCTCCTGAGATGCCTCTGGGTGAACTCAAACAACCAACTTTTGGGTCACCAGAGAGTGCATTGACCATTTGCAGCACCCAGGGACTCTGACCAAAGTCTGCGGAAAAAAGCAAACCAGACCCATCACCATAGAGTTGATTCTGCCTGATAGCAACCTTATAGGACAGAATAGAACTGCCACACAGGGTTTCCAAGGCTGTGTTCTTTATGGACCACCATTTGTCTATCAGTTTGTCAGACTGTCATGGTTCGTGTGTTATTGTGAGACTGGAGAAAATAATGAAGTTGTCAAGAATTTCATTTTACTTAGATCCATGATCAATACCCATGTAAATCCTCAGCAGTTAAGAAATCAAATGTATTGCACTGGACAAATAGCTGCAAAAGAACTATTTAAAGTGTTAAAAAGCAAAGATATCACCATGAGGTCTAAGGTGTGCCCTATCCAAGCCATGATATTTTCAATCACTTCATATGCATCTGAAAGCTGGACAATGAAAAACAAAGACTGAAGAATTGATACATTTGAATTATGTTGTTGGCAAAGAATATTGAGTATATGACTGTCATTGAATGTAGACTGCCAGAAGAATGAACAAATCTTTCTTAGAAGAAGTATAGTCAGAATACTCCTTAAAAGTGAGGATGGTGAGACGTCGTCTCATGTACTTGGGACATGTTATCAGGAGGGACATTTTACCAGTCCCTGGAGAAAGATATTGTTTTGGTTTCTAGCACCTCTCTGACAGGGATATACCACAAATGGGTGGCTTTTACAAACAGGAGTTTATTCTCTTACAGTTCAGAAGGCTGGAAGTCCATGTTCAAAGTGCTAGTTCTAGGGGCTGGGTGAAGGGCCTTAATCTTGGAGTTCAGCTCTGCCTCTTGCTCCCAGCCCACTGAAGCTGGAGGCTTCTCTTAACTCAGACAGCTGCTGGTTGCTGAGGCTGACAAACCCAAGGTTGACAAGTAAAATGGCAAATTCTCAACATTGTCAAGCCACACAGCAGGCCATTAGTTAAATAGTCCCAAGATTAGCAGACAATATGGCAGGCAACTGATGACTTGGCCAAATGCAGGATCCAGATTTTCCAAGAAGCTCAAGATCTTTCTCCAAGCTTCTTTTTATATACTGGAAGCAGACCACATCCCTAAGGCAGCTACTCAGCTTCTCACAGCACATTCCACCATGGAGTTGATTACCAATCTCATCATCGGGAATAACTATATCTAGCTGCTCAGCCACTCAAACCCAGGGCTAGCCCAGTCGACACACAACTTAACTATCACAGATGTCATAGATGGTTAGAGAAAAAGAAGACCTTCAATGAGATGGATTAACATGGAGGCTGCAACAATAGGCTCAAACAGCAAGGATTGTGAGGATGGTGCAGAACTGGGTAGTGTTTCATTCTATTGTACGTATAGAGGTGTGTCTATGGAAAATAGCACCTTAAGCAAGCACTGAAATTCTGTCCCTGTCCAAACCTCTGACATTCATCTTTCAGATAACTTCACTAGAATATCACCTAAAAAATACAAGTCAAACTTGTTGATATTTTACTTTATACATTGTAGCACTATGTGAAAATTACAGTTGCACCTTCCTTGCTTTTACTGATGAAACTTGGTCTATCGTGTGCTCAAAGTTATTGTTTTCAGTTTCTTCTCTTTTCACACTCAGCAGAACAAGATCACATAGTCTGCCCATGGAGTCTCTCAAATATGAAAGTATTCACTTTAACTTGCTGAATGATCTCTTACAACTGGTGATGGAAATTGTGATGGTTAATAGAGACTCCTCAGTGGAACCCCTTCAAGTGATGGCCAGGGAATTTATCATACCTCCCACACCTTAGGTACACCTCTGTGTACATAGGGTTGCTATGAGTCAGAACTGACTTGATGGCACCTAACAACAAGAACAACAGTGTTTGTGGAAGCAGACTACCACATCTTTCTCTGCAGTGTAGCTAGTGGATTTGAACCACTGGGCAGTTAAGAGGTGAGTTCTAATCACTGCACTACCAATAAGTGGTAGTGCCAGGATTTGAGTTCAGGACAATTCATCCCCATAGCTCATGACACCACCTTGTGTCTTGCTCTTCCTCTGCATCCATGACTCCATGTTGTTAAGTGCCGTCAAGTTGACTGTGACTCATAGTGACCCTGTGTACAACATAACAAAACACTGCCCAGGCCTGTGCCATCCTCACAGTCTTTGCCATGCTTGAGCCCATTGTTGCAGCCACTGTGCCAATCCATCTTGTTCAAGGTCTTCCCCTTTCTTGCTGACTCTCTATTTTACCAAGCATGAGACCATGTGTTCTGGTTATCTAGTGTTGCTCTGACAAGAATATATACCACCAACGGAATGGCTTAAACAAACAGGAGTTTATTCTCTTATAGATTGGAAGCTTTAAGTCCTAGTTCAAAGTGCCAGGCTCTTGGGGCTGGGTGAAAGACCCTCAACCTTTGGGTTCAGCTCTGCCTCCTGCTCACAGCCCACTGGAGCTAGAGGCTTTTCTTCACTCAGGCAGCTGCTAGCTGCTGAGACTGACAAGCCCAAGGTTGATGAATAAAAAGGCACAGTCCCAATATTGCCAAACCACACGGCAGGCCATTAACTCAAGTCCATTGAAACTCCCAAGGTTGGCAGAGCATGGCAGGCTCCTGAACAATGACACAGCTACATGTAGGGTTCAAGTATGCCATAAGCTAGAGACCATACCTGTGGTGGTTATGTTTTTGTGTCAACTTGGCTGGGCCTGGTTGAGTGGCTGGGCAGCTGGTGGGAGTTATTCCCCATGATGAGACTGGCAATCAGCTCCATGGTGGGATGTACCACAAGCAGCTGAGTAGCTGCTTTGGGTATGTGGTCTGCTTCTCAAATATAAGAAGCAGCTTTGGGAATGGTCTCTACCCTATGGCATGCTTGGACCCTGCATGCAGCCATGTTGTTTTTCAGCAGCCTGCCATGCTCTGCCGACCTTGGGACTTAGAATGGACTTAAATTAATGGCCTACCGTGTGGTTTGGTAACAACGGGAATGTGACTTTTTACTTGACAATCTTGGTTGTGGGACCCTCAGCAGCCAGCAGCTGCCTGAGTAGAGAGATGCCTCTAGCTTCAGTGGACCGGGAGCAGGAGGCAGAGCTGAAACCCAAGGCTGAGGGGCTTTCACCCAGCTCCTAGACCTTGGCTCTTTGAACTTGGACTTAAAACCTCCAAATTGTAAGAATAAATTCCTGTTTGTTAAGACCATACCACTTGCGGTATATATTTTGTCAGAGTGATACTTGGTAACAAGAAAAATACCCAAAGCTGTTTGTTATATATGGGAAGCAAACCGCATCCTTAAAGCAGCTACTCAGCAGCTTGTGGTAGATCCCACCATGGAGCTGATTACCAGTCTCATCATGAGCAATAACTACATCCAGCTGCCCAGCCACTCAACCAGGCCCAGCAAGCTGACACGCAATTTAACCACCACACCGTGGGACCTTGTAAGAACTAAATGAAGTTGTGTCTGTGAGAACCTTTTGAAAAACAGTTGTGCCCTGTGCCTAAAGTTTTAAGGTTAACATTGTTTGTAACCACAAAATGTGTGGGAGACATAACAAACAACCACATTAACG
This sequence comes from Orycteropus afer afer, assembly GCF_000298275.1. Classification (NCBI taxonomy): domain Eukaryota; kingdom Metazoa; phylum Chordata; class Mammalia; order Tubulidentata; family Orycteropodidae; genus Orycteropus; species Orycteropus afer. The sequence continues at coordinate 3,046,388 of NW_006921904.1, forward strand.
GGTCTGTGGGAGGAAACTAGTGAGGTGTGCATCGTGGGGTCTCTCCTTGGTGTGGTTAAATGACAAGGCCTGTTCACCAAACAGAAGCAGAAGCTGGTGATCCAATCCAGACTGGATTCACAATGGGGGACTTGTCTCCTGCCCTCATGTCTACTCCCAGGGTGAATTCATTAGCACAGCACTCATATTTTCTAGGGTAAGGATAATATGTGACCTAAAAGCAAACCTCTTGAGATGAGTTCCTTTGACTCCCTACACCTGATTTATTGGATCAAATGTCTAGCACTTCAGGATGATTTTAAAAACGGAAACAAAGCAGCAGACCAAGGGGCCCTCTGGGATCTGAACCTCCTTTTTGTCCTCTTTTCACGTAAGAACAAAGTTAGGAGATTTGTGTTTAAATCCCTTTTGTAGAAAAACCATGCAGGACAGAGCTAAGATTTGTGGAAGGTGGAGAAGCGAATGTGTTTTATGGGTTACTGCAGGTGGATGCTTGCTTTGCTCTGTTCAGAAAAGCTGGCAGCTTGGCATCTCTGGATGTGGGTGTAAGTCGTCACGTTTCACTCACTACTAGTTTTCCAAAGTGGGCCCCAGTGCTTGAGCTGGTCCCGGACATGATTCTGATCTTTTATGGAGTTGGGCACGAGTGCCTTTCATAGGCCTTGGGCTGTAACTAAGAGGCTTAATTATGGGAGGAGGCTTTAAGATCAGAGGTGGGGAGGAGGGTCAGTGGGGAGCACACATGAGGGAGAGATGAATGAATGGGAGAAAAGTCAGGAAAAAGCTTGTAGAGAATTTAGCAGCACGGGGAATATGTGTCCCCAGCCATCAGGGAGGTGGGTGGTTGTGGTGATGGAAATAATAAGAACTACAAGGTGTGGGTGGGTCAGGGGTAGAATTCTGCCTTCCATGTGGCTGTTCTGGGTTCAGTTCATAGCCAATGTGCTTCATGTGTGGCCGGTGGGTGTATTGTCCGTCTTGTGTGTTGCTATGATGCTGGACAGGTTTCAGGGGACTTTCCAGACTAAGACTGAGTAGGAAGAAAGGCCTGGCTATCTCCAAAAATCAATGAATGGAAACATGGAGCACAACAGATCATCTAGCAGCATTGTGTCTCTTGTGTGATGTGAGCTTGTCTTGAGTCAGGGGCTAACTTGATGACAGTGAAAAACAGTCGGGAGCTCTGGTGGCATAGTGGGTAAGACTTTTGGCTGCTAACCAAAAGGTAGGTGGTTCAAGCACACTGAGTGTTCTGAGGGAGGAAGAAGAGGCAATCTACTTCCGTAAAGATTTACAGCCTTGGAAACCTAGTTGAGTCTGTGGCTGTAGGTTTTTATAGTGACTTAACCACCACAGCAATGTTGAATTGCACACAAGGTATTTGTTCGTTCACTTAGTATCTTTGGCCTTTTAACTTCTATGTTCAAGGTATGAAAACAGGTTTGTATCGAGTTATATGAACACACACACACAAAAAAAACCAAACTCACAGCCATCGAGTTGATTCTGACTCATAGCGATCCCCACTGGGTTTCTGAGGCTGCAAATCTTTACAGAAGTGGATCTCCCCATCTTCCTTCTGCAGAGCGGCTGGTGGGTTTGAACCACTGACCTTCTGGTTAGCAGCCAAATGTCTTATCCACTACACCACCAGAGTTCCTTATAGGAACACAAGGCATATAAATAAAATACATATAAATGCAGTGCCTTTAGTGAAAAATCATTAGAGTGTAATCAGAAGAGGATCAGAACTTTCTTCGTAAGCATTTCCCCTTTGAAACACCATCCGCGGATGATTCCTTCTTTCTCTTAGGAGTAAACCAGTGTCTGCCTCCTGCCAACCCCATGTGTGTCAGAGCTGAACTACGTTCCGTAGGGTTTTCAATGGCTGCTTTTTGGAAGTGAATCAACAGGCCTTTCTTTGAAGTGACTCTGAGTGGATTCAAGCCTCCCATCTTTTGGTTAGCAGCCAAGTGCGTTACCCAGGACTCCTCTGGGGAGTAACTGTCACTAAATATGGGATGCCTCTGGTGGCTTCTTGTTTTGAGCAAACCAAAACCAAGCCAATCCCACTGCCACTGAGTTGATTTCAACTCATAGAAACCCCCACTGGGTTTCTGATGCCGTAAATCTTTACAGAAGTAGATTGCCCTGTTTTCCTTTCACGGAGAGGCTGCCTGGTGGGTTTGAGCTGCTAACCTTCTGGTTAGCAATCAAATACCTTTAGGCACTAATATCAGATCTATCTTTTCACCTCCTGGGAGTCCATATTGTTACTCATTAGTAGTTTAATGAACTGTAAACTTCTGGAGCTGTAGAACGAATTCTAATTCTGATTAAACAACCAGCTTGAACACATCTTGAATTCTTTCCTTTCCTTCATTTAAAAAAAAAAAAAAAAAGCATCGTTCACGTACTAGGTGCTTCCTTTGAAGGCAAGGACATTTTGTCCATTGTTGTTTGGCCATTGTTTTAACAAGGAAAACAAGTGTGTTTGCAGCATCATGGTGTTTGAAATGCACATCACATGTGTAGTTGCAATGGGGTTCTGACTGAGTCTGTACAAGTTTACCAGCCCTGGGGGACCTGGAGGGGGGGACATAAACATCCTATCCTAGTCCATGGAAAAGTTGGAACCAGAGTTTTGACTTGCCTTCACAACTTCACCTCTGTCAGACTTTTGGCCCTTGAAGCTGTATCAAATGGCAACAGTTGGCTTCTAATACAAAAATTATAGTTATTGCCCCGAAAAAAATGGCATGTGTGTTTAATTCTACCACCCACGCTTTTGAAAACTGGCTGCAGAGAGAAACTTGAACCGTTCTCTAGAATCCTGCACTAAAGGGAGGGGAAGCTGATCGTATAATAGTGGGAGGGAAAGGCTGGGCAAGTGTCAAAACCTCCTCAATCCAACGAAAGGGCAAGTCTGCACTCCAGTGGATACTAGACAGGGATTAAGAGGTCGAGAACATAGAGGCAGGTCTTTTCATAGCCTTACCGTCCATATACCACTTTCAGGGCAGAGAATGATGAGACAGATTCCCTTTGATCCCTGGCAGTTGGGAATGAACAAAATGAAATCCATTTTGGCAGCGTCCAGCAGCCTAGAGGACTTTTTGGAGTGATGTGCTGGGATTCTGTATCTGATGGGGATTTGGACTAGATAATGCTGCTTACCATGAGTTTAGCTAAGTTCTCTCCAGGGCCCTCCTACTGCTGCCCTTTGGACCCTTTGGCCCCGGGCCTCCCTCCGCAGACCTCTGCTTAATATGTAGCCCGTGTGCTTCCCTAATCCAGAAGGTTCTTCAAAGATGTGATCAATAAATCTGAGCCAATGTGAAAAACAGGGTTTCTCTTCTCTTCTCTGGTGAATTATCCTTCTCGAGATTGCACGCCTAGGTTGGTGGTTTAAACACAAATAAGCAAGATGGACAGCCACAGTGGCTGCCACGATGGTCTCAAGCCTAGCAAGGATTGTGAGGACGGCGCAGGACAGGGCAGTGTTTCATTCTGTTTTACAACAGGGTCTCTAGGAGTTGGACCCAACTCGACAGCACCTAACAACAACAACAAATGACTCTGTGAGCAGAGAAGGGCAAGCTAGGGCGAGGTAGCACACATGTCTAGAAACCCAAGTCAGGAGCCTTTTGAAGTGCCATGGTTTGGGGCAGTCTTAGCGGCAATGGGGAATATTGTTTTTGAAGAATCGAGGTTTTGATTTAAAAAAAATAAGTTTAAAATATCAAAAAATCTTTCTGTGTGGCATACATAGAAATGGCTCTCGTTTCTGTTTCTCACTCTCTCCTAAGGAGTCCTCGTGGTGCAATGGCTGACACTCAACTACTAACTGAAAGTTCAGCATTTTGAACCCACTGGCCGCACCATGGGAGGAGAGACCAGGCCATGTGCTCCCATAAAGGTTACAGCCTAGGGAACTCTGTGGAGCAGCTCTTCTCTGCTCTGTCCTGTCAGGTGGTGTGAGTCAGAACCAACTCAAGGCCACACACAACTTTCTGTCTTCCTGTGACCTACATTTTGCTTTGTGCTTGGGTGTATGTGTGTGGTAAAATATGTGTAAGAAAACATTTGCCATTTCAACTATTTTTATGTATATAATTAACTGGCATTACTTGCACTCACCATCACCACTGTTTCCTTTTTTTTTTAATCATCCTTAACAGAAACTAAGGAGTGCTGGTGGTACAGTGCTTGAAGCATTTGGCTATAACCAAAAGGTTGGCAGTTTGAACCCACCAGCTGCTCCATGGAGAAAGATGAGGCAGTTTGCTTCTGTGAAGAATTACAACCTTGGAAACCCTGTGGGCAGTTCTACTCTTTCCTATAGGGTCGGTATGAGTCAGAATGGACTCAATGGCAGTGGGTTTGGTGTTCTTGGTTTTTAACATAAACTCAGTGCCCCTTAAGCAATAACCTCCCATTTTGCCTTCACACTGGCCCCTCCTTTTGTGGTTGTTGATAGTTGCTGTCCAGTCAAGTCTGACTGGTGGCTACCCGTGACCCCTGTTAACCTTTAATAAATATTATTCTCTGTGGTGGTGTGATGGGTAAGGCATTTGGCTGCTAACCAGTAGGCTGGTGGTTCAACCCCACCAGCTGCTCTGCAGGAGGAAGATGAGGCAATCTGCTTCTGTAAAAATTTACAGCCTTGGAAATCCAATGGGGCTCACTATGAGTCAGAATCGACTTGATGATGGTTTTCTTTTTTTATTTATTTTAATGCATTTGCCTACTCCAGACAAGTGCTTACACTGGGTGTTGTATATCAGGGTGTACAGTGCTCAGTAACATACAAGCATCAACTGCTCCCTAGGATGGCCCTGAAGGCTTTATCATACTTTTACACAAATTATATGGCTTTTGCAAACACACAACTCCCTATGGCACTAGTTTCCTAGGCTTGTTATGTGTGTTATTTGTGTGTATGCATTATTTATATGGGCTCGTTATATGTGAAAAAATACGGTATGTCTTCTGCCCTGGAGGAGGGCAGTCAAGCATGATTGATAGGCATCTGATAGCCATGATAATCTCAGACAGATCTTATCATCCCTCCTCAGACTCCCTCAGACTTTTCTTTCTGAGAAATTCCTTTGGAACAAGGCTTCAAGATGGAAGGGGCAGACACAGTGGAGAGGGGCATTGAGGTCACAGGAGCAACCTCTCCTCTTCTTTCAGGAGGATACTGTGCATCTGAAATTTGAGCCAGGATGTACTTGTCATACACTACTGCATCTAGGAAAGTTACTGTTATGACCTTGAAGACAAAGAAGATAGCAGAGAAATAAAAACTTGATGTGACTGTTTTGTAAACCATGAAGCCAGGATTCTGAACTTCTCGCTGCAAATAAGTATGTCCTTCTTCTGAGACAGTGACTCTGAGACTCTCGACCCTGAAGGGCTTGGTTGATCCAGAACAAGATCCAGGAAGATATCTAAAAGGCAGTGCTGGGCAATAGAACTCCCTGCAATGATGAAAATGTCCTATAGTTGCAGTTCTAATAGTAGCCACTGGCCATGTGTCACCACTGAGCATTGGAAATGTGGCAAGTGCAATTGAGAGAATGGATTTTCAAACATTTTATATCATTTTATCTAATGTAAATTAAATAGCCATATGTGGCCAGTGGCTACTATTTTCGGACAGCACTGACTAAGAGAAAGGGGGCAGCACTGGCTGGTGGAACTTCTGCAATGATGGAGATGTTCTGCGACTGTGGACCCCATATGGTGACCACTAGCCACATGGCTGTTGAACACTTGAAATATGGCTAGTGCAACAACTCAGGAACTGGTCATTTAGTTGCATTTTATATGTGTATGTGTGTGTATGCACATGAGCGTATTTTATTGTGGCAAAATATATATAACATAAAATTTGCCATTTTAACCATCTTAAGAGTACAAGTTAGTAACATTAATTGTATTCACAATGTTGTACAACCATCACCACCATTTATTTCCAAAACTTTTTCATCACCCCAAATAGAAACTCAGTACCTGTTAAGTAATGCCTCCCCACTCATTCCTCCGCCACTCAAGTCTCCCTAACTCCTAAAGTACTTCGTGCCTCTGTGCTCTTGTCTGTTCTACATACTTCATACAAGTAGCATCGCCCAGGACCTGTCTTCTGCTGCTGGCTTACTCCATCAAACATGGTGTTGGTGAGGGTCTTCTGTCGTAGCATGGATCAAATGCTCATTTTTCTTTATGGCTGAATAATATTCCATTGTGTGCATGTACCACATCTTGTTTATCCATTCATCAGTTGATGGACATTTGGGCTACTTTCAACTTTTGGCCATTGTGAATAATGCTATGGTGAGCACTGGTGTAAACGTATCTGTTTGAGTTTCTGTTTCAATACTTTGGGTCACATACCTAGGAGTGGGATTGCTGGGTCAGATGGTAATTCTATGTCTAACTTTTTGAGGAATTGCCAAACTTTCCTTTTTTCTTTCTTTTTTTCTTACATGTTTGTGACAACTATTTCCTACATGAAGTCAAACCTGAGACCCCCAGTCAGGCTTTGGCCCTCTGGTTTGCCCTTGTGCCTCCCATGAGCCTCCAGTAATTGCCTCATTGTATTCAGTTTCTCTATTTAATTTTGTATCTGTTTCCATTTATAACTATGAGGCTGCTAACCAGTTTTCAATTTTATTTTTGCAGTGCTTCCTCCCCTCGCCTACCACCCCTGGTAACCTACAAAGAATGTTTCCTTCCATATATTAACCTTTCCTTGACTTTTACAATAATGAGCTAAAACAATATTTGTCCTTCTGTGATTGACTTATTTAACTCAACATAATGTCCTCCAAGTTCATCCACATTATGCGGTGTTTTGCAGATTCTATGTTATTCTTTAGGGTTGCATAGTATTCCATTTCGTGTATATATCATAGTTTGGTTATTCATTCCTCAGTTGATGGACACCTAGGTTGTTTCCATCTTTTGGCTATTGTAAATAGTGCTGCGATGAACATGGATGTGCATATGTCTGTTCTTGTCATGGCTCTCACTTCTTTAGGATGTATACCTAGTAATGGGATTGCTGGATCAAATGGTATTTGTAATTCCAACTTTTTAAGGAATTGCCATACTGTTTTCCACAATGGTTGTATCATTTGACAGTCCCACTAGTAGTGTGTGAGACTCCCAATCTCTCCACATCCTTGCCAGCAATTATTATTTTCTGTTGTTGAACTTTGCTATTAGGGCTGGGGCCAGATGGTATCTCATTGTTGTCTGGATTTGTATCTCTCTGATGGCTAAAGATTGAGAACATTTCTTCATGTTTGTTTGTTG
>NW_006921904.1:3054110-3064215 GCF_000298275.1 Orycteropus afer afer
AGGGCCCCTAAATTTGACCCTAGTTTTTCCTTGAGGTACTTTATAGTTTTAGATTTCACATTTAAGTCTTTGATCCATCTGGAGTTAGTTTTTGTGTATGATGTGAGGTACAGATCTTGTTTCGTTTTTCTGCAAACGGATATCCAGTTTTGCCAGCATCATTTGTTAAAGAGACCATCTCTTCCCCCATGTAATGGATTTCAGCCCTTTCTTAAAAATCAGCTGACTGTAGGTCGATGGATCTATTTCTGGGTTCTCAGTTCTGTTCCACTGGTCTACATGCCTGTCATTGTACCAATATCAGGCTGTTTTGACTACTGTGGTTGTATGGTAAGTTTTGAGATCTGGGAGTGTAAGACCTCCTACTTTGTTCTTCTTCTTCCATAGTGTTTTGCTTATCTGAGTTCTCTTTCCTTTCCATATAACATTAGTGATTGGTTTTTCCATATCCTTAAAGATGTTGATGGAATCTGGATTGGGATTGCATTGAATGTGTAGATTGCTTTGGGTAGTACTGACATTTTCACAATGCTCAATCTTCCTATCCATGAATGAGCATGTTATGTCTTTCCATTTATGTAGATCTCTTATGGTTTCTTGGAGTAGTGATTTGTAGTTTTCTTTGTACAAGTCTTTTGTGTCCCTAGTGAGATTTATTCCCAAGTATTTTAGTTTTTGGTAGCTATTGTAAATAGCTACCAAAGACTGAAGAAGAACTGATGCTTTTGAGTTGTGATGCTGGCAAAGAATGCTGAAAGTACCATGGTCTTCTAAAAGAATTAACAAATCTGTCCTGGAGAAAGTGCAGCTGGAGTGCTCCTTGGAAGCAAGAATGACCAGACTTCATCTCACCTACTTTGGTCATATTGTCAGAAGGGGCCATTCCCTGGAGAAGGGTGTCATGCTTGGTAAGGTGGAGGGTTGACCAAAGAGAGGAAGGCCCTCAATGAGATGGCTTGACACAGTGGCTGTGGCAATGGGCAGGATATATAGTAAGGAGTGGAGAGCTGGCATGGGACTGGGTGGTGTTTCATTCTGCTATGCACAGGGTCGCTATGAGTCAGAGACAACTTGATGACACCTAACAACATAACAACAACAACATTGTAAATGGTATTGATTTCCTTTCAGCAATCTCTTGGCTGGTATAGAAGAACCCAACTGATTTTTGTATGTTGATCTTATATCCCACCACGATGCTAAATCTCTCAATTAGCTCCAGTAATGTTTTTGCTCAGTCTCTTGGGCTTTTTATGTACAGGATCATATCATCAGCAAATATGGATAGTTTGACTTCTTCCTTACTGATTTGGATGCCTTTGATTTCCCTTTCTTGCCTTATTGTCCTGGCTAGGACTTCCAATACAATGTTGAATAGAAATGGTGATAGAGGGCATTCTTGTCTGGTTTCATTCTCTCTCCATTGAGAACAATGTTGGCGTTGGTTTTGCATATATGCCTTTATTATGTTGAGGAATTTCCCTTGTATTCTTATTTTTCTGAGAGTTTTTATCAGGAATGGTGTTGGATTTTATCAAATACCCTTTCTGTATCAAATGATATGATCATGTGGTTCTTTTCCTTTGTTTTATTTATGTGATGGATGACATTGATTGTTTTTCTAATGTTGAACCATCCTTGCATACATCATATGAAACCCAAGTGGTCATAATGTATTATTTTTCTGATATGTTGTTGAAGTCTATTGGCTAGGATTTTGTTTAAGATTTTTGCATCTATATTCATGAGGGATATTGGTCTGTAGTTTTCCTTTTTAGTGATGTCTTTACTTGGTTTTGGTAACAGGTTTTGCTTGTTTCCTAAAATGAATTTGGGAGAAATCCATCCTTTTCTATGTTCTGGAATAGTTTGAGTAGGATTGGTGTCAGTTCTTCTCTGAACATTTGGTGGAATTCTCCAGTGAAACCATCTGGACCAGGGCTTTTTTTTGTTGGTAATTTTTTTTATTATTTGTTCAATTTCTTCTTTTGTTATGGGTCTGTTCAACTTTTCCACTGTAGTCTGTGTTAGTTTAGGTAAGTAGTGTGTTTCTAGAAATCTGTCCATTTCTTCTAGATTTTCAAATTTGTTGGAATACAATTCTTCATAGTATCCTGATATTATCCTTTTAATTTCAGTTGGTTCTGTTGTGATGTTGCCCAATTCATTTCTTATTCATGTTATTTGTATTCTCTCCTTCTCTTCCTTTGTTAAATTTGCCTGGAGTTTGTCAATTTTATTAATCTTTTAAAAAAACAAACGTCTAGAGTTGTTGGTTTTTTCTATTGTCTTTCTATTTTCTGTTTCAGTGGTCTTCCCCTTTTTTGTAGAGTCTCTGCTTTACAAATTATGATATCTGTGGTGGTTATACTTGTGCGTCAACTTGGCTGGTCCTGGTTGAGTGGTTGGGCAGCTGAATGTAGATATTCCCCATGGTGGGATTGGTAATTAACTCCATGGTGGAATCTATTGGAGCAGCTGAGTAGCTGCTTTGGGTATGTGGTCTGCTTCCCATATATAAGAAGCAACTTTGAGAATGGTCTTTAGCTTATGGCATGGTTGAACTCTGCATGTAGCCTTGTCATTGTTCAGGAGACTGCCATGCTTTGTTGACCTTGGGACTTCCAATGGACTTGAATTAATGGCCTGCCATGTGGTTTGGTAACATCGGGACCATGCCTTTTGTCAACCTCGGGCTTGTCAGCCACAGCACCTAGCAACTGTCTGAGTGAAGAAAAGCCTCTAACTTCAATGGGCTGGGAGCAGGAGATGGAGCTGAACCCCAAGGTTGAGGGTCTTTCACCTAGCCCTAGAGCCTGGCACTTTGAACTTGGACTTAAAGCCTCCAAACTGTAAGAGAGTAACCTCCTGTTTCTTCAGGCTGTCCCATTTGTGGTATATATTCTTGTCAGAGCAGCGCTAGGTAACCAGAACCATCAACCAATACTTTATATTTTTCATTTAAAAAATTATAATAGCCATTCTAGGAGCTCTGGTGGATAGTGCCTAAGGCACTTGACTGCTAACCAGAAGGTTAACAATGAAAGAAAGCAGGAGCCTGGAGAACCTTGGATTCAAGAAATAAGCTCAGACGGCGTTTTCAGAAATAAGTTCCTGGAACAGACAGAGGTCAGCCCCACCATGCCTGTTAAGGAGGCTCAGGTCTGGTATGCTGGTGCCTTCAGAGAGTATTCTGATGGCGAAAGACAGGTTCCAGCTCACTCTTCAGCTCTGAAACAAGCTAATGACTGGAGAATGAGCAAGGTGATGGGGAATACAGATGATTTCATAAACAGAATACGGTTCAAACCCACCAGCCACTCCTCGGAAGGAAGATTGAGCAATCTACTTCCGTAGAGATGCTGCCTTGGAAATCCAAGGAGGGGCTGCTATGAGTCTGGACCAACTCTATGGCAGTGAGTTTTTAATAGCCGTTCTAGTGGGTTCATTTACCTTTTTTTTTTTCTTTTTCAATTGCAAAAAGGTCTGACAATACAGTATCTACATTTATAATTCAATGACATTGATTTCATTCTTTATATTGTTCAACCTTTATTGATATCTTTTTTTCAAAATATTACACCACTATTAACATAAACCCCATGTTCCCTTAAGCAAAAACATCCCTATTCCCCTCCCTGCCACCTCTCCTAATCAATAATAATCTTTGGTTTCTATGTTGTTGTTGTTGTCATGGGCCATTGAGTCGGACCTGACTCATAGTGAGCCCTCCTTGGGTTTCCGAGGCAGTATCACTACGGAAGTAGATTGCCCCATCTTCCTTCCGAGAAGTGGCTGGTGGGTTTGAACCTCCAGCCTTCTGGTTAGCAGTCAAGTGTCTTAGCCACTATGCTACCTAGAGCTCTCCTTATTTTGTGTAAGTGATAAAGTAAGTCCTTTTGTGACTTATTTTGCTCTGCATGTTTTCTTTTTAACTTTTTATTATGACTTGGGTGAAATTTTACAAAAGAGCTTTATTTTACATTCAACAGTTCATACACATTTTGTTTTGTGACTGGTTACATTCTGCACAGTGTAACAGCTCTCCTCCCACTTCCTCCCTGTGGTTACCCTTTCCCTGGGTCCTTCCTGCCTGTGCACACCACACCTGTCTTCCTACCTTTTTCCTTGTGCAAATGCTGCCTTTCTGATCTCTCATGGTTGATTCTTCTAAGGACTGCATCTTCGTGGTGTATTTGTTCCACTTACAGGCCTGTCTAATGTTTGGCTGTCAGAAGGAAGACTAGGCAATCTACTTCCATAGAGATACCCCCTCAGAAACCCAAGGAGAGGTCGCTATGAGTCAGAAGCGACTTGATGGCAGTGAGTTGAGTGAGATTGTTTGGCTGAGAGGTAAGCCATGGGAATGAGCTCAATTCCAGGCTTGAAGGGTGACTTGGGGCCGTAGTAGCTCTGCATGTTTTCAATGTTCATCCATGTTGTGGCTTACACACTTTCAATGAATGCAAATTCAAATTAAAAAGCCCTCTGTGGCCAGTGGCTACTGCGTTGGGCAGTACAGCATGCAGGCCTTAGCTTAGGATGGCGTCTGCCTGCTGCTCTCTGGAGGCTGGCACTTCCCTTCCCTGTGACGAAGTGCACTACCACTCTACTGACCAACAACTCTGAAAGCATTTGTATTCCCCATTGCCTTGCTCATTCTCAGTCATCAGCTCTTTCAGAGCCTGAAGAGTGAGCTGGAACCTGCCTTTCGCCATCAGAATACTCTCTGAAGGCCCCAGCATACCAGACCTGAGTCTCCTCAGCAGGCATGGTGGGGTTGACCTCTGTCTGCACCAGGAATTTATTTCTGAAAACGGCCTCTGAGCTTATTCCTTGAGTCCAAGTTTCTCCAGGCTCCTGCTTTCTTTCATTGTTTGCTTTACCCACAGTTTTCTTCATCTGTTTTACCCCTTATTTTCCCTCAAGTCTATAAATTCACTTGTGGTCAAGCAGCTTGTAGGCACTATGTGCCCCTCTGCATTCTTGCCGGGTCTAAGGTACTGATTAATAGCCCTGCAAACGTCACTGGGAGGAGAAGCGGAATCGTCCTGAAACCCCTCATCATTCCTGGGTTTTACCTGTCAGACTCAGTGACATTGTTAGAAACCACAAGAAAAAATCACCTTTCGGCCTTGTGGGTTCATTTTTTTAAAAAAATCCTTCCCACCCCTAAATAAAATAAATACCCACAAATCAAATTTACTGATCGGTCCTATTTCTCAAGAGAAATGAAATTATTTATTATAAATCATACATTCCTTTTTCCCCAGTCCTTCCCCCCCCCCTTCTTCCTTCACCCACATTAATATAAGGAGCTGTAGTAGTGCAGTGGTTAAGGTATTTGGCTGCTAACCATTGGGCCGGAAGTTTGAACCCGTCAGCCACTGCGGGGAAGAAAGAAGAGGCAAAATGCTTCGGTAAAGATTTATAGCCTTGGAAACCCAATGAGGCTTGCTATGAGTCAGAATTAACTCAATGGCAGTGAGTTTGGTTTTGGTTTGCAAGTTAATACGTGTCTACACTTTAGTTAGTGGTTTACCCTCCCATCTCCACCCAACCCTGGTAACCAGCAGAGGATGCGTCTTTTTCTGTGAAACCCTGTTCTTGACTTTGTACATACTCGTCTCATAGAACATTTTTCCTTTCGTGATTGACGTTCGTCCATTTTATAGTTGGGGAAATCAAGACCTGGAGAGCTAAAATGACCTGTCCAAGGTCACATGGTTATAACTGAGCCAGAGCTAGAACCAAGTCCCTTGACTCCCTGTCCAAAGGCACGAACTCCAGGAGGATAAGCCTTATGGTATACAATGTTGCAAGGCAGTGGAACAGTGCTTCTAAAAGAGCTGTTTGTTTATATTTAAACTATTGTTAAGAATCTATACAGGAGGACATACACCAATTCAACCATTTCTACCTGTATGATCCAGTGACACTGATCATGTTCATTGAGTTGTACAACCATTTTCCCCCTCCATTTCTGAGCTATTCTTCCCCCACTAACACAAACTCGCTGCTCCCTAAGTTTCTTATCTAATCTTCCCAGGTGCTCGTGTCAGTTTGATCCCGTATACATGGTGCTCTTTCTAAGCATAATGCTCAAAACAGACAGGCGTTCTTTACTAGTTAAGCAAAACTGTCGTTGGGTGAAAGAAGACTTCAGAAGATAGTTTTGATTTAAAGTTTAAAGATTATCACAGGGCAATACCGTTAGGGATTCATCCAGCTTTCATGGCTCCAGAAAGTCTGGATTGCAGGAGAATTTAAGAGCTGTTTAATTTTTAAAGAGGTCAATTCCTCAAGGCTCCCCTCCTATTGTGTCCCATTGTTCAGACTACAAGAAGAGCCCCTACTATGATTTCCTCCTGTTGGGATTGTTTGTCACCGTGAACAGTGTGCGCGTTCATTCACACATTGTTGATGGTGGTTTTGCTCAATCAAGGCAGATTATGTGAACTTGCATTACCTGACCTTTTACTGAAAAGTTTGCTAAAAAGGTTTTTCTTTTTTTTTAAAAAAAGTGTTTTTTTGTTTTTGTTTTTTAATTTTTATTGTGATTTGGGTGAAATTTCACAGAGCAAATTCATTGTCCATACAGCAGTTCATACACATTTTGTTTCATGACATGAGTGACTGCAATTCCCCACAGTGTAACAGCTCTCTGCCCACTTCCTCCCCATAGTTACCTCTGCCCTGTGTTCTTTCCTCGCACGCACTACCCCCTCCCCCCTGAGCTGTCTCCCTGTGCAAACACTGCCCTTCTGTTCTCCCATGATTGATCGTTCCAAGGAGTGTATCTACCTGATGTAAATGTTCAACCATATGCCTGTCTACTGTTTGGCTAGAAGCCACAGGAGTGAGTTCAATTCCAGACCTGAAGGGCAGCTAGGGGCTACAGTCTTGGGAGTCTCACCAGGCTCTATCAGACCAGCAAACCTGGTCATTTTTAAAAACTAAAATAGGGTGCTTAGTCTCTTATTGCTGCTGTAACAAAGTATCACAAATATAGTGATTTTCCCCAAATTTATTATCTTACCCTTTGGGCGGTTAGAAGTTGGTCCTACTGGGCTAAAATCAAGGTATCCACAGGGCTATGCTCCTTCTGCAGGCTCTAGGAGAGAATGTTTCCCTGCCTTTTCCAGTTTCTCCTGGCCACTCTCATTCCTTAGCTTGTTGCTGCTTCCTCTCTCTTCAAAGAGAGCAGGAGAACATCTTCATGTCTCTCTCTGCTTCCACCTTTACCCCTCCTTCTCTGACTCTGATTTTCTTGCCTCCCTCTTTCATTCATAAAGTCCTGTGATTACTTTGGGCCCACATGGATAATCTAGGACAATTTCCTCATGTCAAGGTCTCTTTGCTTCTATCCGTAGCATTAATTTCTCCTTCCTCTAGAAAACAACATATTCACACATTCTGGGGATTAGGATGTAGACACATTTAAACCGTGAATTGCTGCAGAGTCGACCCCATGTGTTGCACAGGGAACAACTGTGCTCCGTAATGTTTCCAATGGCTGATGGTTTGGGGAGTAGATCACCCAGTCTTTCTTCCAAGATGCCTCTGAGTAGACTCAAATTTCCAGGCTTTCAATCATGTGTACTACCCAGGGCTCCTTGGACACCCCAACCAAACTGAAGCCCACTGCCGTCTAGTCTACTCCAACTCGCAGCAGCCCTATAGCAAAGAGTAGAACTGCCCCCATAGGGTTTCCAAGGCTGTAAATGTTTACAGAGGCAGACTACCTCATCTTTCTCAAGTGATGCAGCTAGTAGGTTTGAAATGCCAAGATTTAGGTTAACAGCTGAGTGCATAACCACTATGCCACCAGGGCTCCTTAATGAGGTCACTATCCTGCCTACCACATGGGGCATTGTGCAGAACTAAGCCTCCCAGAGGGGATTAGGTGTTTTATGGTGAGTGCTGCAATGCTGTTAAGAATGTCAATGCTACTTTTGTCATATACTTACTTACTGTCCTTGAACAGATTAATTAAAATATCTCCTTAGATCCCTCATTCCTGAAATGGAAGTTGTTTTTATGTGCCATTGAGTCGGACCCAACTCACAGAGACCCCTCCTTGGGTTTCACAGGCAATATCACTGCAGCAGTAGATTGCCCAACCTTCCTTCCGAGGAGTAGCTGGTGGGTTTGAACCAACAGCCTTCTGGTTAGCAGTCAAATGCCTTAGGCACTACACTACCAGAGCTCCTAACTTGAAATGGAAGTACTAGTAGCTAACTCATACAGTGTTTGGTGATTGAATGAGTGATGTAAAGTTCCTTGTACTGCACCCTGGCATGTAATACTGCTCAACAAATGTCCAATTGATTTGAAGTTTATTTAGCATACGATTTGCCAATTGGACACGTCTGACTAGAGAGCCAGAGTGTTGCAAAGAGAAAAGAACTTCCAAAGACCTTTGCAGCCCATGATATTGACATTACCATGGAAATAGGGCCAGAACAGTGTTTCCAGAATAACAGTTCACCCTAACACACAGCTTCCAGTTCGACCCAGGAGTTTCTGCTTCTCTAAACTGGCTGCACACAGGTCATTCTTCCAAAGAGCACACTACCCAAGGCTAATTGGTCTGTACTAATTTGTAAGCCTGACTGAAGGGTGACCCCCAGGGTGCCCAGATGTTCAAGTTCAAAAGAAAATGCCAGGGCAATGCCTGGGTGGTCATCTCAACCCCATGGACCCCAGATACCTGGCGTCCAGGAGAAGGAATAACTGTTTCTCACATGCTGTTGTTCTTTTTGTTAGGTGCTGTACAGTTGTGTCTGACTCATAGCAACCCTATGCACAGCAGAACGAATCATTGCCCAGCCCCGCACCAGCTCCATGATCCTTGCTATACTTGAGCCACTGTGTCAATCCATCTCATTGAGGGCCTTCCCCTGCTTTGTTGATCCTCCACCTTATCAAGCATGACATCCTTCTCCAGGGAATGGTCCCTTCTGACAACATGACCAAAGTAGGTTAGACGAAGTCTGGCCATTCTAGCTTCCAAGGAGCATTCCAGCTGCATTTCTTCCAGGACAGATTTGTTAGTTCTTTTAGCAGTCCATGGTACTTTCAGCATTCTTCACCAACACCACAACTCAAAAGCATCAACTCTTCTTTGGTCTTCCTTATTCATTGTCCAGCTCTCACATGCATACGAGGCGATTGGAAATATCATGGCTGTGTCAGGTACACCTTATTCCTCAAGGAGATATCCTTGCTCCTCAGCACTTGAAAGAGTTCCTTTGCAGCTGACCTACCCAGTGCTACACATCATCTAATGTCCTGACTGCTGCTTCCATTGGCATTGATTGTAGAAACAAGCAGTGTGAAGTCTTTGACAACTTCAATCTTTTCTCCATTTATTGTGATATTGCTTATAGGTCCAGTTGTGAGGATTTTGTTTTCTTTATATTGAGATATAATCCATACTACAGACTGTAGTCTTCAATCTTTATCAATAAGGGTTTCAAGTCATCCTCACTTTCAACAGCAAAGTTGTGTCATCAATGTATCACAGGTTGCTAATGATTCTTTCTCCAATCCTGATGCCACGTTCTTCATATAGTCCAGCTTCTCAGATTTATTTGCTCAGCATACAGACTGAATAAGTGTGGTGAAAGGATACAACCCTGACACACTCCCTTCTTGATTTTAAACCATGAAGTGTCCCCTTGTTCTATTCGAATGACAGCCTCCTGGTCTATGTATATGTTCCTCATGAGTACAACTGAGAGTTCTGGAATTCCCATTCTTCTCAATGTTATCCACAATTCGTTATGATCCCCACAATCAAATGCTTTTGCATAGTCAATAAAACACAAGTAAATATCTTTCTGGTATTCTTTGCTTTCAGCCAAGATCCATCTGACATTAGTAATGATATCCTTCCTTCCACGTCCTCTTCTGAATCCAGCTTGCATTTGTGGAAGTTCTCTGTCAATATACTGCTGCAACTCTTTTTGAATTATCTTCAGGAAGATTTTACTTGCATGCGATATTAATGATATTGTTTGACAATTTCCACATTCTGTGGGATCACCTTTCTTTGGAAAGGGTACAAATATGGATCTCTTCCAGTCAGTTGGCCAGGTAG
>NW_006921904.1:3064639-3065322 GCF_000298275.1 Orycteropus afer afer
AATTTTTCCTCAGTTCTTTCAGCTTGAGAAATGTCGAGCATGTTCTTTCCTTTTGGTTTTCTAACTTCAGGTCTTTGCCCATTTCGTTATAGTAATTGGCTTTGTCTGCTCATGCTGCTCTTTGAAATCTTCTGTTCAGCTCTTTTATCTTGTCAATTCTTCCATTTGCTTTAGCTACTCTCTTCTCAAGGGCAAGTTTCAGAGTCTCTTCTGACATCCATTTTGGTCTGTTCTTCCTTTCCTGTCTTTTTAATGGTCTCTTGCTTATCAATAAGTGCTTCAAGTCATCCTCACTTTCAGCAAGCAAAGTTGTGTCATCAATGTATCGCAGGTTGCTAATGACTCTTCCTCCAATTCTGATGCCACGTTCTTCACATAGTCCAGCTTCTCAGATCATTTGCTCAGCATACAGACTGAATAAGTGTGGTGAAAGGATACAACCCTGATACACTATGGATGATGTTCTTGATGTCATCCCACAATCCCTTTGGTTTTCAGTCATTGGTGTTCAGTACATAAAATCTACTCTTTAGATGGTCTCTAAATTCGTTGTCGTTGTTGTTGTTATGTGCTGTTCAGTTGGACCTAACTCATAGTGACCCCTCCTTGGGTTTCTGAAGCAGTATCACTATGGAAGTAGATTGCCCAACCTTCCTTCTGAGGAGTGGCTGGTGGGTTTGAAC
>NW_006921904.1:3067437-3068580 GCF_000298275.1 Orycteropus afer afer
TCCATAAAGATGTACCACCTTTAAACTCAATTGGGGTCACTATGAGTTGAAATCAACTCAATGGCAGTTTTTTTTTTTTTTTTTCTCATGATCAGGATTCTAATTAGCATGACACCCTTCACATTGACATGTTCTAGAGTTGAGACTAGCTTCCCATCTTCCCATGAAGAAGTGGCTGTGTCCCAAAGAGGGGTCCATTTGAGTGGAGTCACCCTGGTCTAGAGTGGCTTTGCTTCTGGGTGATGGCTACATAGCGGGGGTTAGGAAGAGAATGGGCAGCTAACAGTAAGTGCCTTTGTCCCTATAAAGGCCATACAGACACCAAATCCTTGACTTTAAGTTTATGAGCAAGAAGCAAGGCAGTCACTAAGCTGCTGGGAATACAATACAAACTACCATTTACTGCCCAATCACTTTTCATATAGTGGGCATCGTTCTTAGTGCTTTGCATTTACTGACCCATGTAACCCTCCCAATAATCCTAGGAAGCAGATACCACTGTGAGTCTTTCTGTCTGACAGAGGAAACTCAGGCAGAGAGGTTACATCACTTTTCTAAGAGCTCCCTGCTATTAGGAGGTGAAATCAGAATCCAAAGCCAGGCAGTAACCCTCCTAAGCTAGTCTCTAGAGTCGCTGAAGAGATCGGTGTCTTTCCTCTTCTTTAGCTCCTTTCCAAGGTGGGTGCAGTTCTAGAAGAAAAAAGGCAGTCTTTTAAAAATGTTTATTGTGATTTGGGTGAACATTTAGAGAGCAATTTCATTTTCCATTCAACAGTTCATACAGATTATGTTGCATGACATTGACTGCAATTCCCACTATGTAACAGCTCTCTTCCCCCTTCCTCCCTGTGGTCCCCCTTTCCCTCAGTCTTTCTTACCTATGCATTCCTGCTCTCTGAGCCATCTCCCTGTTCAAATGCCATGTTTCTGATCATGCTTGGTTGATTGTTCTAAGGAGTGCACCTTCACAACGTAATTGTTCACTTTGTAGGCCTGTTTACTGTTCGCCTGAAAGTTAAGCCCTGGGAGTTAGTTCAATTCCAGGCCTGAAGGATGACTAGGGGCCATTGTTGTTGTTGTTGTTAAGTGCCGTCGAGTCGTTTCCGACTCATAGCGACCCCATGCACAGCAGAACGAAACACT
>NW_006921904.1:3069705-3077131 GCF_000298275.1 Orycteropus afer afer
TTGAACTGCCAGCCGTCTGGTTAGCAGGCAAGTGTCTTAGCCACTATGCTACCAGAGCTCCTCTGGGTTTTCACCAGTCTCTATCAAAGCAGTCTTCCTGCTTGTTTATTTAAACTGATTTTGAGTTTTGTTCCACATTTTTCTCCCACTCTATCCAGGATCTCCACTTTTGATCCCTTTGCCAGTGGTTGTCAGTGGATGAATTTAGAGGACATTATGTTGAGTATAAGTCAATCACAGAAGGACAAATATTGTATGAATCCACTAGTCTAAAAAGTTAAGGAAAGGTTTGCACACAGAAGGAAACTCTATTGGTTACCAGTGATGGGAGGGCAGGAAGGGAAAATTATTAGCTAGGTAAGCTATTGAGTTGGGTGAAGAGAAAGGCACGAGACCAAAAGCTGGTGCCCAGCACGTTATCAGTAAGGATAAGGCAGTCTTTTGAATAGAACATAGAAGAAACCAGTAGCAAAGGTAGTGCTAGTTGACCCAGAATTTTCTAGCTAGCTTATGAATTAAAACCATCCAATCAAAGTTAACTGTATTAGTTCTGTTTCTTCCAGATTTCCCTGTTCTTTCTGTTCTCATTCTTGCTGCTGAGTATTAAAAAAGTGATTTGAAAGTTGCAGTAGCAGCAAGTTTCTCTTTCCCAGCATTCTTTCTTTTAACAATGGGGCCCTGTCAACCTTTTCATCCTGTTCTCTCCTTATCTTTCTCATAGAAATTTAAATTCCTGATTAGCCATTGACCTTCTGCTTTGTTAGTACTTTTCAGAAGGAGCAGGAAAGCAAGATACAATTTGATTCAAGCGTCTAACTTCTTGCTTTTGTGCCAGTAGGATTAGGATTTGCTGTATGTGGAGGAACCCTGGTGGCCAATAGTTAAGTGATTGGCTGTTAACTGAAAGGTTGGCCTTTCAAACACATCCAGTGCCTCCTGGGGAGCAAGACTTGGTGATCTGCTCCTGTAAAGATTCCCACTGCCATGGAGTCAATTCATGGAGTCCGACCTTGTTGGACAGAGCAGAACTGCCCCAGCGGGTTTCCAAGACTGTCAATCTCTACAAATGCAGACTGTCTAATCTTTCTGCTGTGGAGCAGCTGGTGGCTTCAACCAATGACTTTCAGGTTAGCAGACAATTGCTTTAATCACTATGCCACCAGAACTGCTTCCTATAAAAATCCTAGGGCATTTCTATTCCATCCCATGGGGTCACTATGAATTGAAACCTACTTGGGAGCTCTGGTAGTCTAGTGCCTAAGGCATTTGACTGCTAACCTTGGAAGGAAGATTGGTTAATCTATTTCCATAGTGATACCAC
This sequence comes from Orycteropus afer afer, assembly GCF_000298275.1. Classification (NCBI taxonomy): domain Eukaryota; kingdom Metazoa; phylum Chordata; class Mammalia; order Tubulidentata; family Orycteropodidae; genus Orycteropus; species Orycteropus afer. Next base: position 3,071,027 of record NW_006921904.1, read on the forward strand.
TTTGGAAACCCAAAGAAGGGTCGCTATGAGTCAGATCCGACTCCACGGCAGTAAATTTGATTTGGTTTGGTTTTGAAGGCACCCAACAAGGACAACAAAGAGATGATGCATCTTGATAGAAGCATATTTTACCTCCTTGGTCCAGAGTACCCCCAAAATTCTGAGGAAAATCCAAAGAAAGGCTGCTACCTATGGCCACCAAGATGATCAAAAGTGCCCAATAATATACTCATTGTTAGGAGCAGGTTGGGCTGGAACCCTTATGAGACAAAGAGAGTGGACCTAGTGTGAGAGCATGCTTTCTTAAACTCAGCTGTGGTGCACATGTTGACCCACAGAAGCATTTCTAAACCTAGATGATGTGCTTACACAATTGGTTAAGCAGTGCTCTGTGGATTATGGGAAAAAGAGCCAGGCTGTGGCACATGATGTAAAGTATCCCAGGACACTGGTGAGAAGAGAAAGCTGGAGACATGCATGGGAAGCATAGGAGGAAGTCTAAAAAAATGCAAGAAAGCAAAGAACAGTACATCCAAACAGTTCCTGAACTAATAGAGAGGATATTAGCAATGTATGGCTTTGATGGGTCAGCACCCACCCACTGCCACTGACTTGATTCAAGTCATAGCGACTCCCATACGGTTTCCAAGGCTGTAAATCTTTACAGAAGCAGAGTGCCTTATCTTTCTCCTACAGAGCAGCTGGTGGGTTTGAACCACTGATCTTTTGGTTAGCAGCTGGATGCCTTAATCACAGAGCCTTCAGAGCTCCTTTGATGGGTCAATACCAAGGTTAGAATAAGAGCCCTAGTTACTGCTTCCCTTGGGGACAGGTTCTGTCAATGTTCAAGAAATATTTATGGTGCATCTACTAAGAGTTGTCAGGGATTTAGGTGCTGGTGATACAGTGATAAGTAGGCACAGTCTGTTTTCTTACTGAATTTACATGTGGTGTAGGAGCCAGCCAATAAATTGGTAAATACACAGCATGTGAGGTGGTGATGTGGGCAGAGTAAGGAAATAAGGAGAGGAGAGAGCAAGATACCTCTTCTATAGAGGATGGCAGAAGATCTGGCTGGTAAAAGGTGATGTTTGAGTTCAGACCAGAAGGAAATGAGAGACTGAGCTGTACGGAGCTCTCCGATTGAAAGAGCCTTCTAGCAAGGGCAAAGGCCCTGAGGTAGGAGACTATTTGAAAGGATTCCAAGGGAGGGGAAAGTGGAGGAAGTGGGGTGAGCAGGGAAGGTGTAGGGCCTTCAAGCCACCAACTGACTTTGGTTTTACTCAGAGTTTAAGGTTTAGAGCAGAGGGGTGACATGATCTGACTTTGATTGTAGAAGGATCATTTTTACTCTAAGTGGAGCCAGACTGTGAGGCAGGAAAGGCCGCCTAGCTATGAAGACTCTCTTCCAGCTTTGCAAAATGTCAACAAGAATAAATGCCCTCAACTATTTTTATGAAAGACTCTATCCAGATAAAAGGAACAACAAGAAGTTTGGCATGATCTTTAAATGACCTAAGGGTGGAAAAGTATTGTGCAAATATAAACAACACTGTACACAAGAGGTGAAGTTGAGACTTGCTTTAAATCTAGCATCTGCAACAGCCAGCTTCTCAACACAATCGAAGCCAGCTGGGACCATGGACGATGACTCCATATCCTGTTGATGCTCTTCTGGGCACCATGTGGATGGGAGCCAAGGAGGATGAGAGGGATTGAGGCCCTGCGACTGCTGCCAACCTTTGTTCAGGGCTGGTGGAAACTTCTGATTCAACTCTTTTCTACAGCCAGAAGAGGGAAATGACTTAAAGAGAAGATGCTGAGGTTGCAATGATAAATGTTACATGGGTCCCTAATGTCTCACTGGAGCCATTTGTGAACATTGATCTACTTTTGTTTTGATTTTCAAAAATGGTAGGGTCTTTATGAAGTCCCTGGGTGGACTGTAAATCTCTATGAAGGAGACTGCCTCATCTTTCTCCCACAGAGCATCTGGTGGGTTCGAACCGTCAACTTTTTGGGTTAGCAGCCAATGCCTGAGCCACAGTACCACCTGAAGTCCTTAGTGGAAGGAGAGGCAAGCTTAATTAATTAGGATAATTTAGGAGAGCATTTCTGGAAGACTATCAAACATATCTGTACTGGGTTAAATAATGTCCTCCCCACAGCCCCCTCCCCAATTCATGTCCACCCAGAACCTCAGGAGTGGCTGTTTTGGTTTCCACTCTAACAGAAAATACTATGAATGGATGTCTTGAACAAACAGGGATTTATTCTCAGGTTAGGAGAATACAGTTTAGGAGGCTAGAAGTCTGAGTTCAAAGTGCCAGCTCTAGGGGCTGGGTGAAGGCTCCTCAACTTTGGGTTTCAGCTCTGCCTCTTGCTCCTGGCCCACTGGAGCTGGAGGCATCCCTTTACTCAGGCAGCTGCTGGCTGCTGAGGCTGACAAGCCCAAGGTCAACAAGTAAAATGGCACACTCCCAAGATTACCAAACAACACAGGAGGCTACTGGTTCAACTCCAGAGATAGTCCCAAGATCAGGTGGGCATGGCAGGCTGTTGAATGAAGACTCAGCTACATGCAGGGTCTAAGCGTGCCCAAAAGCTCAAGACCTTTCTCAAAGTTTCTTTTTTATATACTGGAAGCAGACCACATCCCCAAGGCAGCTACTCAGCTTCTCACAGTAGATTCCACCATGGAGTTGATTATCAATCTTACTATGGGGACTAACTTCATCCAGCTGCCCAGCCACTCAAAACCAGGCTCAGCAAAGTTGACACATAATGTTAACTATCACATTGACCTTAGGAGCTCTGGTAGCATAGTGCCTAAGGCACTCGACTGCTAACCAGAAGGCTGGTGGTTCAAACCCACCAGCCACTGCTAGGAAGGAAGGTTGGGCAATCCTACTTCCGTAGTGATACTGCCTCGGAAACCCAAGAAGGGGTCGCTATGAGTCAGGGCTGACTCGATGGCATATAACAACAACAACATCACATTGACCTTATGTGGAAATAGGGTCTTTGCAGATGTGATCATACTAGATGACATCATACTAGAGTTGGATGAGTCCTAAATACAATTTGACTGTTGTACTTATAAGAAGAGGAGAAAAGATACAGAGAGACGAAGGCCATGTGAAGATGAAGGCAGAGACTGGGTGATGCAGTGTTTTGGTCACTTTGTGCCACTCTAACAGGAAAATATATCACAAATGGGATGGCTTGAACAAACAGGAGTTTATTCTCTTACCATTTAGGAGGGTAGAAGTCCAAGTTCAAGGTGCCAGGCGCTGGGGGCTGGGTGAAAGCCCCTCAACCTTGGGCTTCAGCTCTGCCTCATGCTCCTGGCCCACTGAAGCTGGAGGCTTTCTTTACTCAGGCAGCTGCTGCCTGCTGAGTCTGACAAACCCAAGGTTGACAAGTAAAAAGGTACAGTCCCAAAATTACCGAACCACATGGTAGGCCATTGTTGATTCAAGTCCATGAAGAGTCCCAAGATCAGAAGAAAACCTGGTAGGCTGCTGAACAACTCAGCTACATGCAGAATTCAAGTATGCCAAAAACTAGACCATTCCTAAAGCTTCTTATATACTGGGAGCAGACCACATTCCTAAGGCAATTACTCAGCTGCTCACAGAGATTCCACCATGGAGTTGATTACTGGTCTCATCATGGGGAATAACTTCATCCAGCTGCCCAGCTACTCAAAACCAGGCCCTGCCAAGTTGACACATGACCTTAACTACCACGTGCAGCTACAAGTCAAGAAATGTCAAAATGTGTTGGCAGCCACCAGTAGCCAAGAAGAGGCAAGGAAGGATCTGCCACTAAAGGCTTTAGGGAGAACATGGCCAACACCTTGATTTTGGGCTTTTAGCCTCCAGAACTACTAGAGAACACATTTCTGTTGTTTTAATCCACACAATTTGTGGTGCTTTGTTATAGTGGGCCTAGGAAATTAACACATTCTATTTTTTTCCCAAAATTTTTATTTATTTTTTATTTTTGCAGTGTCCCCCCAACCCCTGTTAACCAACCAAGGAAAGTTTCCTTCCATATATAAACATTTCCTTGACTTTTTACAATAATAACACTGTCTTATTCCTCTTAATTTCAGACACAGACCATCAGTCCAACTCCAGATGACTCACCTCCACATGCGACGTGATGCCATTTCCAGTCTGGTACAAATCACTGAGCTGCCCTGCCCCAGGGCCCTGGCAATCACCAAAGGTGTAGGATGGGCTCACCGATGTTCATGAAGAACTCTGGTCTCACACTTTCTCTTTCTAGCACACTTCAATCACTTGTTTGTTATTTTTTCCTTAATGACAGTAGAAATATGGAGAGAGAGTTTATTCCCCTGGTAACTGTGAATTTTTTGCTCCCCCCCCCTTTTTTAAATGCATTTTATTGAAATATAATTTATGTACAGTGAAATAAAACTAAAGTGACTTGGGTCAATGCATTTTTTTTTTTTTTTTTTGCAGTGTTCCATCCCCTCCCCTCCCACCCCTGGCAACCAACAGTGAGTTTCCCTCCATATATAAACCTTTCCTTGACCCTTCACAACAATGAACTAATACTATATTTATCCTTCTCTAATTGACTTATTTCACTCAGCATAATGTCCTCCAAGTGCATCCATATTATGTGGTGTTTTGCAAGCTCTACATTATTCTTTAGTGCTGCATAGCATTCCATTATGTGTATGTATCATAGTTAGGTCATCCACTCTTCCGCTATTAGAGATAAGTCCCTTTCCAGATATGTAATTATTGGCAAATATGAATTTGTTTCTGTCATTTTTGTTACATACTTTTTCATGGTGTCAATTTCTTTGTTCCATATAATTTTCTATGCTGAGCTCGTTTTGTTTGTGAATCTTGTTATCACTTCCTTCTTTGCTATTGTTTTAGTTTTTGTTGAATAGTTATGCTGGTTCTCTTTTTTATTTTGATGTGAAGGTTTACCATTTTTCTTTGAGGTTATCCTGTGATTTATAGTTTTCTTCCCAAGTTTAGAACAGTCCGTTCTACCTTGTAGTTGTCTCGACTTCCCTACCATCTAGAAGCTCTGTAAGGACACAGTTTTTTCCTTCTTTTTGGTTTGTAGTTGTCCTCATTTGTCACGACTGCCGGTGATGGCCGGTATGGGCCCAACACTCCAGCGCCATCCATTTTCAGGGCTAGATGATTCAGCAGGTGAGTTGTTGCACACTCCTTAGCGGATTCCGACTTCCATGGCCACCGTCCTGCTGTCTATATCAACCAACACCTTTTCTGGGGTCTGATGAGCGTCGGCATCGGGCGCCTTAACCCGGCGTTCGGTTCATCCCGCAGCGCCAGTTCTGCTTACCAAAAGCGGCCCACTGCGCACTCGCATTCCATGCGGGGCTCCACGCTAGCAAGCCGGCTTCTTACCCATTTAAAGTTTGAGAATAGGTTGAGATCTTTTCAGCCCCAAGACCTCCAATCATTGGCTTTACCAGGTAAAACTAGGTGTGGAGTTGGACCCATTGTGAGAGCGCCAGCTATCCTGAGGGAAACTTCGGAGGGAACCAGCTATTAGATGGTTGGCTTATTCTTTCGCCCCTCTAACCAGGTCAGAGGAAGGATTTGCACGTCAGGACCGCTAGGGTCCTCCACCATAGTTTCCTCTGGTTTCGCCCTGCCCAGGCATAGTTCGCCATCTTTCTGGTCCTAACACGTGGCTCATGCTCCACCTCCCCAGTGCGGCTGTCCAGACGACTGGTGGTGCCACCTCGGTGGACTGGAGAGGCCTCGCCATCCCACCTCGGGGAGGTGGTGGTGGTTGGGGTGGGGGTGGGGACAAGGGCAGCGGTCACTCCATTGCCGCACAGGGGCTTTTGTGCAAGCCCCTGACTCGCGCACCTGTTAGACTCCTTGGCCTGTGTTTCAAGACAGGTGGGGTGGGTAGCCGACATCGCAGCCCCTCCGGCGTGTTTGCTTTGCTGTGGCTGGCACGTGGCACCTAGGAAAGAACCCTGACCCGAAGGAGCGACCCGTCCAGGGCACACTGGGGACAGTGCACTCCACCCTGACCCCGCCGCCCCAGTGCGGCACACTGCCTCCCTCCCCG
>NW_006921904.1:3077322-3079234 GCF_000298275.1 Orycteropus afer afer
GTTCAAACCCACCAGCCACTCCTCGGAAGGAAGGTTGGGCAATCTACTTCCGTAGTGATACTGCCTCAGAAATCCAAGGACGGGTCGCTGTGAGTCGGTCCGACTCAATGGCACATAACAACAACAACAAGCATTTTCTCAAATATTTTGAAGGGTTATGTAAAATAAAACCTGTATTTTTTCACTCCTTGAAGTTAAAAATAAATAAAATAAGGAACACAAAGTGTCAGGAGACAGCTTTTTATATACTTTTTCCACACACTGAGTTCGTGCTTGGCCGAACCTATTAACTTTTCAGTTTCATTAGCAAAGGTGACTTGATGTGTTGGAGCACCATTGGATGACAGCTATGCAGTGTTTTAAAGGACCGGAAGTACTTCGTTGTTGTTGTTATGTGCCGTGGAGTCGGACCGACTCATAGCGACCTCTCCTTGGGTCTCTGAGGAGGTTATCATTACAGAAGTAGATTGCCCAACCTTCCTTCTGAGGAGTGGCTGGTGGGTTTGAACCACCAGCCTTTTGGTTAGCAGTCAAATGCCTCAGACACTACACTACCAGCAATTCAAATTAGGTCCAGTCTATCTTACTTATTTGGAGACAGTTCTTTAATGGTACAATTTTGTCATTGTTGTTTATTAATTTCAGAAAAAGATTTTCATTGTAATCACTCTTCTATGGAGAAACAATAATATTTTGTGCTAAATAACCATCTATCCAACTTATATCAAAGATACAAATGTTAATGAAGAGAACATAAATATTTGCTGGTTGACTTAAGTGTGACACAGCCTTTAGCTCCTCTGGGAGATTTATATTTATTTATATTTTGGCTACACAGTCTTACTTTGGGCTCTCTAGAGGAGTACAACAATGAGACATGTCTATCTAGATATTTACTTCAAGGAAATGGCTCACAAAATTGTGGAGGCTGGCAAGTCCCAATCCACAGGCCAAGTGGCAGGCTAGAGGTTTCTACAGTCTTAGGTCCCAAGAGCTGGAGGTCAAATGGCAAAGAAGAGTGCAAGGTCAAGATGGAAAGTTTTGCCAGAACACCCATGTTCCGGTTACCTAGTGCTGCTCTGACAGGAATAGACCACAAACGGGATAGCCTTGACAAACGGGAGTTTATTCTTACAGTTTGGAGGCTTTAAGTCCAAGTTCAAAGTGCCAGGCTCTAGGGGCTGGGTGAAAGCCCCTCAACCTTGGGCTTCAGCTCTACCTCCTGTTCCTGGCCCACTGAAGCTGGAGGCTTTTCTTCACTCAGCTGCTGGCTGCTGAGGCTAAGAAGCCCCAAGTTTGACAAATAATAAGGCACAGTCCCGATATTACCAAACCACACAGCAGGCCTTTAATTCAAGTCAATTAAAAGTCCCAAAATCGGCAGAGTATGGCAGGCTGAACAACGACTTGGCTACATCCAGGGTTCAAGCATACCATAAGCTAAAGACCATTCCCAAAGCTTTTTTTTTTTTTTTTTAATACAGGAAGCAGAACACATACCCAAAGCAGCTACTCAGCTGCTTCAATAGATTCCACCATGTAGTTAATACAGATGTCATCAGGGGGATTAACTACATCCAGCTGCCCAGCCACTCAACCAGGCCCAGCCAACTTGACACACAGACTTAACCACCACAACCTATTTATATTCTAGAGGCTGGCCACAACTCCAAGGAAACTTCTCTTTCAACTGATTGGCTGATCACATGAGATCACATGATGGAAGGTGATGACATTCACATTACGTAACATCACATCACACTTCACCATACTTCACCTCACCACACCACACTTGTTGTTGTTGTTATGTGTCGTTGAGTTGGACCCGACTCATAGTGACCCCTCCTTGGGTTTCCAAGGCAGTATCACTACAGAAGTAGATTGCCCCATCTTCCTTCTGAGGAGTGGCTGG
>NW_006921904.1:3080634-3082285 GCF_000298275.1 Orycteropus afer afer
AAGTAAAATGGCACTATCATATATTGTCTTGATTTTATAATGATAAATAACTACCATGCCATTTTAATTTTATCCCTAAACTCAGTCCCCAGAGTCTAAAAGGAAGAAAAGTAGACTGCTATAATTTCTATTTCTTGTAGCATTCAGTTCTTAAGGGAAGAACAACAACAACAACGAAAACCAAACTGACTGCCATCAAGTTGATTCTGACTCATACCAACCCCCTTTGGGTTCCCGAGGCAGTAAATCTTTATGGAAGTGGATCTTTCAGTCTTCCTTCCACAGAGTGGCTAGAGGGTTTGAACCACCAGCCTTCCAGTTAGCAGTCAAATGCCTTAGGCACTACACCACCAGAGCTCCTTCTTAAGGGAAGAAGATGAATAAAAAACACTGTTCTTGCCAAAAAAGTCCAGTAGGAATAAGAACTAAATGTTATGTTGTCAGAAGAGGGCAGTGGTGGGTCAGTGATAGAATTCTCCCCTCCCATGTAGGAGGCCAGGGTTCAATTCCCAGCCAACGCACCTCCTGGGCAGCCACCATTATTTGACAGTGGAGCATTGCATGTTGCTATGATGCTGAGCAGAGTTTGCAGGCTAAGACTGACTGGGAAGAAAGGACTGGTCATCTACAGATCACATGGTCTTATCCCTAACTGGGGGTGAGGATGGTGTAAGACCAGGGAGTATTTTGTTCTAGCTAACAACAACACGATTGTCAGTACATGTCAAGGCCAATGGATCTAGAGAGAATTCTGATGTAGGGGAATTCACTTTATTCCACCATTCTCTACCTTTTTTTATTGCCATGTCTGGCGTTTGCTTTATTTTACACACATAAGTTTATGATAAAATTAAATCTCAGGGAAGGGGCTACACTGGTAGCACAATGGTTAAGTGCTTGACTACTAACCAGAAGGTTGGTGGTTCCAACACACCCAGTGGCTCTTTGGCACAAAGACCTGGCTATCAGCTCCTATAAAGATTATGGTCAAGAGGACTTCCGGTAAGATGAAAGAATAGGCAGACAAGTGACACAGACCTTTTCAACAAAGAAAAAAAAACCCAGTTGACAGAGACACAGAAGATATTCCTGGAGCACTGAACTTTGAAAGGAACTATACAGAAGTGGATTAGGCACCAACTAGTGGAAAAACCTAAATGAAATCAGTGAGTACAGAGATGGTAGGAGCTGTGGACTGTCAGCTACTCTGACGGGACCAACAGCCTGAATATTTCCAAGTGGTGTTGGGACCTGAGAATTGACCTAAAGATCAGCCCTGGTCACCAAAGTCTGCATGGACGACTGTGCTAGTGTCCTACGACTAGGAAGAGAAACAGCAAGGAGGGAGACAACCGGAGCTGTTGACTTTCCGCTGTCCAGAGGTCCTAGCCATTTTGAATGTTTATTAAGTGGCAGCCATTTTGGATTTTAAAGTGATAGCATTCTCATTCAGATTCCAGGGACCTAAGAATAGGCTCTGTTTGCCAAAGTCAGCAGAGACATATGAAAGGCTGACAACAGGAAAGGAGTCAGGTGGTGAGTGTATAAGCACTGTCAGCTCGTGAATAGAGGAGCACAGCACAGTACCCTGCTTGTGTAGATAACATACAAACAAAACAAAGAAAATGAAAATCATGGGCAAGTCACTCCA
>NW_006921904.1:3084600-3110862 GCF_000298275.1 Orycteropus afer afer
AGTTTTGTGTATTTCACTGTACATAAATTATATTTCAATAAAATGCATTTTTTTTAAAAAAAGATTACAGTTAAAAAAACACTATGGGGGCAGTTCTACTCTGTCACATAGAGTCACTATGTGTCAGAAAATACTGGATGGCACCTATCACCACCATCACCCAAACGTGTTACACAGTTAAACCCTAGGGAAGAAGGCAGCGGCCAGCAATTCACTCTGGGGAGGAATGGCCGAAGGTAGCCCCTGTAGTCAACAGAAGGGAAGTAGTGGCCTCTGCCCTGGGAAACTCTGCTTTAATGCCCAGGCATCCTGGGAATTTTCTCAAGCTTCTTGGCTGCCCTGCGGAAGTAGTTTGACCTTTGCAGAGCCGGTCAGTTTTGGAAACAAGATCCTAGCCTAGTGATTCCCCACTTGCAAAAGCCTCTGAGTGTTTCCTTTATTGTTTTTGCGTCTATATTCCCTCTGATGGAAAATTCTCATCTGGGGATCTTCATGAACAAAGCTTCTAGCAGTCTTTTCAGTCTGTAAGACACAGGCTGTCTAATGTCCTTAAAGCTATTAACATCTTTTTGTTCTCCCCATAGCGACAAACATTTCTAATTGATCCTAACACTGCAGTTAAAGTCTTGAGTGCTCAGTAAGCCAAAATTGAGGTACACATTTGCTTGATAAATGATTTTCAAAAATCATGTGCATTAGAGTATGCTTGAATGCTTTACCAAATTATCTCTATTTCCTGTCATTCAATGTTTAAAAGAAACAACGTACACCAAAACAACTCACAAAGTCAAGATTCTTATGGCATTAAATAATGAAGACTTACACTAATTATCCAAATAAATATCTTTATGTAATTATATTTTACAACATCCTTGAGGATAGGAACTGTGACTGACTTGTTTATTCCCAATTCTACCCATATTTCCTAGATATTTAGCAAGTGTTCAAGAAGTCAGTATTCAGGCATTAATTATTTCGTACATTTCAGTGCTATTTCTCTTGGGCATATTTTCATTTCTTTTTCAGCTGCCCTAGAATTTATTCAGTGGAATTAAGGAAACATGTTAGCATTTTAACATTTCATAGTAACAGTCTACTAAATGTTACGATTATTAACCAACTCTTCCTATGTCAGGGCAGAAACAAGTTGCACGTGGGTTTTGGTGTTGGTGAGGATTATTGAGTCTATTCAACAATGAATACTGAATATACCATGGACTGACTGCTGGAATGAACAAACACAACTTGGAGGAAGTACAGCCAGATTGCTCCTTTGAAACCAGGATGATAAGACTTTGTCTTGGTTCCTTTGGACATGTCACAGGAAAGACCAATTGCTAGAAAAGCACCCTATGTTTAGTAAACCTTATGTTTAGTAAAACACCTTATGTTTTCCTTGAAAACGAAGGAAACCCTCAATGAGATTTCTTAACTGTACCCTCAACACTGTAGCTACAACAATGGGCTCAAACAGCTACAATTGTGAGGATGACACACAATTGGGGCAGTGTTTCATTCTGTTGTGTGTAGGGTCACTGTCAATCAGAGCCTACCTGATGCAACTAACAACAAGAGGCAGAATATCATCTATTTTATGTGTATGAAGCAACTTACTTGAAAATGGAATAAGCAATAGCTTGTTTCCTGGTGAGAGGGCAAGGTGGACAAGTGCTCACTGGGTAGGGACCATCTGTCACTGGGCTGTACTCAGGCTGCATCACAGAGGTGATATCTGTCTGTCCCCAGAACTCTGCTTTCTTCAATTAGTTGATTTAAAGAAAACTGAGCCCCAGCTCATATGGTTCCTGGTTGTTGTTGTTGTTATGTGCCGTCGAGTCACCCCGACTCATAGCGACCCCTCCTTGGGTTTCCGAGGCAGTATCACTACGGAAGTAGGATTGCCCAACCTTCCTTCCGAGGAGTGGCTGGTGGGTTTGAACCGCCAGCAGTCTGGTTAGCAGGCAAGTACCTTAGCCACTATGTTACCAGAGCTCCCTGGAGAATCTTGGAAAAGCAAATTCACATTCTTTTCTCTGGACTTGACCAACAGCTGTGTAATTCTAAATTCCCATGAGGCCTTAGGTTTGACTTTCTTGAACTCAGGCATAGTCTGGAACTAGGTAGTTTCTTTATTTGAGAAGTTCTCTGGTTAAAGTTTCGACAGGCTGGCGATTATTCTTGAGGAAATGCTAGCTCTTTATCTTAAGAAACCTTTTTCATCCAAAGCTTCAGTGCTATGTTTGACACAAAATATTAATCAGTGAAGTGTTTGCTACCAACACTATTCATGAGTGAGGAAGAGAAATCATTGATTAGACCACGAGAAGGATCAGAGAGATTTTCTATGCCAAACCCCCTTAGTTTTTCAGGTAAGGAAACTGAGACCCAGAGGGGCTAACTGACGTAATACCAAGTGCTTGCACTACACTTGGGTTGGGAATGGGATCCTAGGGTTTTTAGCGAATGAAAGAAATGTGATTCGCCAAACATCCTTGCCTAGTTATAAATTGCACTTTAAGTCCCTGGTTACAGGGAGGGCCTGTGAGCTTGGCTGAATGTTACTGTTCATAACTGTATCTTTTTATCTAAGGATTAGCAAGTGTGTGCTAATTTAGCAAAGGTGAGCTTTGATCTTGCCCAAGGTCAGCATCAAAAAATGGTGTCTTTTATAAAAGAGGAACAGGAAAATCCAGTATGAGACTTGACATACATATTTATTCCCCAGATAAGCTTCAGGTTTCCTCACGCTGTTGCTTTCACCCCCCATCCCCTGCTGTGAAGACTTCTCCATCATGGTTTTAACTTCACTGAAATAGTACATAAATTAACTCTCTATCTGCCTCACTCAGTCAGTAGATATTTGATGACAGTCTGTAATATGTCTTTACTGTTTAACACATAACTCTCTCTCGGTAGTTTTTTTGTGAGTGAGTGTCACACCTGCCATAGACATAAGCTACCAGGGCTCCAGCCCCATTCATTCCAGTTGCAGGCCTTGTGGAGAATTTGCATTTCCACCCCAGATGCAGTGAATCCGAATCTACATTTTAACAAGATCCCCAGGTGATTCTGAGGTATACTTAAAAGATTCTGGGGTGGAATCTTATAGAGTGAATAACTTGGAAGCCCGGTAAGTTACTTATAGGCAACAGGCCTAGCTTTGCATCTTTTATATCGTTAATTCTAAATAACATTCCTGAACCCACTTGTAAACCAAAATTTTATGACATGAACTATTTGTTACTGGTTGAATTGTGTCCTCGAAAAATATGTGTCGGACTCCTACCTCCTATACCTGGGGGTGTAATCCTATTTGGAGGTAGACTTTTCTTTGTTATGCTAATGAGGCAATCTCAGAGCAAGGTGCATCACAAAACTAATCACTTCCGGTGACAGGAAGAGAAGCACAGACACAGAGACAAACAAGCACAAACTCGGGGAAAGACAGAGGCCAGTGGAAAATCTCAAGCAACTGAGAAAGGCTGGTGCTACTGCAGCCAGTCAAGGGTTTCCCCCAGAGGTCTACCTCCTGAACCGCGAGGAAGTCAATTGCTGTTTGAGAAGCCACTCACTTAGGGTATTTTTGTTACAGCAGTACTAGGAAGCTAAGACACTGCTTAAAAGTAATTATGACCGGGCCTTAGCTTACTGTTTTGGCAAAGGTAACTTTTCACGTATCGGACAACACAGAGCACAGCATTCCTACAGTCCTGTAAGTGCACCTTTCCCTGTGATTTCCGTGTTCAGATCAAACCGCGGCAAGCGTTTAGCATCCCCTTCATGGCTCTCTTTCTCCTAGAACTGATTGATTCACCAGGTGCTTGATCATCTCTAAGGATGGTCTGTTTTGGAAATTTCTTGCTATTCCTCTGTTCTTAATCATGGCCATATCTGTTCTCAAAAGAAATGACCATGAATTAGCCGGTGTTTCATGGATGATGTTATCCTCCAAAACTCCTATGTATTTACTTACAGCTAATGGTAGCATAGTGGCTAAGACATTTGCCTGCTAACCAGACGGCTGGCGGTTCAAACCCACCAGCCACTCCTCGGAAGGAAGGTTGGGCAATCCTACTTCCATAGTGATACTGCCTCGGAAACCCAAGGAGGGGTCGCTATGAGTCGGGGCCGACTCGACGGCACATAACAACAACAACAACAATGGGCTACAAGGCCCTTGGATAGCGCTAACAGTTTGTCCTTGTCTTCTAAATTAAAGGTTGGTGGTTCACCTTTTGCATGTACAGTACTGTGTTGTCAATGATGGCAAGCATTGATCTACAGGTGGATAGATGGGTGGACAGGCTGAATGATCAGGTATGTATAGGCAAGGGCTAGGGTGTCCATGACCATGTATAAGGTTTCTACAAGTGTATTTGTATGTGCTGTAAGAATGTCCAGGTTTGTAGTAGAGCTGGCAAGAGACAAGGTTATAGTCACTTCTTGGCCACAGCCAGCTACCCTGAGGGAGTGAGTAGTTGGACCTGTGGGCTTGGTACCATGGTCACAGGGACATCAAGCTCAATTGGCATAACATACTACACAAAAACATTGTTCTACATCCTACTTTGGTGGGTAGCGACTGAGGTCTTAAGAGCTAACAAGGGGCTATTTAGATGCAACAATGGGTCTTTCCTCATCCAGAGCAAAGAAGAATGAAGAAAACCAAAGATTCATGAAAACAATTAGTCCAGGTGACTGGTATACCACACCGTCTGCAGCCTACACAACTATGAGACCAGAAGAACTAGATGGTGCCCAGCTACCACCGTCAACCACTCAGAGGGGGATCAGTGCAGGAGATCCAGGACAGAGTGGGAGAACAATGTGCAACAAAACTCAAAATCACACACACACACACACACACACACACACATATATATAGACCCAGTTTGCTGGTCTGATGGAGCCTGGTGAGATCCCTGAGACTATGGCCCCTAGTTACCTTTCTGGTCTGGAATTGAACTCACTCCTGTGGCTTCCAGCTAAACAATAGGCAGGCATATGGGGTAAACATTTACATCAGGTAGATACACTCCTTGGAGTGATCAGTCCTGGAAGAACAAAAGGGCAGTGTTTGCACAGGGAGATAATTGGGGGGGGCGGGGAGACAGGAGTGCATGGGAAGGAAGGACATGGGGCAGAGTTAACTACGGGGAGGAAGTGGGAAGAGAGCTGTTAGACTGTGAGGGAATTGCAGTCAATGTCATGAAACAAAATACGTGTGAGCTGCTGTATGGAAAATGAATTTCCTCTGTAAACTTTCATCCAAATCATAATAAATATTAAAAAAAAAAAAAAGTTCACAGTGGAAAAAAAAAAGGTTGGTGGTTGAAACCCATCCAGCAGCGCTGCAGAAGAAAGGCCTGGTGATTTGCTTCCATGAACCATTACAGCCTAGAGAAGCCTACGGAGCAGTTTTATTCTGTAACACATGGGTCCCTAGGAGTCTGAATTGATTCAACAGCAGTGGGGCTGTTTTTCTTTTTTTGGGTTTAACGCCTGCAGCTGAGGTGGTAAACACTGCCCTTGGTTTGATTCCATTCAATGCAATATCAATAGGATGATATTGCTTTGGTGCCTAATCCTATGCCCAGAGAATATTTTCTTTCTGTGGATATGCCTTTAAGACAGAAAACTACAAGGCTTAAAACCAGATCCAGAAGGGCAACTTCTTTGTTGTGCTGTTGGTGGACACTTCTATTCTCAAGGTTAATTATACTTCGCTTAATTGGTTTAATTAGTTAATTGGTTGGCCGAAGCTGCCTCCCTGGTGAGAATGAGAAGACCTAGTGAAATGCAAATCCCCTCCTGGATGGGCTCTTTCATCACTAGCAGCCTATAAGCCGGGCACACTGCTTACTCTTAGGCATTTGCTCTGGGGAATTTACTACTTGTTCTCTTTCATGGATTTTGTTTCACTCTAGGACACAAGTAGACCACAGACCAGTTTACTGCCAGCTCCAGAAAAGTCTGCCCTCTGCAGTACGGAGGAAGGAATTCTGGTAGCACAGTGCCTAAGGCTTGTGGCTGCTAATCAGAAGGTTGGTGGTTCAAATCCACCAGACACTCCATGGAAGGAAGATAGGGCAATCCACTTCCTTAAAGATTTACTGCCTTGGAAACCCAAGGGGGGTCACCAGGAGTCGGAATTGACTGGAGGGCAGTGGTTTTGGTTTTGGTTTGCTTTTTGAGGCAGGAGATGTGGTTATACAGAAGAGAGCTGTTGGTGGGAGTGGCGGATATCTCTGTCTTTCTACCTCTCACCGAGCATGGGAGTTTGTGGACCCAGACTGACCCTGAGCAACTTGTGGTTAGTAGCAGTCCTCCTAGCTGCTCAGAACAGAACACTGGAAGGAGAAACAGGACTCAGTGGATTCTGAAATCTAGATGCTTTCTGGATTTGCAATGAAACTAACCTCTTTCTAGAGTGCTAGTAGAAAGAGGTAGTAGAAACATAGTTTATAACTGTAGATGCTTAGTAAAGTAGAAACCAAACCAAAAACCCAAACTCACTGATGTTGAGTAGACTCCAATTCATAGTAACCCTAGAGCACAGAGCAGAACTGCCCTATAGGGTTTCCAAGGCTGTACAGGTGGTCCTTGGATTACGAATGAGTTCTGTTCCTAAATCTGTCCTTGTGTGGAATTTGTATGTGAGTAGGAACAACTCAGTAGGGTTGGTTTTCAATGTCAGTTACTCAAATGTTTGTCTTAGTATATAGTGTATTTTCTGTGCATAAAAAACATTAAAGAAACACAGATACACTAAAACATCTTTAACATAACAATACGGCAGTTGTTTTGATGCAGATCATAAAATAGCATTTGTGAGTTATTATGAACCATTGGATGCTGCCAGTGGTGTGGGTGGCAAGGACTTCACTGCTCCCTGGCAGCTGTCCTCAACTCTCCTCTGGCAACAGTGGCTGAGATCTTATCCCTTTTGTGCCGAGACTCTCCTTCCTCACTGCCCCTGGGAGCCTGGTGCCTGGCTCTAGCTGCACAGTGGGGGGCTGAGGTCAGGGCGGAGGTAAAGCTGGGCTGGGACCTGGGAAAGCTGGGTTTGGGTTTGGGTCAGAGTCACTGTTCCATGCTGGACTGTGGGCGATGTGGTACTTGACGAGGGGGTGCCTAGAGAAGCCAGGTCCTCACTTGCAGCTGCCTGTGCCTCCTGGGACCCCACCAGCCCCAGACAGAGCCTGTACTGCCTCTGGGGTTGCAGGCGAGGTGCCATGCTACTGCCCACCCTGGGCACGTTGCATACTGGCATGGTCTCCCTGGCTTTGTTCTTGGCAGACATCATGGGGTCCAGGCTGGATGGGTATGGGATCACCTGTTGGTTGCAGGTGAAGCAGAAGCCACTTGGTCCCCTCCTGTGCACAATCTCTGGGTTGCATTGGAGGAAAGACTCAGGGAAGTTGGCTTACATGAAAGTCGGACGTTCGTTACCCAGGGACTGCCTGTTATCCTTATTGAGACAGACTGCTGGATCTTTCTCCCACAGAGCCGCTGGTGGGTTCATACTGTCTGTCTTTTGGTTAGCATCCAAGCACTTAACCACTGTGCCACCCAGGCCTCCTTTGCTAAAGTTGTTGTTGTTGTTGTTGTTGTTATGTGCCGTCGAGTCGGACCTGACTCATAGCGACCCCTCCTTGGGTTTCCAAGGCAGTATCACTATGGAAGTAGATTGCCCCAACTTCCTTCCGAGGAGTGGCTGGTGGATTGTCAGAAATAAAGGCTGACCCTCAGTGAGTGGGATTCACACAGTGACTACAACAACGGGTTCAAACACACCTACTATCGTGAGGACGGTCCAGGACCTGCCCATGTTTTGTTCTGTTACAGATAGGGTTACAGGATCGGGGGGTGTTTTGTTCTGCTGTGCATGGGGTCAGATGAGTCGGAAATGACTCGATGGCATCTAACAACAACAACAACAACAGATAGGGTTGCTGTGATTGGAGCCAATGTGACTACACCTACCAACCACAACATGGATTGCTTTATGCACCCCACGTCCCACACACAAAAGATGTGTTGAAGTCCTAATCCTTGTACCTGTGACTTTGATCTTGCTTGGAAATAGTCTTTGAAGATGTTACCAGTTAAGTTAAAGTGAGGTCATGCCAGAGCAGGGTGGTCCTAACCCATCCTGACTGGTGTCCTTCAATAAGGGAACAGACAGAGATAGAGGGAGGACAGCGTTGGGAAGAGGGAGGCAGATGCTGGAGCCCCAGCTGTAAGCCAAAGTACCCCTGGGGCTACTAGAAGCTGGGAGAGGTCAGCCAGGCTCTTCCCCTGGAGCCTGAGGGAGCTGGCCAGCTGATGCTCCTCATCCACACTCTGGGCTCCAAAACCGTGCAAGACAGTCAACGTCTGGCCTTATTAGCCACCCAGTTTGTGATGCTTTGTAATGACATCTCTGGGAAACCAATGCACAGACTGACTTGTTAGTTTTATCTGTTGCTGTTGTTGTTGTTAGGTGCCGCTGAGTCAGCTTAGACCCATATCTAGTCTTTCTATTTTCAATTTGCCTAACACTGCAGTTTTCACAGAATGACTTCATGATGTTGAACACAGGACCAGCGTATCTTGTTTGGCCTCGTGGCGATTAAAATTTGAAGAGACAATGATGCAAGAATCCCTTTTTTTTTATGAGTTTCACTGAAGGTGGAGAGATTGGGGTTCTCACTGTGCATATTCGCTCACAGAGTTCTGAGATATCTGGAAAGAACATGGTGAAAGATTTATAAACTAGTCAGAAAGACTTTCAACTAGAGAATGGAGGGCCCTCACCATAGGAACGACTTTCTTTTGCCTTGAATTTGCGTGCTGTCCAGCCACTTCGAACTCCTAGCGACCCTATAGGACAGAGAGGAAGTGCCCCCAGGGTTTCCTGGGCTGAAATCTTTACAGGAGCAAATCCCCAGGTCTCCTCCCAGGTTCGAACTGCTGAGTTCTCAGTTCGCAGCCAAGTGCGGAAGCACTCCATCACCAAGACTCCTTGTTTTCTCCTAACCTTCCCTAATTGTTGGGTTTCTCATTTCAGTCTGCAGGGTAGACAAGTTCTTAACTTCCTTTGGCATTCTCATCGAAGATTCTTCTTTTCTTTCCTCATAATTAGAGAGGTTTTTGTGATCTTTAATCAAACTTTTCTTTGAAGATGCTTAATTGCATCTCCTTCCGGCTTTGTTGGCCAGGGTGCTAATTGATCCTCTCCCTGCCATAATATTGCTTTGTGTCTTTTAAGAGCCACTGGGACTCTGTTCATGTCCATCCTCTCAGCTGCCAAATATTCCTTTTAAAAAATATAATTATTTTTAAAATTACAGAAGTCATAAAACAGTGCTACCATTTGCCCTTTACTTTTCTTTCTGAATCTGCCTTTATATTGCTCCCTACAAATCATACTTCAAGTGACATTTTGCTTTAGGTTTGAGGGTTGAAAGCCATACATGCATCCCATAACCAGGCGGAAGTTGGTGGCAGAAGTTCTCATGCTTTTGCTGTGTGTGGAACTCTTGTTCACGCAGCCCAATGTCAGAGGCCATTTCCTCTTTTTTTTAAGGGAGGCTTTAGGGGAGAGGCGGGTGGCAACAGTGCTTCATTGATGACTCATGTTCCTGTGTGCAAGCCTCAGCTGAATGGGAGAACTAGTTTGCAGTCGGTCATCGGGGTGGGCAGCCTTGCTCAATGGGACCTGATTCTTTCTGCTTTTTTTTTTTTTATTATTTTTTAAAATGCCCTTCCAAATTCTAGCTAGGTGTGCACATAGCATCATAGCCTTCGTGAGGAAACAGGAAATGAGATCAGGACTCAAGCAGACAGACCAGACTGGATAACAATGCAGAGAAGAGAGGATGACTAAAGGAAGAGGAAGAAATGAAATCAAATTAAAAAGGGGGGGGGGGATGGGAAGTATATACAATTGTATTTAATAAGTCTTTCTTGTTTTGGTTAATCTTGCCTTTGCATTGATGGACAGGAGATGGTGTGGTATCTACCTCTAGAGTGAGTGGACTTATGTGAAAGATATTTCAATCAGCTGATGACTGTTCTGGCGCCTTAGCAAAGGGTGTCTCAGCACCCTCTGTGTGCTGGGGGTGAGCTGTGCAGAGGTGGAGGGGAGGGCAGAGGAACCTCAGAGAAGGAAGAGATGGTTCTGCTGGAGGCCTGCCCACCAGGCAGTGGGTAGCCTGGTTAGTCAGCAGCCCATCTGCAGGCTCCAGTTGATCAGATGTCGAAGGAGAACGGTCATGGGTGGCTGGAGAAGGACCAGGTGATAGATGAGTTCCCTGGGTTCACAGGAAAGATGCAATTAATGGCTCAATTTCCTGCTGCCTGCACTTTATTTAACAAAACAGCTTGGTGAGCTGGGACTTCCTGGGAATTAGCAAATATTCCCATGCTGCGTATTCTCCCCTATGGAATGATTAACACCACTGCAACCACTGTGGCTCCTTGGAAGCTACTCACTTATTCTGATGAGAGGATTTTTGTGTGCTTGTCCTTGTCTAACATCAACGTCATTTGTTAGCGTTAACTATAAACTCACATTAAATATTTGCCTTGGAGATAAGACTGAAACCAGGACCACACATTCTCCTGGTGTCGCCGTCTGCGGAAGTATCAGGTGAAAAGAGGAAGGTGATATTAAGCCGAACTAGCTGCCAGCCCACATCTAGTACCTTCCATATTTCTCAACTTGTATACCAGGGACTGTGCTCAATGCTAGAGACACTAATACTACTACTAGAGACACTAATACTACTACAGTGACTACTATGACTACTAGTCATAAAAATAATGATAGCAAACTTACCAGTGCTTGTTGTTAGTTGCTGTTGAGTCAATTCTGACTCATGGTGGCCCCATGTGTTACAGAGGAGAACTGCTCCATGGGGTGTTCCTGGCTGTGATTCTTCTTTTTTTTTTTGGCTTTAATATACAGAAGTTTATTCTCTCACAGTTCAGGAGGCCAGAAGTTTGAATTCAGGATGCCAGCTCCAGGGGAAGGCTTTCTCTCTGTCAGATTAGTGGTAAGGTCTTTGTCCCTTTCCAACATTCGTGGGCCCAGCATTCTTTGGAGATCTGCACGTGTCATGGAATCAATCTTCCACTGGGTCTAGGAGGTTCTCAGCACAAGGACCCTGGTCCAAAGGATGCATTTTCCTCCTGACGCTCATTTCTTGGTGGTACTGAGGTTCCTCTTGGCTGTTATTTTTCAAGAAGCAAATCACCAGATCTTTTCTTCTGTGGTACCACTGTGTGGATTCAAACTGCCAACCTTTTGGTTAATGGATGAGTACTAACTGTTTGAGTTACCCAGGGGACTTGGGTAAGAAACTGTTCTAAGCACCTGTGTTGTTGTGGGTAGGTGGCACAGGATCAGTGCCTACTCACAGCAACCCTATGTGCAACAGAATGAAACAATGCCCAGTCCTGCACCATTGCTGCTATGCTTAACCCATCATTGCAGCCACTGTGCCAACCCATCTCATTGAGGGTCTTCCTCTTTCTCACTGACACTCTCCCTCACCAAGCTTGATATCCTTCTCCAGGGACTCGTCCTTTTGGAAAACATAACCAAAGTTGGAGAGGTGAAGTCTGACCATTCTCATTTCTAAGGAACATTCCAGCTGTGCTTCCTCCAAGACAGATTTGTCCATTCTTCTGTCAGTCCATGGCATATTAGATATTCTTTGCCAACACTGCAGTTCAAATGCACCAATTCTTTTTTGGTCTTCCTTATTAATTGTCCACATAAAAGAGTGAACTTTATCTCCAGAATGAGAGGAGGTATGGTAGTTAAGGTTGTGTGTCAAATTGGCTGGGCCTGGTTGGGAGTAGCTGGGCAGCTGGATATAGTTATTCCCCATGAAGACACTGGTAAACAACTCCATGGTGTAATCTACTAGAGCAGCTGAGTAGCTGCCTTAGGGATGTGGGCTGCTTCCAATACACAAGGAAAAACATTGAGAAAGTTCTCTGAGCTTTTGGCATGCTTAGAGTAGCTGAGTAGCTGAGTCTTCATTCAGCAGCCTGCCATGTAGCTGTCTTCGAAATTTCTTGATATAATGAGTAAGTGCCTACAGTGCTGCATCCGTTTGTTGAAACATCTCAGTGGGTATTCCATCAATTCCTGGAGCCTTGTTTTTTTTTTTTTTTGCCAATTCCTTCAGTACAGCTTTACCTTCTTCCTTCAATACCATTTGTTCTTGACCATATGCTATCTCCTGAAATGTTTGAATGTTGACCAATTCTGTTTTGTATAATGACTATGCATTCCTTGTCTTCTTTTGATGCTTCCTGCATTATTCAATAATTTGCCCTTAGAATCCTTCATTCTTGCAGCTAGAGGCTTGAATTTTATCTTCAGCTCTTTCAGCTTGAGAAATGTCCAGTGTGTTCTTCCCTTTTGGGTTTCTAACTCCAGGTCTTTGTACCTTTCCTCATAATATTTCATTTTTTCTTCTTGAGGTGCCCTTTGAAATCAGTCTTCTATTCAGCTCTTTTATTATTTTTATTTATTTATTTATTGTGATTTGGGTGAAAGTTTACAGAGCAAATTCACTTTCCATACAGCAGTTCACACACACATTGTCTCATGACTGCAATTTACCCCAATGCAACAGCTCCCCTTCCACTTCCTCCTTATAGTTACCTCTTCCCAGTGTCCATCCTCCATGCACTTCTGCCCCCTGAGCTGTCTCCCTGTGCATAAGCAACCCTTCTTTCTCCCATGATTGTTCTCTCCAAGGAGTGTATATCTACTTGAGGTAAATGTTCAACTCATATGCCTGTCTTTTGTTTGGCTGGAAACCACAGGTGTGGGTTCAATTCCAGACCTGAAAGGCAGATAGGGGCCATAGTCTCAGTGGTTCCACCAGGCTCTATCAGACCAGCAAACCTGTCCCTTTTTTTTTTCTCCAAATGATTTTGAGTTTTGTTCCACATTGTTCTCCTTCTCTATCCAGGATCTCCTACATAGATCCCCCTCTGAGTGGTTGACAGTGGTAGCCGGGCACCATCTAGTTCTTCTGGTCTCATAGTCGTATAGGCTGCAGATTGCATGGTGTTCTGTCGTGAGGACTAATTCTTTCCATGAATCTTTGGTTTTGTTCATTCTTCTTTGCTCTGGATGAGGAGAGACCCATCATTGCATCTAGATGGCTGTTTGCAAGCTTTTAAGATCCCAGTCATGTCCAGCTCTTTTATTTCATCATATTTTCCATTCATTTTATCTACTCTCCATGCAAGAGCAAACCTGGGTAACAGAAGATGGGGCAATCTACTTCCATAAAGATTTACTGCCTTGGAAACCTGATGGGGATCACTATGAGTCAGAATTGACTTGATGGCAGTGAGTGAGGGAGTCAAAAATGTTCTGAAGATGAGAGATCCTCTAAAGACTCTTACGCCCCATTTTATCATCACTGCCATGGAAAGAGGAGCAGTGTTTATTTCATAACAATTTACCTGAAACACAGTTTCCAGTCAGACCCTGTCGTTCTGGTTTCCCAAAACTGCACATAGAAATCCCTCCAAACATCCCAATGTCTAAGGCAAAACCAAAACCAAACTCACTGCCCTGGAGTTGATCTGACTCATAGCGACCCCTCCCTGGGTTTCCCAGGTGGTATCACTAAGGAAGGAGATTGCCCAACCTTCCTTCCTAGGAGTGGCTGGTGGGTATCTACTAACTTGTTTACTAGCTCATTGCTTGACTCAAAGGTGACTTTAGGAAAGCAGTGTCTTCAAGCCTCAAAGTTCAAAAGGCCACCTAAAAGCAATTGGCCTATATAAGTCACCCCTCCTTCGTGGACCCCAGAAATCTGGGTTCCGGGAAAATTAAAACAATTTCTCATTCCAAACAGAAATTCTGTGCCCCTGAAGCAGTCACTTACCTTTGCCCCCGTCCCCCCACCATGGTAACCTCTAATCTACTTTCTGTCTCTGTGCGTTTACCTGTTCTAGGTATTTCATCTAAGTGGAATTATACTATATTCATTCTCTTGTGTTTGACATACCTCACTCAGTGTAATGTTTTCAAAGTTCATCCATGGTATAGCATGTATGAGGACTTCATTTCTCTTATGGTAGAAAAATATTTCATTGTGTGTATGTAGCACATTTTGTTTATTCATTCATCTGCTGATGGACAGTGGGGTTGCTTCCACCATCATGGGATGTTAAGTGAGGGAATGGATTGCTCATATGTGGAAACTCTCGGCTGTTGTGAAGTGGATGGGAATTGGATTATAGGTAGAGAGACTGGAGAAGAAACTTTTTAGTAACTTGGCTGAGAATGATGGTTCCCTGGACAAGGGCAGTGGCAAAGACAATGGAGAGAAGATAGAATTGAAAACTAAGCAAGAGATGGGGCTGGTAGATTTAGTGATTGTTTTGAATTCAAGGGTTCAGGGCAGCTGGATTGATGGTGGTGCCATTTGCTGGGGAAAGGAATAGGTCCAACCTTTTCATTTTCTCCCCAGAGCAGCTCTCTTATGTCCTGCATTTATACCCTGAAGATGTGGGCTCTCATTCATGGCAGCAAGAGATGGTAAGCTTCTATAAGGAGCAAAGGAGCACAGTAGACCATGACATCAACAATGAGGGTGCCCTTCATGTGGGGGCATCCAGGGCCGAGCTGTCTAATGCTGTGACTAAAGGCTTGCACTTGTGGGACCCTCATTGGCTATGTGGTCTTAGTTCATAGGAGCTGCTTTACCTGGTGTAAAAATGGTGTGGGCCCAGTGTCTGACCTACTCTGATTGTTATTGGGTCCCTGGGACCTTGAGAGTGTGAGTATGGGTGTCCTTGCCTTCTACTGACAAAGAATTGAACAGGAGAGGTAAAATGTCCCCACACGAACCAAAGAGAAAGAAGAGGGGAGGGGCTCGGCAGGGAAGAATGGAGAGGGGCTTCTGTTTACAGTAGCCTCCAATCTCTCCCTGAACAAAGGATTTCCAAGGGCTTGTAAAGGGTTTGAGGTAGGAATAAGACATCATCCTTACTCATAAAATAGGTGGGGGTTTCCAGGAAAAAATGGGGTTATGAAAATCAGGTGTGTGCACAAGAAGTAGCCAAGATGGATTCCAGTGCAGAGGCTGTCAGAACAAAGATGCAAGGCTGCTGGGATGTTGTCATGATTTATCCTAGGATGTTGCACATGCATAATGTCTCTGAACTCTGGTTCAGGTTCCAACAAGGGACACCTGTTCTTGACTGCCTCTGGTGGAAGTTCACTTTGTTGGTCAAGTTGAATTTTACTGCGCATGCTCTACATTGGATGAGGTACTTGAAGGACTACTTAGGAGGTTTATCAGCATTTTACAATGGTCAAGATCTGGGGCTTTTGAAATGTAATTATATTTTGCCTAAGGGCCTAGTTGGTTAATTGGCAGTAATTCTATGTAGCCAGCAGCAAGAATAGTCAGAAGCTGCTTGGTTCAGCTAGCCCTACCTATTTCATAACTTCGTGAAGGGGAGAGAAACTCACCATTAGCACCAACAGTAGTGATACTGCCCTGGAAACCCAAGGAGGGGTCGCTATGCGTCCTATCTGACTCCATGGTAGTGAGTTTGGTTTTTTGGTTTTTTATCAACAGCCGAAGACTGATTCCTATGAGGCGGAAGTCAGACATGCCTCCATCCTCCAATATTTTTACCAATTCTGACACCAACTGTTCCTCCGGGGGCACTCTTGACTTCTTTGCTGGGTTTGATTACTCACTGCAGTGGCTACACAGAACTCTCAAACAATGCTCATGACTATGTAGTTCATTAGGGAAATAACAAGCTACAATTCAGTATCAGAAATGACTCAGGATAGTTCTCTAATCAGGACAGGTTTTTCTCAGGTGGGCTTGCATGTATGCCTCTCTCTGGCCCTTAACTTCTCAGCCCCTGGGGCCCTTTGACTTCTGCCCTGCTCTGGCAAGTGTTACAAAGCTCTTTCTGCTCCACCGATAAATTCCCAGAGGCACTCTGCCTTGCCAGTAAGCCTTCTGCCCAAAGGCATTCAGCTTTTCTTGCTCTGTGGGCCAGGAAGCCCACTGCTCTCTCTTGTCCCAGTCTCTTGAGTCTGGTGCCTCTGCTGCTGCCATTTCTCCACTGCTGCTTCTCACCATCTTTCCTGTTTCTGGTGTCACAGTTCTCTGTCTCTTGGATTGTGGAGGTTCAATGCACGGATCTCAGGTCCAAAGGATGTACTCTACTCCTGACTCTTCTTTATTGATAGTAGTGAGCTCTCCCTTTCCATCACCAGGAAGGCTCATTTTAAGTCTAGTGGGATGGCAAAACTGACCAATCCCTACTTTAGGGTACTATACACCCTATTGGCATAGTCCCATCCCCACAAGGGTGCTATGCACCTTATTTACATTAGTAGTAAGCTATTCAATCCACTTAGTGGGTCACAAACATCTCACATTTTTATAGTCCCACCCAGTGGAATAGTGGATAAAGCATTTGGCTGCTAACCAGAAGCTCAGAGGTTCAAACCCACCAGCTGCTCCATGGAAGGAAGATGGGGTGATCTAAAGATTTACAGCCTTGGAAACCAATGGGGGTTGTTATGAGTCAGATTCGACTCAATGGCAGTGACTTTGGTTTGGTTTTGGTTACCTAGTCACCTGGTGGGAGTCACAAATACCATGGCTAGAAGAGCCATACCAAGCAATTTGCTGCACTACATCTGGAGAAGCCTAGGCAGATACTCTAAGTTCCCTCACCCCAAACATACACACATGCTGGAGGTGGCTAGTGAACTAAGAGATAACCAAACCAAACTCATTACCGTCAAGTTGGATCTGACTCATAGCAACCCCTCCTTGGGTTTCCGGTATCACTATGGAAGTAGATTGCCCAGACTTCCTCCTGAGGAGTGGCTGGTGGGTTTGAACCTCCAGCCTTCTGGTTAGCAGTCAAATGCCTTAGGCACTACGCCACCAGAGCTTCTGAACTAAGAGATAGGGAGCTAGAAAGACTTCAATGTGGGACAATTCTGTGGTCTGGTTGATGCTGCAGAGAATCCCCACCCTGTGAATCAGGCTAAGATCAGGCTTCTCCTGAGACCATGCCCTTCCTCCTCTCCTTTCCTTCCTTACCCCTGTATTAGTTTCCTGGAGCTGTTGTAACAACCTGTTGTTGTTGTTGTTGTTATGTGCCGTTGTAACAACCTAGAAGGCTTAAAACAACCAAAATTTATTCTGAGGCTAGAAGCCCAACCAAGTTCAGGGCATCAGGAGGGCCATACCCTCTGTGGAGGCTGTAGGAGAAGATCCTTCCTTATCTCTCCCAGGCTCTGGTAGACTGCCCCAGGGGTTCCTTAGTTTATGGCAGCATAACTTCAATCTCTGCCTCCATTGACTCATGGTTCTTCCCTCTGTCTCGTTATCTTCTGATAACGACACTGATCATATTGGATTAGGGCTCACCCTACTCCAGTATGGTGGTAGTTCCATGTCAGAGAACTAGGTTTGATTCCTGGCCAATGTACTCCAGGTACAGTCACCACTCATCTGTCATGGAGGCGTGCATATTGCAATGATGTTGGAAAGATTTCAGTGGAACTTTCTGACTAAAATAGACTAAGAAGAAAGGCTTGGTGAACTATTTTGAAAAAAATGAACCATTGAAAACCCTGTGAATCACACCAGTCCAGTTCCATTGTGTATGAGATCACCATGAGGCAGAGGTCAAATTGACAGCAGCTCATAACAACAACACTCTGCTATGACTAGCACTCAACTAATTACCTCTGAAAACCACTGTTTCCCAACAAGGTCATTGTTTTGGTTCTCTAGTGGTGCTTTAACAGAAAATAGCACAAATGGGTGGGTTTAACAGATTTGTTCTCTTACAGTTTAGGAGGCTACAAGTCCGAGTTCAAAGTGCCAGCTCTAGGGGCTGGGCGAAGGCCCCTCGACCTTAGGCTCCAGTTCTGCCTCTTGCTCCTAGCCCACTGGAACTGGAGGCTTCTCTTAACTCAGGCAGCTGCTGGATGGTGAGGCTGACAAACCCAAGGTTGACAAGTAAAATGGCACAGTCCCAAGATATCAAGCAACATTGCAGGGCACTAGTTCAAGGCTGGAAATTGCCTCAAGATTGGCAGAAAACAAGGCAGTCTACTGAGATGAAGACTGGGCCAAATGCAGGATCCAGATGTGCCAAAAAGCCCAAGACCTTTCTCAAGGTGTCTCATATACTGGAAGCAGACCAGATCCCTAATGCAGCTACTCCACTGCTCACAGTAGATTCTACCATGGAGCTGATTACGAGTCTTCTCATTGGGCATCACGACATTCAGCTATCCACTCACTCAAAACCAGGCCCAGTCAAGTTGACACATAACCTTAACTACCACAATTATCTTCACAGGTACCTGGGATGGAGACTGGAATGTATCTTTTGGTGGGACAGAAATCAACCCATAACCTCCTCCTTCCCTCACACCCTTAGACGTTTTCCTGAAAAGCAACCCCTCCATAAACCACAGACTCTAGAATCCTGGTCTCAGGCCCTGCTTTAGGGAAAGTGATTGCAAATAACACACTATGGAGAGAATGTTTGGATTGTGTTTCAAATGTGTCAGCCTTTTGTTGAATATTTTATTAACTTGTTAGCAGAGAGTTAATGCCCAGGAACCGAAAGGCTGACCAAGGACGGTCTGTTCTGGATGGTCACTAGACCAGGCGCTAGAGGAAGTATGTCTTGGATGATCACTAAAACGAGACTTTAGAGGAAGTGTGTTCTGGATGGTCACTAGACCAGGCTTTAGAGCAAGTGTCTTTTGGCTGGCCACTAGACCAGGCTTTAGAGAAAGGTCTCACAAGATTTTCCCAGGAATAGAAGGTCTCCCTCTTTCTCCAGATCACTCAGATGTCGACATATTGTTGTTGTTGTTAAGTGCTGTCAAGTCGTTTCCGACTCATAGCGACCCCATTCACAGCAGAACGAAACACTGCCCAATCCCGTGCCAGCCCCACAATCCCTGCTATACTTGAGCCCATCATCGCAGCCACCGTGTCAATCCATCTCATTGAAGGCCTCCCTCTCTTTTGTCGACTCTCCACCCCACCAAGCATGACATCCTTCTCCAGGGAATGGTCCCTTCTGACAACATGACCAAAATAGGTGAGACGAAGTCTGGCCATTCTTGCTTCCAAGGAGCATTCTGGCTGCACTTCCTCCAGGACAGATCCGTTAGTTCTTTTTGCAGTCCATGGTACTTTCAGCATTCTTCACCAGCACCACAACTCAAAAGCATCAACTCTTCTTCGGTCTTCCTTATTCATTGTCCAGCTCTCACATGCATACGAGGCGATTGGAAATATCATGGCTTGTGTCAGGTGCACCTTAGTCCTCAAGGAGATATCCTTGCTCCTCAGCACTTGATACAGTTCCTTCACAGTTGACTTTCCCAATGCTACACGTCGTTGACATATTAAAGAAGTCAAAATTGAAATAAGTTCTAATGTACATGTAGATTAATTTTATTCTGTTAAAATTTGAAAGAAATTTAGTCATGATAAAATTCATTTTAGTCTATTACAACACAAGCACTTTTTTTTTAGTGTCAATTTCTTTTCCATCTGGTCGTAGCTGTGTATGTAGGAGGGAAGTAAAGGAGTCAAGTGGGTTTCAGGACTAGGAATGTAAAGACTGAATGTCTCCACCTCCTCAAACCTGGTGTTGTACAAAGATGGCCACCCTCTCATTACCCTGGTTTGTTTTCTTCATAGACTTATCATCTTCAGAAACTATCTCATACAGTGCGTTGCAGGGTGTTTCTTGTTTCTCTCCCCTTTGTGAGGCCCATATGGGCACACACACTGTGGGTTGAGTTTGTAACTAAACCCAGGGTCTAATGCTGGTCCAAATAGTTGTGTGATTTTAGGCCCTTTACTGCACTGAGCTTCGGCTTTAAAAAATAAAGCCAAATAACCAAAACTCACTGCCATTGAGTTGATTCTGACTCAAAGCGACAACCATTGGGTTTCCGAGGTGGTAAGTCTTTACAGAAGTAGATTGCCTCATCTTCCTTCTGCGGAGCAGCTAGTGGGTTTAGAAAAAAAAAAAAAAAAAAGCAGGTCTCTTCTCCCTCTATGATTCTACTCTGAATATTTCAAAGATGTTACAGACTCTTGAGTTGTTCCAACTGGAATAACCTCATGTCTTTGTAGTTTACATGACGGTCACAATCCACAGTTACACCCCAGTTTTCATTCATGAAGTTCAACTCCTGTTACCTCTTTGTCCTCAGTTCCCCCAGCTGGCTCTGCATGTCAAATAAATGTCTCCAAATAGCCTTGGAATCTGGCTCAGTAGCATTTATTGAAAATCCATTATGTTCTGTTTACTCATTCCGCAATCAGAGCCTGAGCATGTCTGATACACTAATGGGAAAGTTTTGGCTAAAGAGGAGTTGATTGTTCTGGCTCTGTCCTGCCCCATGCTATCAGACATGCATCTATGGAACACATCTGAAACCTTATGTGCCCTGGTGGTTACAATGGTTAACCTTGAGAGAGCTAGACGGAGACAGAGACAGAGAGAGAGTATGAGTGTGAGGGTGTGTGTGTGTGTTGGGAGTGACAGAACTGGGATGGGTGTTGACTTTATTAGCTTGAAAAATTTTGTGCTGAAAGTGTTTTCAAGAAACTATCAAAATCCCCAAAGTATTCTTTCTAGAGTTTAGTTTATTTTCTTAAGCGTCTGCTAACAGGGAACAGACTGAGAGACGAGGGAGGTGCTTGAAACATCGTAGGAAAGAAAGTCTTTCATCCTTTGCCTGTTAGAGCAAGTTCCTTACATCTCTCTGAAGGGTGCCTAGTGACCCCTATTCAAAGTGGCTCGAGACGTGACTCAGGAGAGCTTGTCTGAAGGTGGATTAGATGGAAAAGATGCATTAATTTTTTTCTGCACAATGACACTGGAGACAGCCGTGTAGATTGTTTAAAAGCAAGGACTTCTTGCCAGTGATCAATAGCTCCTAAAAAGCACAGTCTTTAGGCTGGCTTTGATGCCTCATTTCTTTTTGTGCTGTCACAGTATTGAACCATGCTTGGCACATGGTAGGCCTTGAATAAATAATGGATGAGTAATGCAATGTGGTCCTGAGTCTCAAGTTCCGGTTCATGCTACAGTCAACAGAGCAATACTAATCTCGCGTCTTCCAACCAGCGGTAGGTGAAGGGCTACACGGAAACCTGTAAAAGCTGGAAACTGTTAAAGGTGGGAACCTGTCAGAGAAAGAAAACTCAAATATTTTCAACTAAAGGAGAGTGATAGCAAAGTGTGTTAAGACTGTACCCTGTCAAAGGGGGAAAACTTACAAGACCTGGACAAACAAGGCAGTCCTGTTGGGTTCTGGCTCTCACATATTTCACCATATGAGACCACCTACTCAAACCCGGTGCTGTGTGAAGATGGCCACACGCTATCCCATTACCCTGGTTTGTTTGCTTTTTTATTTTAAGAGCTCGTTTTACATTCAATGTTATACGTACATTTAGTTTCACTCCTCATTTACCATGTCCATCCCTAACCCAGTCTCCTCCCCTCTCTATCCAGTGATCCTTCCCTTGTGCCCCTTTCAGCATCATATAATGTCCTTCTTAGTCTCTCATGGTGTTTTTCACCTTAGTGTCTATTTTATCAGAAATTAATATCACTACTCCTGTTCTTTTTTTGATTACCTTTGGCTTGGTATATATATTTTTCCATCCCTTAACTCTTAATTTGTTTTTATCTTTGTGTCTAAGGTGGGTCTTCTTTTCTTATCCACTCTGCCACTCTCTTTCTCTTGATTGGTGCATTTAGTCCATTCACAGTGAGTATAACTAGTGATAGGTATGAATTGATTGCTGTCATTCTATTGTTTTTTTGTCGAGTTGTTGGTGTTTCCACGGTCCATATGCTTTTCTGGGCTGAGTTCGGTTCGTTGCCTAATGCTTCCTCTCTTTTCTTCTCTATTGTTGGTTTTGTGCTTATTAAACCCATATGTTTTCCTTCCTTCTGGATTTGCTTAGGGGAATTGTTAATTTTCTCTGTGGTTACCTTGGAGTACATTCTTGTCTCTACATTTTTAGAAAAGGACGTTCTGTGAAGACATTGTCCTGTTTTCCTCTCCATTTGGAAGTTTGTGCCTAGAAGTTTTATTCCCTCTAATAGGTTAGTTGCTGTTGTCACGTGCTGATTGACTTCCTTGGTTTTTAGTGTACAGTATTTTATGGTCTTATTTTGAGTCTCTATTTCTGATTTGGTTTTAGTGCTGATGCCATGTATCCTGATGTCGTTGATCTCTGTTGTGGGTTCTCTATTGGAAGGACTTCCTTAAGCATTTCTTGTAGGATTGGTCTGGTTTTCACAAAATCCCTTAATTTGTTTGTCTGGAAATGCCTTGATTTCACCCTCATATTTGATGGATAATTTGGCTGGATATAGGATTCTTGATTGGAAGCTCTTCTCCTTCAGTGTTTTATATATATATACTGTCATATTGCCTTCTTGCCTGCATGGTTTCTGCTGAATAAGCAGAGCTCAGTGTAACTGTTTGATTATCATAAATAATATTACTTTTGTCCTGGGCAGCTCTCAAAATTTTTTCTTTGTCTTTTGGTTTTGGAGAGTTTGAATATAATATGCCTTGGTGTTTTTCTCTTAGGATCTATCTTGTGTGGGGTTCTATGAGCTTCTTGGACAAATATCTTGCAGTGTAGTACATTACTTAGTATGGCTTTTCTATCCATAAGTCATTGTAAACTCAGTGGTGGAATGAGCAACTGAGGAGCTCCTGATTGTAAATGTTATCTACCTGGGTTATTTCTGTTGGGCGTGGCACAATACAATATTCTGGGAGGTTCCCACTCTCTCTCAGGTGCTTAGAGTTCTGATGCTATGATTGGCTAGTTTGACCACCCTGCCGGGCTCAAAAGGAGGCCTCCTAGAGGCAGAATGCTCTCTGACTGCTGGTTGAGGAAGACGTGCTGCTGAAAGAGCCATGGGATCCTGAGACACGCGTTGCTGGGAAAGAGACGCAAGAGACACGCATTGTTGAGTGAGACATTGAGGGAACAGCACTGCTGGGAAAGAGACTGTGAGAGACTGTTGGCTGAGGGATGGTGGGCTGGGAGAGAGACTGAGCATTTTTTCCTGAACTCAAATTGTAACCTGACCTGAATTATAGCCTGGTGCTTCCCTAATAAACCCCATATTCTGTGAGTTCTACGTGGCCACTGCAGTGAATTATCAAACCCAGGAGAGAGGTGGTGGGTGCTTTGGGAGGAAAGGTTGGAGAAAGTCCTGGAGGGAGGCAGCATGTCTGGCCTCGTAGTAATAGGCCTTGGGCTATTGATGGTGATTCTGCCTTCCTCTTGTGGGGTTCTAGGAGGTCAGAACATGTGGCCTCCTTGTCCTTTTTGCATATCTTTTCTTCCTTCATGATATGGGGGAAGTTATATGTTAGTAGGTCTTCCACAATTTTTCTTGTGGTTTTTTTTTTTTTTTTTTTGCCTCTTCTTGTTCTGGAATTCCAATGAGTCTTATGTTGTTTCTTTTCATGTCATCCCATATAATTCTTAGTTTCTCTTCATTTCTCTTAAATCTTTGTTCTGATTTTTCTTTTCTTCATACAGGCTGCTGTCCAGGGATTTGTCTTCTAGTTGGAATATGTGTTCTTCAGCCAGTTCTGTCCTACTCTTTTATGCTTCTACTGTATTGTGTAATTCTGTAATTTTGGTATTCATCTTCTGGATTTCTAACTGATATTTTTGTATGAGTTCTGATTGTGCATTAATCTTGTTATTTTGTTCTTGAATGATTTTCCTGACTTCTTCCAGGGAACTGCCTGAGTTCTCCTTGCTTCTATTTGGGGTTTCTTTAGGCTCTTGTAAAGCTCTATAAACATATCTTCTAAATTCTTTCTCAGATAATTCTATTGCCTTCTCTTCCTCCATGTTTAATGAGAACTTTGTTTGTGGTATTGCCTCTAATGCCTTGTCCTATTTTTTTGTTTGTTTGATTTGAGGTTGCCTGTTGTTTCCTAGACATTTTGAGGTTGTCTTTAACTGTTGGTTATGTATTGATTTGTTTTGTCTTGGTTTTATGATTTAATATTTTGAAAAGTTGGAGCTGGTGTATTTTATTTTTTTAGTTATTAATTCAGGTATGCTGGGTTGCTCTGCAGTTTTCTTTGTGATGGTGGAATCACTGTGTAGAATGTGGATATGGGTTTCTGTTTGTTGTAAAGAGGATTTAGAATTCAAACTGGGAGGTGTTATGGTGGGTGAAAGTGGTTTCTTCTTTTGGATGAGTGAGGTTAGTGGTGGAGAAGGTGAGAGCAGAAGAGAGGAAGAAGGAAAGCTCTCCATTGCTATGGGCAGTTTCTAGGGCTTCAAGTGGGCTGCTAATGATGATGTTGTACTGTTATTCACAGGCCCACAACTCAAGTTCAGCAAAGACTCCAGTTGTTAGCGGGGCTCCATTTTCCACTAGGCTCAGACACACACAAAAACCCCACTCCTGAGGCCCCTCGGTGCCAAAAAGTTGACCCAAGACAACTGTGTGGCTCTGCAATCTGCTGCGGGAGTTCTTCTCCAGGCCCACCTACCCATGGCACCAGCCCAGACCGCGATCCATGGCCAGGGTTCCTGCCAGGGCCCATGGACCTGCATCGCTGGCCCGTACCACTATCCACCTCAGGAGTTCCTCTCTGGGCCCGCCCACCCATGGCACTACAGATCTGCTTGGTTTCAGTGGCACTGGAGTCAGGGCACTGCCCACTCACACCCAGTTGTCCCAGTATTACTAACAAAGCCAAGTGTGGGCCCCTTAGTGCCACAAAGCTGACCCAAGCCTGTTCAGTGATCTGCTCTGGAGGCACTTCCCTGGGCCCTCCCTCTTGTGGCACTAATGGACTCTCTGCTTGGGTTTCAGTGGTGCTGGACATGCCCATTTGCACCCAGCCAACCCAAGTTACCAATAAAATCAGGTGCTGAAGGTAGATCCTTGGGGTGATCGCTGGTATGCTGGTGTGGTCACTGGTCTGCTGGTGTGGTGTATCTTCTTCCTTAACCCAGGGAGGTCTCCAATGTCCTTTTGTGTCTGCCTGTCAGCACTCCACAGGGTAGATCTCCTGCCCTTATTATTTTTTCACCTTCCCTTTCTCCTTTCTAATCCTCCTCCCCTGAGTTTGGTGCACTCTGACTCAGTGAGCTGTTCAGAGCACCAGAATCCCTAATTCAAGCTGCTGTACCTAGTTTTTCAGGCACTAAGATACTAAAAGGAATTAGTGTGATAATTACTGATGAGACTCCATTTTGAAAACTACCCTGGTTTGTTTTCGTCGTAGACTTATCATTTTCAGAAATGATCTCATTCAGTCCATTATAGGGTATTCCTTGCTTGTGACCCCTTTGTGAAGCCCATGTGAGTATACACTCTGTGGGTCAAGTTTGTAACTGATTCTAGCATGTCGACCAGTACCAGGTACATAACTGTACAATGGTGAATTTTTTTCAAAAAAATAAATGTATGAATTAGTGAATGCAGAGACTACAAAAGTATCACATAATTAAATAAGTTTTAATTGAGAAACTACTAAGCACACTCTACTGATAACCAAAAACAACAATGAAATCCCAGTCCACTGGACTCAGGGCAGCACCACCACATGTTTCAGAGTAGAATTGCTCTCCACAGGGTTTCCAGTGGTTGTGTTCTTTTGTGTGTGTGTGTGATTTGGGTGAAGATTTACAGAACAAATTCACTTTCTATACAGCAGTTTATACATACTTTGTCTCATGACATTGACCACAATTTGCCACAATGCAACAGCTCCCCTCCCACTTCCTCCCCATAGTTACCTCTTCCCTGTGTTCATCCCTCCATGAACTCCTGTCCCCTGAGCTGTCTCCCTGTGTGCATAAGCAGCCCTTCTTTCTCCATGATTGTTCTCTCCAAGGAGAGTATCTACTTGAGGTAAATGTTCAACTCCTATGCCTGTCTTTTCTTTGGCTGGAAACCACAGGTGTGGGTTCAATTCTAGACCTGAAGGGCAG
Source organism: Orycteropus afer afer (assembly GCF_000298275.1). Taxonomy (NCBI): domain Eukaryota; kingdom Metazoa; phylum Chordata; class Mammalia; order Tubulidentata; family Orycteropodidae; genus Orycteropus; species Orycteropus afer. Next base: position 3,110,670 of record NW_006921904.1, read on the forward strand.
CTAGGGGCCATAGTCTCAGTGGTTCCATCAGGTTCTATTGGACCAGCAAACCTGCCTCCCCTTTTTTTCCCCTCCAAATGATTTTGAGTTTTGTTCTACATTGTTCTCCCTCTCCATCAAGGATCTCCTACATAGATCCCCTTCCAAGTGGATGACAGTGGTAGCCTTCTGGTCTCATAGTTATATAGGCTGT
>NW_006921904.1:3111757-3124417 GCF_000298275.1 Orycteropus afer afer
TGCTGCGATGAACATGGGTGTGCATATATCTGTTCTTGTCATGGCTCTCACTTCTTTAGGGTATATACCTAGTAATGGAATAGCTGGGTTAAATGGTATTTCTAATTCCAGCTTTTGAAGGAATCGCCATACTGCTTTCCACAATGGTTGTGCCATTTTACAGTCCCACCAGCAGTGTACGAGAGTCCCAATCTCTCCACATCCAGTGGTTGCCAGGCCTTTCTCCTATGGTGCTACTAGGTAGATTTGAACCACCAACTTCTTGGTTAACAGCCAAGGGCAAACCATATGTGTCACCCAGGAACCTTCACTGAACTGTTGCTGTTAGTTGCTATGGAGTTGATTCTGACATGTAACCCCATATGTGCAGTGTGTAACTGCTCTATAGCATTTTCAAGGCTGTGACCTTTCTGAAACAGATTGCCAGGCCTGTCCTCTGAGATGCCTCTAGGTGAGTTTGAACTGCTAACATTTTGACTTTTGGTTGACTATTTATACCACCCAAGGAGTCCTTACTGTACTATTGAAAATCAAGTCCACTTGCTATTGAAGAACTGCTCCCTTGCCAGAGTAGAACTGCTCCACAGATTTTTCCAAGGCTGTAAATCTTTATGGAAGCAAAATGCCTCATCTTTCTCCTACAGAGCATCTGGTGGCTTAGAACCACCAGAAAGTGGTGGCACCAAAGTAAGTGCCAAATGCTTAACCATCATGCCACTGGGGTGCCTACTGTATGACTGAAAAAACAAAAAACCCACTGCCATGGAGTCAATTCTGACCAATAGCGACCCCCATTGAGTTTTCAAGGGGATAAATCTTTACAGAAGTAGATTGCCTCATATTCCTTCTGTGGAGCGTTGGTGGGTTTGAACCACCAATGTGCTGGTTAGCAGTCAAATGCTTTAGGCACTATGCCAACAGTGTTCCTATACCACTGTGCCCTATAAAAGAACCAGATCTTGTTTTCAAGGAATTTCTATGTTTTTGGGGAGAAGAAACAAACACTGACATCCATCTAGCTTTCACTCACCCATGTAATGGACCTCAGCACTGCTGATGTCATAATCAACAAGAAAATAAATTCTCTTGTAGTGAGGGCGAGTTCATGATATGATTCCATACAGTGTATGAAGGTCTGGAACAGCTAAAAATCAGCTACAGTATAAAAATCAGAACACTGCTTGCCTTCTTGTGCAGGGAGAGGTTGGAATTTTCTGGAAAAGGGCAGAAAAGAACTTTCTGGTCTGCTGGTATGGTGTGTATAAAAACCAAAAACCAAACTCACTGCTGTTGAGTCAAATCCAACTCACAGCGACCCCTCCTTGGGTTTCCAAGGCAGTATCAGTACGAAGTAGATTGCCCAACCTTCCCTCCGAGGAGTGGCTGGTGGATTTGAACTGCCAGCCTTCTGGTTAGTAGTCAAATGCCTTAGGCACTACAGCACCAGAGGGAGGTATAGAATTGCCAAACATTGTGGAATCATAAACTTAAAATTTGTGCACTCAATATTTCAATTAAGCCTAAATTAACTAGTTAGTGAGCAGTACCTGAAATAAGCTTGAGCAAACCTATTTCTTTCCAAATATCATTGCTCCCCATTATATCCTAACATGCCCTCCCACCTGATTCCAACGCCCCTGTGAGCTCCTCTCTACCTTCTGTCCTTCTACCTACAGGGAAGACAAGTCAGGAGAACTGCTAGGATATCTTGGTTTGCTTAGGACAGAATGAATGTTATTTCTGAAGAAAGTGGCTGGCTTCAAAAGGTTCACCATTGGATGATTCCACTTACACGAAAAATCTGCAATAGGCAAGTGTGTAAGAGACCAGAGTCATTAGTGGCTGCCAGGGGTAGGCAGGAAGGGGGCCAACAGGGACTCATTGCTTAGGAGACACTGTGCTTCCATTAGCAAGCCTATGGATGTTAAGCCAATTCTTAACTCATAGCGACACTACAGGACAGAATAGAACTGCCCCAAAGAGTTTCCAAAGTTGCAGTCTTTATTGAAGTTGACTGCGATATCTTTTTCCCGTGGAGAAGCTGGTGGGTTCGAATCTCTGGCCTTTTGCTTAGCAGCTCAATGGATGCCAATAATGGTGATGGTTGAACAACATGAGGAACATAATTAATGTTGTCTGAATTGTGCACGTGAAGAATGTTGAAATGGCAAAAGTTTTGTTACAAATATATTTACTACAATTAAAAAAATGAAAAAGCAATGTAACATATGAAAAGCTGTTAAAGGATGTCACCCCTATACAAGGCTTCAAATTATGGTTTATTCAAAAGTCAAGTATATTGTTTCTAAAATAAATGTATAAATTGTGTGTGTGTGTGTGTGTGTGTGTGAAAGGTGCTGGCTTGTACCTTGCCTGAAGTTATGGACTTTTGTAATTTGGAAACAGAGGCCTAGAGAATCAAGTGATTTTCCTATGGCCACTCACTCAACCAGTAGCAGAACTGCGAACTGCGTATAAAAAAAACTCAGGGCAATGGAGGAGAACAGTACACATTGATTTTGCATCTGTGCTGTTTGGTTTCCCCTTTGGTTTCCCCCACCCCCCACGTGCAGACATTATTTATATACTTTTAAAATAAGCAGTCTTTGTATGGAAAATGAATTTGCTCTGTAAACTTTCACCCAAATCACAATAAAAATTAAAAATAAGATTAAAAAAAAAAAAAAAGCCTCAGGGCAGCTCCCTTGTCCCCTTGCTATACGCAAGGCCCACTTTTTTTTTTTCTATCATAGTATTTGGAGTAGGGAAGTTCATTACCTATAAACTAAACCAAACACACTGTCGTCAAGTTGGATCCAACTCATAGGGACCCCTCGTTGGGTTTCTGAGGTGGCATCACTACAGAAGTAGATTGCCCAACCTTCCTTCCGAGGAGTGGCTGGTGGGTTTGAACCACCAGCCTTCTGGTTAGCAGTCAAGTGCCTTAGGCACTATGTTACCAGAGCTCCTTCATTACTTATGTGAACTCAAAATAGTTTACTTCCTGTCTTTGTATCCTTAAAATTCCACATCTTTAAAATTGAGATATAGTATTTACCTGGGAGAGTTGCTGGGTGGTGCAAATGGTTGAGCACATGGCTGCTAACTGAAAGCATGGAGGTTCACGTCCACACACAGGTGTGCCAGAAGAAAGGCCTGGTGATCTACTTCCCCCAAAAATCAGCCATTAAAAACCCTGAGGACTAATTCTACTCTGATACATGTGGGGTTGCCGTGAGTCAGATGTGAGTCCATAGCAACTAGTGTTTGGTTTGGGATTGAACGAAATGTCTATCAGCCAAACCTGTTGCCATCAAGTTGATCCTGACTCATAGTGAGCCTACAGGGGAGAGTAGAACTGCCACTTAGGGTTTCTGAGCTGTAATCTTTATGAGAGCAGACTTCCACATCTTTCTCCAGGGGAGAAGCTGATGAGTTCCAACCACTGAACTTTTAGTTCCAGGGCTCCTCCACATATGTCAACACTAGGAGCCTAATGCCTGTCGGTCTCTCCTCTTTCCAATCCTATTCCTTATTTATTCTCCTGTCACCCTTTCTCTTTCCAATCCCTTTCATTACTAATTCTCCCCACTCTCCATTCCGAGGCCCCCGGCATGTTTATGCACAAGGTTACAATGAGTCAGCTCTTTCCATATTTTTCTTCATAATGATGAAGAACCCTAACTCTGTAAGTGGAGTTTTAGAAATTCCTAAAGCCTCTTCCCCCATCCCAAGCAAACTCTTGATCCAATAAGAAACATCTCAGAACATGACAAACTACTGTGTTTTGCAAAGAAACTAGATCTCTTTTTGTTGTTGTTGTTGTCGTTGTTTTTTAAAGAAAATATGTGGAAAGGTAAAAATACCTCAGGTGCTAGTAGAGTTTCTGTCACCTTTGGCAACTCATTTCCCCTTCCAGTGTCTATTTAAGCAACCTCCCAAAACATGAGTCTGCTTTTCTTGCAAGTTGAGAATCCTACGAAGAAATAATTATGACTTTTGTCTTCGAGAAAAAGACTCTCCAACTCGGTTACAATAAAGCAACTGGATTTATCGAAAGCACAGAATATTCAATAGGGACTCGAAGACTTCCAGCATGTGGGCCCAGGAATCCCTAGGGCAGCTGTTTCGTGAGGATAGATATCAGCTGGACTCAGGAGTTAACAGTAAAGAAAATTCTGATTAGTTAGCGAATGTAAGTTCTGATCGGCTATTCATTAAGACATGACCAGACAAGTTCCCTTTGTAAGCACTTTTCTGCGGACCAGTTAATCTACTTTCAACCACATTCTTCCTGCGGGCAAGCTGCCCTTCCTTATTTTACTCACCTACTGTCACAGCCATAGATCACCTTCTCAGAAACAGAAGCAGAGCCTAGGACAAAATGGAGTTTGAGGTTAGACCTTGTGTAAGACATTTTAGTTATGTAACACCCCAGCTTTTGGAGTACTCTCACACATTCCCTGGGAGCCTCTTACACAGTAGGCTGCGATAGCAATGTGTATCGTAAAGCCCTAACAGAACATGCTGGCAGCTGGCTGGTGCCTTCTGCTTTGACTAACCACAGGACAAAACATTCCTTACTTACAAGCTTGGATCTGTGTACTGGTTAACAGACTGTGAGGAAGAAAGCAGAAGTTCAGAAGGGAAAGAAACTGGACCCTGGATCAGAGGTTTGACTTTGCTCAAGTGTCCTATAATTTGGACAGCACTTTCCCTGTCTAAGTACTGTGTGTATGTGTGTGTGTGTGGCGAATGTGTAGATATATAACAACACATTTGCCATTTCGAAATCTTCCCATGTCTAATTCAGTGGCATTGCTGTGGTTATTGTTAGGTGTCACTGAGTTGGTTCTCACTCGTAGTGACACCATGTACCACAAAACACTGCCCAGTCCTGTACCGTCTCACAGTCACTGCTGTGTGGGAGGCCACCTTGCAGCCACTGTGTCAGTCCATCTTGTTGACAGTCTTCCTCTTTTTCACTGACCCTCTACTTTACTGGCATAATGTCCATCTCCAGGGAATGGTCCTTCCTTACAACACGTTCAAACTATGTAAGACGTAGGTTCACCACCTTCACTTTTAAGGAGCACTCTGGTTGTACTTCTTCCAAGACAGATTTGTTCCTTCTTCTGGCATCCCCTGGCATATTCAATATTCTTCACCAATACCATAATTCAAAGGCATCAATTCTTCTTTGATCTCCCTTATTCATTGTCCAGCTTTCACATGCATATATGATGATAGAAAATACTATACTAAGTGGGTCAGGTGCACCTTAGTCCTCAAAATGACATTAATTAAGTTTATCAAGCTATTCAAACTTCACCATTATCTATGTGCCTTTTAGGAAAATTCTGAGTAAGACTTTCTTCTGGTCTGTCTCACATCCCTGGTGTCATTCTGATAATGGTTGTGTTGTTGTTGTTATGTGCCGTTGAGTCGAACTCGACTCATAGTGACCCCTCCTTGGGTTTCCAAGACGGTATCATTATGGAAGTAGATTGCCCAACCTTCCTTCCAAGGAGTGGCTGGTGGGTTCAAACCGCCAGCCTTCTGGTTAGCAGTCAAGTGCCTTAGGGACTATGCCACCAGAGCTCCCCATTCTGATAATAAGGGTCTACAATTTGAAGGAAGGAGCATGGGTGGGGCAATTGTTAAGCACTAACTGCCAGGTCAGCAGTTAGCACCCACCAGTGGTCTGTGGGAGAAAGACCACTTGGTTCAGTAAAGATGATAGCCTGGGAAGCCCTATGGAGCAGTTCTTGTCTGTAATACTTGGGGTCACTAAGAGTCACAATCAATTTGATGGTTGCAACCAGTAACAACATTATTTGCAGGTGCCAAATGGGAGTCCTGCTGCTGGGGCCAACGATGCATTCATCTCGTTCCTTGTCCCATCAGAAGCCCTTTCTCTTTGCTTCATACTATTATGCTCCTTTCCTTCCCAGGGATTCCAGCCCTGGCAACAGCTCTTGGCAGTGTTGACCAGGCAACCAAAGCACAAATGGCAAACAAGACGATTAAGGGGGAAAAAAAAAAAACCCATCTTGTGGGCTTTAGAGAAGAAAATCAAGCAATGCAGGATGGGGTGATGGATGGACCCACTGCCCTTGCTTCTCACCATGTGTTCTCAAGACCTTGCCAAGAAGGGCTCAGTCAGCATCAAGGCCAAGTAGGGCTGCGCCTGCAGGGAAAGTCAGACCAGAGAGATGGTCCCCACATCTCAGTGTTCACTGTGGCTAGATCTGACCCACGATGATCTGATTTTCTGAGTAAAAATGTGTTCACACAGTGTCCAGCATGCCTGCAACAGACACTTGAATGACTGAGGTTGGGTAAAGTTACTAAAAACAAAATCTGCTTCCAATCTAGAAATCCGCTCTACAAAAATAATGTTTTATTTTTGAGTAAGCATTAAACCAGAATGTGAAGCATGGCAGGCAATCCACTAAAGAGATTGCAAAGACAGAGAGAAATCGCACCCTTTACATAGTCCAGTGGATACAGTCCATTGTGTTCATGTTTACGATAAAATTGCTAGTTTTCCGGTATTATCTTTAGGGCAAGATACCTGAAGTTATGTGAAATTCCTTCCAGGAAACTAAGAAGTAGGGGTGCGAGCTTCCTTGATGATTACATTTGAAAAGAGATGCTCCCAGGTCCTTGAGAAAAGAGCTTTGATTTACAAACTCTGTCTAAGACATGAAGAATTTACAAAGACAATATATCGAATGTGAATTCTGAAAGAACCAGAAGGAGAGAGGCACCCTCCCTGATTTCCAACTGGGAGGACTAAACCCTCATATTTTCAATTTGTATTTGATTCCACTGCTGTTTTTTATTTCAAGATGGAGCCAATAGGCCCTTAGAAAGTGCACACTGCACACAGGAACACACAGAACAAACACAGTCATCAAATTCCTACTAAAGCCAGGCCAAGTCACAAAGCAAACTCCGACCTTTCTTAGCGCTACAGGACTGAGCGTGACTGGGAAATTTGAACGTTTCCTTGGAAATATCAGACATTGAAACTTTGTTCTTTCTGGGCCCATTTCTCAAACTATGTACCTCCAGGGGGACCTACTGGGTCATATGTGTCTGCTTAAAAAAGCCACATCCTGTAGATTGTAGCTGACGTTCTCAGGCTTGTCTTTCGTACAAATGATTCCTTTTAATCACAAGGGAAGATAATTTGGTTTAAGGGCTCAGTTTTTCCGGGAAGATTGTCCTTAGGATGTCAGGAAGCTTACTGAGGATTTATCTAGTATATAGTGTAGTATATTTGTTGTTGTTTTGGGCCATTGAGTTGATTCTGACTCATAGTGACCCTGTAGGACAGAGACTGTCCCATAGGGTTTTCTAGGGAAGGAGCCCTGGTGGTGCAGTGGTTAAGCACTTGGTGGCTAACTGAAAGGTTAGCATCTGTTCCACAGAAAAAAGATGTGTCAGTCAGCTTCTGTAAAGATTACTGCCTTGGAAAGCCTATGGGGCAGTTCTGTCCTATAGGGTTGTTCTGAGTTGGAATGGACTCAACTGCAATAGGTTTTGGATTTAATCCTTATGGGGACAGATCACCTGCTCCTTTTGGCCTGTGGAGCAGCTGGTGGATTCAAACTAGTGACATTTCTGTTAGAAGTCAAGCACTTAACCATTGTACTACCAGGGCTCCTTACAGTACAGTATAAAATCAAAAAACAAAACACGCTGCGATCCATTTGATTACAACGCATAGGGATCCTGTGTACAACAGAACTAGACCCTGCCTGGTCCTCTACCTTCCTTACAATTGGTTCTATGTCTGAGCTCCTTGTTGCAGCCCCTGTGTCAATCCATCTTGTTGAGGGTCGACTTCTTTCGTTGGCCCTCAGCTTTGCCATGCACATGTCCTTCTCCAAGCATCGGTCCCTCCAGACAGCATGTCCAAGGAGTGCAGGATGGAGTCTCGTTATTGTCGCTTCTAAAGAGCATCTGGCTGTACTCCTTCCAAGACACCTGTGTTCAGTCTTCTGACTGTCCATGGTGTATTCAGCATTCTTCACCAACAGCATAAGCCAAAGGCATCAATTCTTCTTCAGTCTTCCTTATCATTGTCCCGCTTTCGCCACAAAAATAATGTTTTATTTTTGAATAAGCATTAAAGCAGAAGGTGAAAGCATAGCATGCAATATGCTAAAGAGATTGCAAAGACAGAAAGAAGGACCATGGCTTGGGTCAGATGCACCCTAGTTGTAAAAGTGGCATCTTTGCTTTTTAATATTTTAAGGAGGTCTTTTGTAGCAGATTTTGTAACAGATATGTCATTTGATTTCTTGACTGCAACTTCCATGGTTGTTGACTGTGGACTCCTAGTATACTATGTTGTTGTTGTTGTTATTATTAGGTGCTATCAAGTCAGCTTCGACTCATAGTGACCCTAAGTACAACAGAATGAAACACTGCCCGGTTCTGTGCCAGCCTCACGATTCTTGCTATATTTCAGTCCATTGTTGCAGCCACTGTGTCAACCCATCTTGTTGAGGGTCTTTCTCCTTTTTTGTTGACCCTTCACTTTACCAACATGATATCCTTCTCCAGGGACTGATCCCTTCTGACAACATGACCAAAATAGGTGAGATGAAGTCTGGCCATTGTCGCTTCCAAGGAGTATTCCAGCTATACTTCTTCCAGGACAGATCTGTTAGTTCTTTCAGCAGTCCATGGTACTTTCAGTATTCTTTGCCAGCACCACAACTCAAAAGCATCAACTCTTCTTCAGTCTTCCTTATTCATTGTCCAGCTCTCACATTCATATGAGGCAATTGAAAATACCATGGTTTGGGTTAGGCACATCTTAGTCTTCAAAGAGACATCTCTGCTCTCCAGCACTTGAAAGAGGTCTTGTGCAGCAGATTTGCCCAGTACAATGTCAGCTGATGTCTTGACTACTGCTTCCATTTGCATGGATTGGGGAAACAAGTAATATGAAATCTCTGACAACTTCAATCTTTTCTCCATTTATCGTGATGTTGCTTATTGGCCCAGTTGTGAGGATTTTTGTTTTCTTTATGTTGAGATGTAATCCGTACTGCAGACTGTAGTCTCTCATCTTCATCAGTAAGTGCTTCAAGTCATCTTCACTTTCAGCAAGCATAGTCGTGTTATCTGCATATCTCAGGTTGTTAATGAGTCTTCCTCCAATCTTGATGCCACTCTCTGCTTTATATAGTCCAGCTTCTCAGATTATTTCCTCAGCGTACAGACTGAATAAGTATGGTGAAAAGACATAACCCTGACATACTCCCTTCCTAATTTTAAACCATTCAGTATCCCTTTGTTCTGTTTGAATAACAGCCTCCTGGTCTGTGTACAGGCTCCTCATGCACACAACTAAATGTGCTGGGAGTTGGACTTCAACATATCTTTTTTGGGGGGCATAATTCAATCCATTACAGTGTCCTTCCCACAGGTTGCAGATTTTGTGTTTTTGGCAATTGAGCATTTTAAACAGACCATGCTCCCCCAAAACAAATCTTGGCAGTGTTCCCCAGAAGCCTCTCTGACTGCCTTGACTCATGCCCCATCAGGTGGGGGCAACGTTGGAACTGAGTCAATACTTCCCTGGTCCCAGCAACTCCATGCTGACCTCTGGGCAAGGCTTAGCCCCATCCTCCATCCTCCATCCTGCATCCCGACTCTCCTCACTCCCTTCCATCTCCCACACTCTGTGGAAGGCAGAGCCAGGACAGCGGCAGAGAATGCACCAGGAGCTGCATCTTTCTCACAAAGAAAGTGAAATTTGGGGCAGGGAGTGTTACTCCTGGTTCCCTCCAATGGATATAAAAAACTAGCTGCCATTGGGTGGACTGTGACCTGTGCTGACTTCGTGTGTGTCAGAGTAGAGCTGTACCCCACAGGATTTTCCATGGGTTGTCAGAGTTTTCATCCGAGGTACCTCTGGGTAGCCTTGAACTGAGTGCACTAACAGTTTTAACACCCATGGGCTCCGACAAAGATATGCTGCTGTTGAGGGCTCTCGAGTCAATACCAACACATAACAACTTTGTATGGCAGAGTAGAACTGCCTCATAGGGTTTTTAAGGCTGTAATCTTTATGGGGGCAGACCACTAAGTCTTTTATCCCATGCAGTGGCTGGTGGGTTTGAACTGCTGACCTTTTGCTTAGCAGTCAAGCAATTAACTGTTGCACCACCAAACCCAAAAACCAAACTCACTGCCATCGAGTTGATTCTGATTTACAGCAAACCCCTTTGGGTTTCTGAGGTGATAAATCTTTACAGAAGTAGACTGTCCAGCCTTCCTTCCGTGGAGTGGCTGGTGGGTTTGAACCTCCAACCTTCTGGTTTGCAGTCAAATGCCTTTGGCACGACACCACCTGAGCTCCTTTTTGTACAACTAGGCCTCCTTAACAAAGATGGAAGTCAAGGATATTTGTTGTTTGGTTCTCAATTTTATTTTCTACTCCTTAAAATATAAACAAATAAAACAAAAGGATGTGATAAAAAATCTCTTTCTGTTTGGCTTACCAGAAAACTATGTTTGTGTAATTTTATGTTAATTAAATTTAATTTAGAGAACTCTGCAATTTGGGCAATGTATCAATAAATGGTGGCAACACCTGGCTTGGTTTAGTACTGTGTTGTAGCTCTACTTGTTGTTGTTGTTGTTGTTATGTGCCATTGAGTCGGACCCGACTCATAGCGATCCCTCCTTGGGTTTCCGAGGCAGTATCACTACAGAAGTAGATTGCCCCATCTTCCTTCCGAGGAGTGGCTGCTGGGTATGAACCGCCAGCCTTCTGGTTAGCAGTCAAGTGCCTTAGGCACTATGCTACCAGAGCTCCTTAGCTCTACTAGCAGTCATAAATAACCAAATAATGGAGAAATGGGGCTCATATGTTAGGAGTAGCATATGTGGATCTAGAGGGATTTTGGACATGTCATCAGGAAAGACCTATCACTGGACAAGGACATCATGATTGGTAAAGTTGAGGGTCAGCAACAGTGCAGAGGACCTTCAATCAGATAGATTGACATAATAGCCATGACCCCGGACTGAAACGCACAGGGCCGGGCACATTTCATTCTGTTACACATCAGGTAGAAGGAGCCAGAGCTGGCTCAGTGGCCACTGACAACAACAGGCAAGGTCGGGGATGAAGGTGGCACATCCTGGAAACAAGAGTGTGCTGCAAAATCTGCATACCCTGCAAAGGCACTGTCTTCCATCATTCCAGGAACATGCCTCGACACCCCTCTTTTCACACTTTAGGGTTCCTCTTCGGAGGAGCGTGAGCCTTTCACCCCAAGCCTTTGCTTTACTATGAAAATGAATGGAAATCTAGAAATAGGGGCTGGGGTAGGAGTAGGGAATATACTTAGGAAAGTTCATTTTCGAACACAACCAAGTTACCTTAAATAACTAATAAAGAGCCATTGACTGCAGGGCTTTTATGGAACCACGGCAATGTGCTGAGCTCTAGATGTTAATAATAAAACTAACGAAAATAAAGATGGTGCTTGGCCCTACTTCATTTACCAACTGGGAAATGAAATCACGAACAGGCTTTATAAGTGGTTGGCTAGTTTCCATCAGGTGGAATGCCAAATTTAAAAACAGGAAACTGAACTCTGAAGTATATGCCACGGAAGTTCTTCAACAAACTGCACATTTTATAATACTGTATAGTCAGTCAAATGTAGGTTTGCAGGGGACTCTCAGTTTTCAATTAACTTTCCCTTGTAAGATATTTGTAAATGCCAAAATAAAGGTTGCTCGGCTGGATTTTATTAAGAGTGAAAGGAGCCCTCTTGCGGTGAGACAGTGAACAGCTCAAACGATGCAAACTTCATTACTTGTGCAAAGTTTGTCAGGGTTTCATTTTCTAGACTAACATTTTAAGCCTCGAATCTGATTGCTACCAATGTTTTACCATTAAGCAAAAGATAAAAGAAATTTAAAAAGCATTGTTTTAACATATACTTTGAAAGATTAAAAACCAAACCCAAACAGTTACTAATGAGTTGATTCTGACTCATGGTGACCCATTCCGAAGAGTTTTCAACGGCTGTGATATTTCGGAAATAGATCAGCAGACCTTTTTTCCTGAAGTGCCTGTTAATGGATTTGAACTTCCAACCGCTAGGTTAGCAGCTGAGCAAGTTAACCACTTGCACGACCCAGGGAGTCCTCTGACAGAACAGATTGCCTAGAAAGGAACAGATTAGTTGTAAGCCATGGTTGAAATGAAACATGAATCACAGTCTCGTTATATAGATTTCATAATCACCCTTCACTGTCATAGCTCTATTGTGGTTTTTAAAATTAGGTCTTGCATGTGACGATCTGTATACAGCTTGACTCATTAAGATCACAAAACATGCTTTTTGGGTTTGGAAGGCAGTAAGTAAGCTCCTATAGTTGGCGCACAGGCATCAGAAGACTGGGTATGGTTTGCCCAAAATCAATCCTTGTAGGATCCTCCTTGTAGGATCTCTGGTGGTGTAGGACCTAAGGCATTTGACTGCTAACCAGCAGTCTTGCGGTTCAAACCCACCAGCTACTCCTCAGAATGAAGATTGGACAATCTACTTCCATAGAGATACTGCCTGGGAAACCCCAATAGGGGGCGCTATGAGTTGCAATTGGACTGCAGTG
>NW_006921904.1:3124517-3126346 GCF_000298275.1 Orycteropus afer afer
TTTTTTTTTTTTTTTTGCGTTTACCCTTGAATTTATTTCTCAATTTAAAAAGGGGGCCCACCTCCCCTTCTTCACCAGGCTTCTCAGAAGCCTATTCTTGCATGTCTATTGGAGCTGCTGTCTGTGGGACCTGGTTTTGCTAAGTAGCTCTTGCTTTTTCTGACAATTTTTTTTAAAAATGTATTTATTAGTATTTTTTAAAACAAAAGAATTATAGACTCCCAGGAAGTTGCACAAATGAATGGACAGGGAGATCTCATAATGCCCTTCATCCAGCCTCCTCTAATGGACACCTTCCATGACCGTAGTGCACTATCAGAACCTGAAGGCAGACGTTGGAACAATTCACAGAATCTATTCCGATTTCACCATCTTTACAAGTGCTCATATTTGTGTGCATAAAGTTTTGTGCACTTTCATCACACATGTATGTTTGTGTAACCAAGGTTCAGAGCTGTACCATCACACAGGAGTTTCTCAGGCTTCCCTTTTACATTGTTGTTCTTAGCACCATCGAGCGGGCACCTACTTGTGACAATTCAGTGCACAATGAACTGAACACTTCTTGGTTCTGTGCCATCTCCATGATTGGCTGCAGATCAGACCATTGTGATCCATCAGGTTTTCAGTGGCTGATTTTCAGAAGCAGACGATCATCCTGTTCATCTTAGTCAGAAGGTTGGCAGTTCTAACCCACCAGCCACTCTGCAGAAGGAAGATGGGCAATCTACTTCTGTAAAGATTCACCACCTCAGAAACCCAATGGGGGTTGCTAGGAGTCAGAATCGACTTGATGGCGGTGAGTTTGGTTTGGTTTTTGGTCTTAGACTGGAAGCTCTGCTGAAACCTGTGCAGTATCAGATGGGTGGCCACTGTGCATGAGGGGCATTGACCAGAAAGCACACCTGGCCTCCCATAAGGAAGGAAGGCGAGATCCCACCTCTGAACCACCACTGTCCCCTCACCCTTCATGGTCACACCCACCCTCTCCTCCACCAGCTCTAGTCTTTTGGCAATCACTAATCTATTCTCTACCTGTATAATTTAGATATTTAAAAAAATATTGTATATGTGGAATCATATAATATATAACCTTTTGAAATTGACTTTTTTTTTTCAGATCCATCCAAACTATTGTTCATATCAATCGTACAATCCTTTCTGTTACTGAGACCTATTCCATGGCATGGGTATACCACACTTTGTTTAACCATTCATTAACTGAAAGACATTTGAGTTGTTTCTAATTTTTGGAGATTATGGGTAGAGCTGCTATAAACATTCTTCATTTGTTTTTTGCAAAATTACAAAATGCCAATGTAAGAAATCAAGGAACTTCATAACTTTTTTTTTTTTTTAAAGGAGAACCAATTCAATCCCTTCAGCTGCAAATCACATTAGTTAATCTAATGCGTGGCCTCTTCCATGACTGTTTATGGATTTCTGTTTGATGGAAGTCCTCCTGGGCTCTGATTTTAAATCCTTACTCTTTTATTATATGGCAAAACACAATGCATTTACTGGTGTGGCTGAACTCTCCACGTATGGAACGCTATTGTATAGCTTTCATCCTTGCCATTGTCCTCCTGCCTAAAGTACAGTTTTAGCATGAACAGCATCCTGAGAGCTAAGTATGTTCTAGGCAACCACGGCTCAATATGGTAGCCACAAATAGAACTACATTCATAGAATGTGGGTTAGGATTCCAACACAGCTTTTTGAAAGACACAATTCAATTCTTAATACCACTTTCCACTTTTCTCCCATATCTTTTGTCAGTCGTAAAAGCATTATGCTAAATGTTGCACCATGAATTGTATCATTGAATC
>NW_006921904.1:3126860-3129140 GCF_000298275.1 Orycteropus afer afer
CTCACCATGTAGGCTGTCTTCACAAGGAAACCAAGTTAGATGCTGCTATTACTGTTGCTGTTGTTGAGATCATTACAAGGTACACGTTTAGGGACAAATTATCTGGGTGGAGAGGACTTGGTTTCCTAAATGAGTATTCCTCAGGAATGTGCCACTGTGGGAAGGGCCAGCATGACCCTGAGACACAGGAAGTGAAAACAGGAAAGGTCTAGGGAATCGTTCTCTGTATTCTTCCTCAAAGTGTTCGACCTTTGTCCCAACTTTGCCCCCTGAATGGATTCTTTTGTTTGTTTCTGTTGTTTAAATGTTATGTGGCTGTTTGTATTTTATACATATATTTTAAAACAATTAAGAAAAAGAAAGAAAAAAATGTGGAAAAACCAGAGGCGCCGAAATGTGTTAGATGATGACAATCCTATGAGAAAGAGTTCAAAGATGGAGTAGCTGGATCTGGAGAAAAGCAAGCTTAATGACCATCTTCACGAAAATGAGAGGGTTTTATGCGGGAATGTGCGCCAGCATTTCATCAGTCTCCTGGAGGACCAAATTAGTGGACACGGACTTCAATTAAAGAGGAGGGACTTCACATCTACAGTCCTCAAAAGCCACGGCAGTGAACTTGGAGAGGAGCTGCCGAGAGAGAGGGCAGTTGGCATCCCAAGTTTGAAGAAACACAGAAACAAAAACATGTCCTTAAGATGCTTTTTCTAAAATCCCTTCCAGACTTACTGGTGGGTTACTCTTTGACTCTTATTCGAGGCACAGAATGTAAAAGCTAGCATGGAAAGTCATGCAGTTTTCTCATTTTGCAAGCAAACTGGCCTTTTCTCCCTGATCTCATGGGTGTTTATCACGGGACTGTTCCCAGGGCAGTCTCTCTCCTGGCCTCTTGCTTGCAGGCCGGACTTGTGAACTCTTAAATTGCCCCAGGATGTTTATACCTAACCAGCCTTATCTTCCCTCTAACTCTGTCCCGTCGTCCTGGGACTCATCTTCTGCCTCTACTTAGTCACTCCTCTCCTTCCTTCCTTCTCTACATCGCACATATTTATGTCTTCTTCTATTATTTTGATTTATGAGACCTAGAATCAAATGATGCCTTTACAGGATCTGAGATCACTTACTGTCACCCACATTTCCATTCTGTAGAAGTGTTGAGCCTTTGTGTAGTTTGTAAACCACATACACATTCCTGAGGATTTCTGTGGCATGTTTTTGATCTATGAAAATGTACTCACTAGCCTTTGATGAAAGAATAGAAAAGGATTGTTTATTGAAAAGAGAATTGGTCACAAGACATGCACAGAATATTTTTTGAATCTAAGGCTACTACTTGTAAACGATACTACTTAGAAGTATAGAATAGTGTGGCATGGCATGGGGTGACGTGGCATGGATGGCATGGTGTGGCATGGCATGGGGTGGCATAGCATGGCATGGCGTGGTATGGCTTGGTATGGTATGGTGTGTGGTATGCTGTTGTGTGGTACAGTGTGGTACTGTGTGGTGTGGTGGCTATGTTGTGGGGTGGTGTAGTGGGATATGTTGAATTTGGTATGATATGACATGGTGTGGTATGGTGTGGAGTGGTGTGACACGGTGTAATGTGCTCTGATATGGTGTGGTATGTTGTGGTGTGGTATGGCACAGTGTGGTACGATATGGTATATTATAGTGTTGTGTGGTATGACATGACATATGTGGCATAGTTATGGTGTACTATGGCATGTTATACCATAACACACTATGGTGTAGTGTGGCATATTATGGGAACTCTGGTGGCATAGTGCCTAAGGCAATTGACTGCTGACCAGAAGGCTGGTGGTTCAAACCCACCAGCCACTCCAGAGAAGGAAGAGTGGGCAATCTATTTCCATAAAGATTTACCTCCTTGGAAACCCAAAGGGGGTAGCTATGAGTCAGATCCACTCAATGATAGTGAATTTGGTTTGTTTTTGGTATGGTGTGTTATGGTGTGGTGTGGCATGGTATGGTACCATGCCACGTGGTATAGCAGCAAACCAACTACTTGGGGATTAAGTCCAACTCCCTATTTTTGTATGGCCTATATGCTAAGATATGGCTAAGATATGGGAACTCTGGTAGCATAGTGGCTAAGACACTTGCCTGCTCACCAGAAGGCTGGCGGTTCAAACCCACCAGCCACTCCTCGGAAGGAATGTTGGGCAATCCTATTTCCGTAGTGATACTGCCTCGGAAACCCAAGGAGGGGTTGCTATGAGTCAGGGCTGACTCGACGGCACATAACAACAACAACAT
>NW_006921904.1:3129360-3130059 GCF_000298275.1 Orycteropus afer afer
TATTGAATTTAATAAAGTACTTCCCCAAAGCCCATTCCTTGTGTGTGTGTATGTGTGTAATAATATAGGACTTGAAAATACTTAATTTTTAAACAATGTGTCTTGAAGAACTGTGCAATGGACTAGGAGCCAAGACACCAAGGATTCAATCTTATACATAAAAGATATATATTCCCCAACAATCTATTTCCAGGGCAGTGGTTCTCTGAGTTCAGTGGAATGTTCCTGAGCCCTTGTTGGGTGCCAGGCACTGTGCTGGGTGCAGAGTATGCACAGAAGACCGCAGCAGGGTCTCAGCCATTGCTTCTTATGGGATGCTGCTCTACTCTGAAACACAGGGGTTACCATGAGTCGGAATTAACTTGATGGCAACTGTGTGTTGGATGGATGGGGAAATCGAAGTTTAGGACAATCAGACACTGTGTCTAAGGTCATACAGCACGTGAGGATCAGAGGTAAGTGTATACTCAGGCAGTCTTCGCTCCAGTCTCTGCTCTCTTTGATGAAGATCTTTTGAGTCTCTGACCTTTAGTGTCACCAGTCCCTATCATTACATATCCTGCTTCCTCCTTCTCTACTTGCTGGGTGGGTCTGAAGGTCCAATGACTTAGGAAAACTGAGCTTCTACTTCAAATATTGAGTCAAGGCTTTCTGCACAATGGTAGGAGGGCAGAGGCCCTGGACCACGTCGCTGAGCAG
>NW_006921904.1:3130506-3131066 GCF_000298275.1 Orycteropus afer afer
AGGTCACATTCACAGCTACTGGGACTTAAGACTCCAACATATCTTTTGAGGGTACACAACTTGACCCGTAAGATCTCCTACTCATCAATTTTTCTCACTTGAAGATGAGTTCAACCACCATATTTAGACCCTAGTCCTCCTACAAGCTATCACCTCACTTCTGATTTCTTTTACAGGAAATGTCCACACAATAGTTACCTATCCTCATGATCTCCAGTTTATCTCCTTCCTTTATCTCTCTCCTCTTTCCATTTTTTTAAAAGGCATTTTATTGAAATATAATTTATGTACAGTGAAATACACAAAACTAAAGTGACATGAGTCAATGCATATCTATCTATCTATCTATATATCTTTTTCTTTCTTTCTTTCTTTCTTTTTTTTTTTGTGGTGTTCCCTCCCCTCCTCTCCCACCCCTGGTAACTAACAAAGAAAGTTTCCTTCCATGTATAAACCTTCCCTTACTTTTTACAATAATGAACTGATACTATATTTATTCTTCTGTGATTGACTTATTTCACTCAGCATAATGTCCTCCAAGGAGCTCTGGTAGCATAGTG
>NW_006921904.1:3132892-3133682 GCF_000298275.1 Orycteropus afer afer
CAATGTGTTATCTATTTCTGAAAATTTAGTATTAATTTTTTGGATTTCTGTCTGTAGATTTTGTATCATTTCTAATTTTTCATTTATTTTGTCATTTTGTTCTTGTAATGTCTTTCAAAATTGTTCTAGAGTTTTCTCTGTGTTTTTCTCAATTTTGTCAGTGTTTTCCTTGATCTGTCTCTCAATTCGTTGAAGGTACCTAAGTATAATACTTTTGAATTTCTTGTCAGGGAGTTCCAATGCTGCACCTTTCTCAGAGATATGTTTTGGGTCTGTATCCTCGTCCTTTGTTTCTCCTGCTTTATCTTGCTTCTTTGTGTGGACTGTGATGCTCTGTTCTCTCTGAGGCATTGTGCTGTTTTTGTGTTTATATAATTGGTGATTGCATGTTGGAGTGATTTGCCTGTGATTTTTGTTTTCTTTGTATGCTATCTGCATAAGCAGGGTACTGTAGTGTGCTCCTCTATTTGCTAGTTGACAGCACTTATACGCTTAGCACCTGTCTCCTTTCCCATTGTCAGCATCTTTTATGTACCAGCTGTCCTTGACAAATGGAGCCTATGCTTAGATCCCTAGAATCCAAATGAGAATGCTGTCACTTTAAAATCTAACATGGCTGCCACTCGTAAACTTTCAAAATGGCTGAGCCCTTGCTCACTTTAAATATCCAAAATGGCTGCTGCTTATAAACAATCAAAATAGCTGTACCCTCCAAACACCCAAAAGTCCACAGCTCAGGTTGTCTCTCTCCTTGCTGTTTCCTTTCCTAGTCATAGGCCACCAGCACAGT
>NW_006921904.1:3134767-3141402 GCF_000298275.1 Orycteropus afer afer
GGCAATATTCGTCTTCCAGTTGCTGAAACCTTGTATTTGTCCTGAACTACACTCTTTCTCTCATATTGCATATCCAATCTGATGGTTCTGATCCAACTAAGCTTTTTTCTGCATCTAGCCAAAGAAAGAACACTATTTTATTCACACAAGGGATCTGCTTGCTTAGTTGAGCAGAGTGGGGCCTTTATAAATTTAACTGTTTAGAAGCAGCAGAACTATTCCCATTTGTTGTTGTCACTGTTAGGTGCAGTTGAGTCAATTCTGACTCATAGCGATCCTACGGACAACAAAAGGGCCCAGTCCCGTGCCATCCTCACAATCCCTGTTACACTTCAGCCCCCTGTTGCAGCCACTGCGTCAGTCCATCTTGTTGAGGGTCTTGTCCTTTTTTTCTGACTCTCCACTTTGCTAAGCATGATATCCTTCTCCAAGGACTGGTCCCTGTTGACCATACGACCAAATAGGTGAGACAAAGTTAGGCCATTTTTGCTTCTAAGGAGCATTCCAGCTGCACTTCATCCAGGATACTTCTGTTTAGGAAGAGACATTAAAGTAATGGTTTGTTAATGTAAAGGATCAAAACACAGCTTGTAAACATTCTAGGCCCTGCTACTGCTTCTGCTTCTTGTTTTCAAACAGATGATTTGACGCTATGGTGGATTATAAAAAAGGCCACAAAATCTGTCCCTCCTGCGTCCATGCCCTTGACGCATGGCATTGAAGATTCTCCAATAAGAGATGGAGTCTGTTACTCCACCTCTTGAATCTGGGCTAAACTTGAGACTTGTTTTGATGAATAGCATGAAGTGAAAAATTTTCTCACTTCTGAGCCTCAGCCCTGAGATGTCTTGCAGTTTTTGCTCTCTCTCTCTTGCTATGCCAGTCTGGGCTAGCTACCTGAAAGATAACATACCATGTGGGAGAAAACCAGATGTACCCACCAATAGCTGGCCAACTCCCAGACATGTGAGAGGCCAAGAAGGCTAGTCTCCAGAAGACCTACTGACTGACCGCAGAACCAGCAGCTGACCATAGACACATGAGTGAGCCCAGTTGAGGCCCAGGTGAGCCCAGCACAAATTACTGCTGACCAACACACTTGTGAGCTAAGTAAAGAATTGTGGTTTGATGCTACTACATTTTGAGAGAATTTGTTATGCAGCAAAAGCTCACTGATAACAGATAATCATGTCTTAATTTATATATTTTTATTTAGTTTGCTTACTTGGACTAAACATTGTTCAATACAATAAGGTGTATGTAAGTTATCATTTTTATGATTTGAAATTGATGTAGCTTAAGTTCTGAAATGTTGTGATACCCAGACCTCACAGAAGGGGGCAGATTTTGCTGTTGTATTTGGTTTAGTACCTTATTCTTCAAAGCCACATCTAATTACAAAAAGGATTGTTTTCTTAAGGGCCCAAAGCAAAGGAGCTACAAAAGTCAAAATATGACATTTTTAAACACTTTAATGCAAACCCTGACAGCTGGTTTCTTGAAGTCTTTTCATCTATATAGACTCCAAATGCAGAGGAAAAACAAAGCCCCAAGAAAGAAGAAATAAACATTAATTCATGGCTTCACTGACTACTTGTTCAAACATGTTGCCTCCAAGATGATTAATTAAAATTACAGGACGTTCTCGCTTACTCTTCCAAACAGAAATTATTCTGTGCATGTTTGCAGTGATTTATTGGACAACAGGAGTCCTTAGGTGGTACAAAGTTTTAGTAACTCAAAGCTTGGAAGTTGGAATCCATGCAGAGGCGCTTTGGAAGAAATGCATGACGACCTACTTCTGAAAGATGACAACCGCTGAAAACCCTTTGGAGCATAGCTCTCTGAAACGCAGGGTTGCCACACATCAGCACCAACTCAACAGCAATTGGTTGGGTACTAGACAAGGGACACTTTAGGGTATTGAACCTTGTGCCTGGATATGAAGGTGAGTCATCTTTCTATCAGGCAGCAGTAATGAGGGCCTCATTGAATTTATGATATTCATAGTAGATGGATAAATTGGGAAATGAGAAGTGTATCTTACAGATGGCATGGGAAAAAGACATCCTAAATACCAGGAAAAAAAACCCTTGGGATTAAGATTCTTTCATGGGAAGAAAAACCAGCTGTTTTAAAGCACTTCACATGCAGAAAACAAATTATATCCTAACAACTTCCTATCCTATCCTTACAACAACTTCCCAAGGCATTCTTTTCATTGTGAAGTTTTTCCTCCCACTGACCCCTTATGAAATCATAGTATCTGTATATAAAGTCAGGTTTTTATTTTCATCAAACCTGGAGGCAAAAAATGAGAACTATATCATTCTTTTCCTTTGAACTTTAGAAGCAATTTATTTTGGCTGATGTGAGAATACTTCCACACAGACAATATTAATCTCCTCATTACAAAACAACATGAAATGAAATGCATTTTGAAACACCCAACCAAAAAACCTGTTTCACAAGAAACACACAAAATTCTCACACTAATCTATTTTATAGCAATGTGGGGGCCAACAAGAACCTTGCAGTGTATATGTCTGTGAGTTTCAGGGTGGGTGTGACGGAATGTGTGTGTGTATGTGTGTGTTTGTATGTGCACACTTAACACCTATGCATAAATACTCCCAAGCCCTCCATTGGTAAAACATGTTCTCATGCTGTCATTTTGAGGGACATAAGCAAACTCTTACAGCAAATTAGGGATGAAATTAATGAAACCATAAAGCATAAACTGTCAGATTAGCAAACTAATATATGAAATGCTGGTTTCTGTTCATTTTTGTTCTTTAGGTAAACATTCTTTTAATCCTCATTTAAATTTGTCTCATTCCTTTGGATGTATGTGTTTTGGTTACCTAGTGCTGCTCTGATAGAAGGTGCCACAAAGGGGATGTTTTGAACAAAAAGGAGCTTATTCTCTTACAGTTCAGGAGGCTAGAAGACAGTTCAAAGTGCCAGGCTCTAGGGGCTGGGTGAAAGCCCCTCCACCTTGGGCTTCAGCTCTGCCTCTGGCTCCCGGCCCACTGAAGCTGGGGGCTTTTCTTCACTTAGAGAGCTGCCGGCTGCTGAGGCTGACAAGCCCAAGGTCAACAAGTAGCAAGGCACAGTCCCAGTGTTACCAAACAACAGAGCAGGTCATTAATTCAAGTCCATTAAAAGTTCCAAGATTGGCAGGGCAACATGGCAGGCTTCTGAACAATGACTCGACTACAGTGGGGTTCAAATGTGCCATCAGCTGGAGACCTTCCTCAATGTTGCTTCTTATATACTGGAAGCAGACTACATCCCTAAGGCAGCTACTGAGCTGCCCCACTAGATTCCACAGTGGAGTTAATTATCAATCTAACCGTGGGGAATAGCTACATCCAACTGCCACTCAACCAGGCCAGGCAAAGTTGACACACAACCTTAACTACCACAGTATGAATTGTAACTAATGACTTATTACTAAAACCTGACCCCCAAGGAATTGAATGACTTTATGAAAACCTCTGGGAGTAAGATTTCTTTAACATGTGGCAATCGGTACAGTGTGTTTCACACATCTGAATGGAAATAAAAGAGACTTATTTGCAGTTATGTGTGTCTGTGCCCTTTTGGCTAGGGGCTGCTTGCCAAATGCTTATGGTCAGAATGTTTTAAATACCATTTATTTCAAATAACGAGCACTCATGGTTGCTCCAACGTTTAATTTCTTACAGCTTAGAAAAGTTAAAGCAAGCAGATGAGGAAATGCATGGAGCAGGTCCATGTTATCACCTGATGACCCTGAGCACATGCCTTCCCCTCTGTTACACTTTGAATTGTGTCCTCCAAAATGATGTGTTCAAGTCCTGACCCCTAATACCTGGGAATGTGACCTGATTTAGAACTAGAGTCTTCGTAGATGTAATTAGTGAACATGAGGTCAATCTGGAGTCGAGTCAGCCCCTGAGGTCACATTGGGGTAGGGGATGTCATATTGGAGTAAGGGAGGCCATATTGGAGTACAGGAGATCTTCCTGGGGTAAGGAAGGTCATACTGAGGTTAGAGAGGTCACACTGGAGATAGAGAGGTCATACTGGAGCAGAGTGAGCCCTTGAGGTCATACTGGATTACACGAGGTCACGCTGGAGTAGGCGCTCACACTAGAGTAGAGGAAGCCATACTAGAGGAGAGGAAGTCACACTGGGGTAGGGTGAGCCCTACTCTAGTATGGCTAGTGTCCTTATAAGAAGTGAAGGGACACAGAGATGCAGAAATGCAGAGGGCAGAGGCCATGTGAAGACCGAGGCAGAGATTGGAGTTCAGCTGTTGGAAACCCTGGGGGCTGCAGAAGCTGGAAAAGAAAAGATCTGCTCCTAGAGCCTTCGGAGAAAGCGCGGTCCTGTCCATACCCCGAATCCAGACTTCGAGCCTCCAGAAGTATGAGACAATGAATTGCAGTTGATTTTCAGCCATGTAATTTGTGGCAATTTGTCCCAGCAGCCCTAAGAAGCAAATACACCTTCTTTAACTCAAATGCCCCCCTTCCTTTTACCAAGGCCTTTTGCGGATGTGAGTGGAAATTGGCTAGCAGTAACGAACTCTTTTATTTGAAAGCTTTGAAGAATAACTCTGGGAGGTAGACTTGTGAAAAAGTGAAGAGGCAGAGGGTCAGTGCTGCTGACATACTCATTTCGAAAGGGTTTCACAAGGATTTTTCTCTGGGTCTCTGTGATCCCCGCAGCCACTTAAGGACTTCTGTTTGGTGTGTGTCGGAGGGTAAACAGGAAGTACAGATTCCACCAATCCAACACTCACTTTACACCTGCATTGTACCCACTCCCTTCAAATTTAGCCCTTTTTTGGTAGTTAGCCACAAGACCATACACATATCTATGAAGTCATCCATGGCTGCAAGCCTGAGAATGAAGTATGCAGTTGTATTTATCTCAGCAAATAGGTATTGTAGACCTACTGTGTGAAATACTTTGTGCTGGGCCCTGGGGACAAAGGGTGGGGTTTGCACTCCCTGCACGGAGCCCAAGCTTCCTGTGAGATGGTATATGCTTGTTCTCACACACACACAATGCACACAGACATACACACACAGGAGAAGGCACCCAGGGACCTCTATGCTCTTCACTTGGCTCAAATGGAGAGTCCTGCTGGCTTGTGATTGGCAAACTCGGTGCACTCTCCTATCTGAGGATGCAAACTAAGTGATTTGGGGCACCTTTAAGGCATATTTGAGTCCCTGAGTGGCACAAAGTGTTAAGCAGTGGGCTACTAATGAAAATGTTGGTGGTTTGCAGAGGTGCCACAGAAGACAG
The DNA here is from genome assembly GCF_000298275.1 of Orycteropus afer afer. Lineage (NCBI taxonomy): Eukaryota > Metazoa > Chordata > Mammalia > Tubulidentata > Orycteropodidae > Orycteropus > Orycteropus afer. Next base: position 3,140,072 of record NW_006921904.1, read on the forward strand.
GCCTAGTGATTTTCTGAATTGTCATAGCCTTGAAAACTCTATGGAGCACAGCTTTATTCTGACACATGGGGTCACTAAGAGTTGGAATTTACTCCATGGCAACTTTTTGGTTTTTGGTTGGTTTTGGTGCATGTTATTCAAGCCTGATGTTCCTGACATGACAGCACAAAATACATTACATACCAGTCTGGGGGACTGACGTGCAAGGTGTAACCTCTGCTCTGGGAAATGGAATTACTCTCCTGTTCAGCCTGGCTGGTTGCTTCACTTTGCAGTGAAGTGAAACAGGGCTAGTTTCAGTTATCATTTACTTCTGTCTATCATTTGGGCCAGTTCAGTTATCATTTACTTCTGTCTTTTGCTTTCTTCTAGATGCTTTAATCATCACAGCAGATATGTTAACTACAGAATTAGTGAATTGTATTAGGATTCTTGTGATTTGACAGTTTCTGACTCTAGAATTCTTCTTTTGGAACTCTTTGTTGTTTTTCGGTGCCATGGAGTTGACTCTGACTCATAGAGGCCCTATGCACAACAGAACAAAACATTGCCTGGGCCTGCACCGTTCTCACCATCTTTTCTATACTTGATTCCATCTGGCAGCCACTGTGTCCATCCATCCCATTGAGGGTCTTCCCCTTTTTTGCTGACCCTACTTTATCAAACATGGTATCCTTCTCCAGGGACTAGTCCCTTATGACAACATGATCAAAGTAGATGAGATGAAGTCTGGGCATTCTTATCTCTAAGGAGAACTCCAGCTGTACTTCTTCCAGGAAGATTTGTTTGTTCTTCTGGGAGTCCATGCTATTTTCAATATCCTTCTCTAATATCACAATTTAAAGGCATCAACTCTTCTTCAGTCTTCCATTTTCATTGTCCAGATTTCCCATGCATATGAGGCTACTGAAAATACTGTGGCTTGGGTCAGGCACATCTTAGTCTTCACAGCGACATCTTTGCTTTTTGACACTTTAAAGAGGTCTTTTGCAGCAGATTTGCCCAGTACAATACAGGTCTGATTTCTTGACAGCTGCGTACATGGGCATTGATTGTGGATCCAAGTGAAATGAAACCCCTGGCAACTTCAGTCTTTTCTCCATTTATCATGATGTTGTTTATGGGTCCAGTTGTAAGAATTTTTGTTTACTTTATGTTGAGGTTTAATCCATACTGAAGGCTGCATGTCTTTGATCTTCAACAGGAAATGCTTCAAGTCCTCTTCACTTTCAACTAGCAAGGTTAATGAGTCTTCCTCCAAACCCGATGCTGTGTTCTTCTTCACATAGTTCAGCTTCTTGCACTATTTGCTCAGCATACAAGTTGAATAA
>NW_006921904.1:3141992-3156017 GCF_000298275.1 Orycteropus afer afer
CACCAGCCACTCCTTGGAAGGAAGGTTGGGCAATCCTACTTCCATAGTGATACTGCCTCGGAAACCCAAGGAGGGGTTGCTATGAGTCGGGGCCAACTTGATGGCAAATAACAACAACAACAACAACATCCTGGTTTTAGTACTGAAAGGTCCTTATTCCAGGACTCCCCTGAGTTCCAGGCCAGTTGAGATGATTGGTCATCTGCCTTTATCCCTAACAGAATAATGAGTACAAAATGGGCCTATGTCAACAAATTTTGGAAAATGCTTCTTATTGCATCCACCTCCTGGAGACATAAAAGACATATTAATGTACTGAAGAATTTAATAAGTTCTTCTGCAAAGAAAACTGGTAATACTCACTATTTCTCAAATTTATTTGACCATGGAACATTTGAGCAACACCCTTAACACCTCAGAACAAAACTTGGGAAGGCTCTTGTGGTTACCCATTTTATCTTGGTAGTAATAATTTTATTGAGAGATATTTTCTACTAAGCGGGTTTCTGCTTTGCAGAAGCATCTACTGGTCTTCCTTCATTTACTACAAAAGTGAGAGAAATGTATTTCTGATACCCAAAGTTCTAACAAAGAATGTATATATTTCCTTATTAACAGGTCGTTAAAAGTGACGGTTACAGGTATCTAGAATCATATACAGGAGCTCTGGTGGTGCCTTGGCTAAGGCATTTGGCTGCTAATCAGAAGGACAGTGATTCAAATCTACCAGCTGCTTATGGGAGAAAGATAAGGGCGTCTGCTTCTGTAAAAATTTACAGTGTTGGAAACTCTATGGGGTCACTGTGAGTTGGAATCAAATCATTTAAAGATTGAGTAGGACTCTGTGCTTGATGTGGGTACCTTCCCACTGTACCTTAAGGAACAAGAACTGGTGCCCTTGGGGGCTGGCACAGTGATTGGCACACATCAGGCTTTGGGAAATATTTTTATTGAATGGATCTAACCTTAACTTGCAATACTGGTTTCAATGGGGGATAATGGGTTTGGAAATTTGATTAAAATTTCTAATTTATTTGGAAATTAGAGACTACATGTATTATATTTAGGAGCTCCGGTAGCGTAGCGCCTAAGACACTTGACTGCTAACCAGAACGCTGGCAGTTGAAACCCACCAGCCACTCCTTAGAAGGAAGGTTGGGTAATCTAATTCCATAGTGATACTGCCTAGGAGCTCTGGTAGCATAGTGCCTAAGGCACTTGACTGCTAACCAGAAGGCTGGCGGTTCAAACCCACCAGCCACTCCTCGGAAGGAAGGTTGGGCAATCCTACTTCCTTAGAGATACTGCCTCAGAAACCCAAGGAGGGGTCACTATGAGTCAGGGCCGACTCGACGGCAAATAACAACAACAACAACAGTGATACTGCCTGGAAAACCCAAGGAGGGGTCGCTGTGAGTCGGGGCTGACTCGACGGCAAACAACAACAACAACAACAATGTATTATATTTAAAGATTGCCTGTGATTAAAAGAGTTTAAGAGTCCAGATTTTATTGTTTAAAACATATCTTTAAATTTCCCACCAAAATAACTCCATTTGAGATCATGATTTAATCTTTTGAGAAAGTGAGTGCAAAACCTTTTGAGATTTCAGGACATCACAACATGGTATGTGCTCAAAGAATGGCAGGAAGAGTTACTTTAGTAATTGGAAGGTACTTCGGAGATCATTTATCTAGTTAGCCCAAGAAGGAGAAGTGACTTATCTCAGCAAATCTGGAGCCTAGAACCTACATCACCTGCATGTCAATCCAACTTACGCTCATCATACTCATACTTCTTCACCTTGGCATTCTTTAGACTATTTCTTCTGCCTGAGAACATATAAGGTGGGAACTCAATTTTAAGTCCAGATGACTAAGCACAAACCCCCCTCCCCTCTTCAATATCTGACAATGGCTTTATCTTTTCTGTTAACCAACGCTGCAGCCTCCAGTCAGGCTTCCCAAAGCTTTGTATTTCAGAAGCCACATCATTTGTGGCTCCCCAGAACTCTGCGATGGAGGTGGAATGAAGAACGTTCATTAGGGAGTGCTCTTGGGATAAGCACCTGTACAAGGAAGGGAAGGAAACAAGACTGGGCAGAGGTAGAAGCATTGAGTAAGACATAGTCCCAATGCAGATCACAACTAAACCCACAGGAGCTGGGATGGACCTTCAGAGTTGACTCTTCTTGGGGCAGGCGGTGGGTCCTTTATACCCTCATGTAGATTAGTCCCTGGATGAGGGCATTTTGGGGAAGTGGAATGACCTTAGTGAAGAAATTCTTTTCAGACCTGGCAATCCTCATAGCAGGAGAACATGCTGAGTGCTGTGGGCTGGCAGTGCTGCCAGAAGCTGGGGTTCCAACTTTCTTTCTGAAGGGGAATCTGTGCTGAGCATCACATGACTCATTTCAGCTTCCTACTAGTCTAGTTACCTTCTAAGGAGCCCTGGTGGCAAATGGTTAAGCACTGGGACGCTAATCGAAAGTTTGGTGGCTTGACTCCACCAGTGGCTCTGCAGGCGGAAGGCCTGGTGATCTGGTCCCTTAAAAATTACAGCCTAGAAAACCCTATGGGGCAATGCTACTCTGCCCTATGAGGTCACTCTCAGTTGAAATCAACTTGATGGCACACAACCAATCTTCCTTCCAGAAAGGTTATGAGATTAAACTGTTCTACCCTAACCTCTGTAATGCATCAAAAAACATGGATTGAACCCAACTCAGAAACTGCTACGTAGCAGATTCTTCTTCTTCCAAACGTGCCCTTGGAAGATAATAATAATCCTTTTAATGTCAGCCTGCTGGATGCTAATTTTGTTTACTTTGATAGAAATGGGGGAGGGGGTTTGTTAAAAACAGAGGCTTGGGTTAAAAAAAAAGAAAGTCAATAGTGCCACATCATTAGTCTGGTTATTTTTAGTGAACTGTTTTTATTATTTTGTATATTCCCATAGGTCATGTTTAAAGTTTCAGTTCTGCATGAGATAAGTCTAAAGTTCAGCCCTAGCCATGCCACAGAAGCCCCACTTTTGAGAGAGTGGTTGGAGTCCCTAACCCCAGAGGCAGTATGGGCAGCAGCTGGCAACAGCCATGACTCTACAGCCAACTACAACCAACAGCCCACTGCTGTTTAGTGGATTCGGACTCATGACGACCCCAGATGTTGCAGGATAGAACTGTCCCATAGTTCCATTTTCTTGGTGTAACCTTTGTGGGAGCAGATCACCTGACCTTTCTTCCCACATGCCTTTGATGAATTTGAACCTTTCAGTTAGTAGGGGAATGCTTAACCATTTTCACCCCACAAAGACTCCTGCCGTCAGACTGTGTGGTCCACATTCTCCAGTTCCATCACTCACTGGCTGTGTGACTGTGTGCCTCTGGGCCCAGGGTTCATGCCCGAAGTTACCACAGAAGGTGGCTAGAGATTTCCACTCTCAGGCACTGCACAAAATGCACACCCTTTTGTTGACATTTCTCTCCCTAACTCATACCCTTCTGTATTTTGTCCTCTTTGTTCATCCCCTCCCTGTTGGCCTCCATCCTAAGCCTTTGGATTGGGCCATCTGGACCCTCCTGTCCTTTGTACTGTAAACATTTTCCTATGTCTTCCATCCATTGTAGACTGACTTGTCAACCTCTCATAGCACCCTCCTTGCAATGGGCTCTCTCCAGTGGGGCCTGCTCCTTCTTCTATCCTGAATCTGGTGTGTGTGTGTATGTGGGAAGTCAACATTCTCTTCAATGCCTTTGCTGTACCTAGACATTACTTCACTCCCTTTGTGTAGTAAAACTCCTCTTTGTTTTGGGTTGGGCCATCTACCTAAGTTACCCTAGATCCCTGTGTGTCACTCTAATCTACCTACCTTCTGATCTCTCTCCCACAGTCTTGAAGATCTTGGTCCTTGATTCACGGTCTCCTTCTCTAGGTTATCTTTTACCATATCTTGGGTTAGTTTGACATTCAGGCAGATAACTCCAAACATGGTGATCCCTAAGTCTCTTGAACACTTTAGATCAATAACATTTGCCTTCACTGTCCTCTCTTTAATTAGTACTTCCTGCTCTCTTTTTACCCCTAATCAGTTGCACATAGGACAACTTGAACAGCAGTAGCTTACTGTCTTGATTTGAGTGCTCCAAGAAGTAGATCCTGAAAGAAGGGGTCCAGTACCAGCAGTTTACTTGGGCACTAATCCCAGTGGGAGAGTGGGAATTTGAGACAAGAAAGAGAAGGAAGCAAATAGAGTGCAATGCCAAGCAAGTTCTCACTGTACGCAACTGGAACTTATTCACACTGGGAAACTCTAGGAAGCAGATAGAACCCCTCTCAGAGTTATCTCACCTGGGAGAGGGTAAGGACAGAGCAGTTCTCTATCAATTCTCTCAGTCATTGGTTGAGAGTGGCCTCTAGGAGGCAGTAAGTACTCTGAACCTCTGTCCTGAACAGGCACTGAGGCAAAAGTGCAGGTGACCTGGCCAGAGTAGAGTGCATAGAAATAAAGATTACTGTGGGGCTATTGGGGGCATCAGCAGAATCTTCTTCACCTACCATTAAAGCTTGCTTAAGCCTGCAATTCCCTGAGGCATGCTTTTTGTCTTTTTTGAGGCCAGTAATTCCCTTAGGAGCTCTGGTAACATAGTGCCTAAGGCACTTGACTGCTAACCAGAAGGCTGGTGGTTCAAACCTATCAGCAACTCCTCAGAAGGAAGATGGGGCAATCTACTTCCATAGTGATACTGCCTAGGAAACCCAAGGAGGGGTCGCTATGAGTTGGGGCCAACTCAACGGCACATAACAACAACAACAGTTCCCTTGGCTCATCTACTCTTAGCCAGACTATTAACCTTCTGGAAAGCACACCCCTCCACATGGAGCCTTGGTACCACATGAACAATTTGAACTTCTTTCGTCATTGTCAGCTTGTTTTTGTTTTTTTTTGTTTTGTTTTTTCCTTTTTCTTTTTTAACCACAATTTGGTATTTCCCAACTAACTTCAGACTATGATAACTAGAAAGAATTGCCCACCCAGGCAAGCTGGTGCCACTACCAATTAATGGAAGTCTGTCTCTCCAGCTCATTATATTTTTTCCTTGTTCTTGGTCAGCTTTCTCTTTAATAACTCTCAGCTGCTATTGTAAAGTTTCCCTTCTCTCTTCAAGGCATCTTCTCAGCTTCTACACTTTTCATTCTCAGTCTATGACTCAGCCACATTTGATAGAATTGTCTATATTTACTGTCTCAATTTTCTCTTCTCCCACTCATTCCTCAACCCAACACAATATGATTTTGGGCTCTGTTTCTTCATGAAGGCAGCTCTTGCTTGACCTCCATGTCAACTAATGGATATTTCCACTCTCATCTTTCTTCTTAGCAATGTTCTTGGACAATCCTTCTTTCTGGAGCTTTCTCATCCCTTATTATTTTCTGTGCCATAAAGTTATTGTAATTTTTTTCTTCCCTTTATAGCAATTTCTTCTTTTGTCAGTGGACTCATCTTCTTGTGTCTAGCCATTGAATGCTTGAACTCCTCAAGATTCTGTCTTGGGACCTCTCCTTTCAAGTTGCTTTCAAGTCATATTCTTTCTCTTATCCTATCCATATCTCCTCTATATTAAGAGCTTGGGCTTCTCCTTTGAGATCAGGGCCCATAAGACCAACAATAGACCAGATATCTACTCTTGAATAACTCAAAGACACATTAAAATCATGATCTTTTCCCAAATTCAGTTTACTTCCAGGGTTATACATCACAACACTCCTCCACCTTACCCTTATTGAATCTCACATCCCAAATATTTTTGAGTTCCTGGGTACTACAGATAGTTAACAGATTTGGCTACTAATCAAAAGACTGGAGTTTCAAGTTCACCAAGAGATGCTTGGAAGAAGGGCCTACATATGAGTTTCTCAAAAATCAGCCACTGAAAATCTCAAGGAACACAGTTCTACTCTGACACATATGGGTGATCATGAGCAGGAACTGACTTGACTTGAAAGCAACTTGTAAATATCTTTGAAATCTCCTTCTCTCTCAGTTTTCACCAACACCAACACTATCACCTTTTCCAAGTTGCTATCATCTCTTGCCAGGATTACAGAAATAGCCTCCTTGCTCATCTATATTACCCATTCTGGGACCCTCTAATCAATTTTATGAAATATATATGTGATCATGTGACCCCTGTCTATCTCCATCCCATGCACCCTTAAAACTCTTCAATGGTTTCCCAGTACTTTTAGGATTAAGATGAGTCTTTCCGACATGCCCTGCAAAGTCCATCCTGGCCTGGTCTCCAGCTTCATCTCACATGAAACTCTATCTCCTTCCTTATCCTCCAGCTACACTGGTTGTCTTTTGTTCCTGATACTTAAAATCCTCCTAATTTCCACTGAGATTTTTCACATGCCAAGTCTTGTTCCTGTCTTTACCCTCTGTGGTAGTTAAGGTTGTGTGTCAACTTAGCTGGGCTGTGGTTTTGAGTGGCTTGGCAGCTGGATGTAGTTATTCCCCATGATGAGAATGTAATCACCTTTTTGGTAGAATCAGCTGTGAGCAACTAAGTTATTAAAGGGTAGTAACCTTCGGGGTGTGGCCTGCTTCCAGTATATGTGGAGAAGCTTTGAGAAAGGTCTCTAGCTTTTTGGCACATTTGGATCCTGCATTTGGCTGCCTCTTCATTTTTAATACCTGGACTTGAACCAGCGACCAGCATGTTGCCTGCTGATCTTGGCATTGTGTCATTTTACCTGCTGATCTTGGGTTTGTCAGCCTCAGCAGCCAGCAGCTGCATGAATTAGGAGAAGCCTCCAGCTCCAGTGGGCCTGGAAAAGAAGTAGAGCTGAAGCCCAAGCCCTAGAGCCAGCTTTCTGAAGCAGGACTTCTAGCCTTCTAATCTGTAAGAGAGTAAACTCCTCTTGGTTAAAATCATCCACTTGTGGTATTTCTGTTATAGCAGCCCTAGAGAACCAAGACACCCTCCCCTTGTGGATGGGACTTACGTCATTTCATCGAGTGACATGTCCTACTTGTGTCTCTTCATCTAAGAAGGCTTCACTGATACCTGAATATGTCAGTTCTCCTGCTATAACCTCTATTGCACCATGTAATTCTTCACAGCATCTCTCACATTTGCAATTTTACATTTACTTGGCTGATTTGATTTCATTATATTTCAAGCTCCCAGAGGACAAGGATGATACCTAGTGTGATGCCAGGGTAATAGTAGGTGCTCAGAAAGTAGTTATTGAAAGAATGATTTGATGAATGATGTGTGTCCTATTTATTTATTTATTTTAACATAAAATAGGGTTCCTACTTCACAAAGAGCCTCATGAATTTTCAGTCTTTGAGGGAGGGATCTCTGCTTTGATGAACTTCCTCACTTTTACTCTTAGTTATGTCCCCTCCCTGACATAGTTCCAATGACTCCATCTTTCTCATATTTCAAAATTTCCCTCTTGCTTTATTCCTTTCTTTCATCCCGCAATATGTTCAAGTCTTATTACATTACAGATACCTTAAGGTAATAGCCCATGTTGGTAAATGTCTATTCTCATTTTCATTGTGTAATCATTTATTCTCTGACTTAGACTTAAGTATTAATGTTTCTCTTCAAGTCTGAACCCAATACATTACCTGCACATCTCAAGGGCTCCTCTAAGTTCACCTGTTATCTCCTGCAAACCTGTTCCTCCTTTCTCTATTCCTTTAGTACTGGTAAAAAGTACTATCCTTTACTTGGTTACCAAGCAAGGGCTCTGATAGTTATCCTAATCAATTTATTCCCATTCCAGTTAGCCACTGCATCTTGTCAACCATGTTTCTTAAATGCTTCTGGAATTGCTACATTAATCAGTATTGATTCTCTTCTTTATTAGTTTGCAGACATAGGGTGTTTCTGACTGGTTTCCTAGGTTCAGTCTGACTCCACTTTGGCTTTACACTGCTAGGATGATCTTTCTAAGGTAAAAATCTAATCACGTACAACCCACTCCCCCTGGACTAAATCCTTCACAGGCTCTTCACATGCTCCAATATGTTGGCATAACAAGCAAGCGCCCACATGATCTATATCTTTATCTTCACCCCCAGCTGCTCCTCCCTGTCTCCCTTTGCTAGAGCTGTTTGCCAGTCCTTGTTGTTCTTGTCATGACAGTGTGTTGTACTGTTTCTTGTGTCTGTGCTTTTTCACACACTGCTTCTTGAACCAGTGAATTCTGGAACCATTTTCAACTCTACAATCCCATCCTCAGACCTTTGGAAGGATGGAGAACTCTGAATCATGCTTCAAGATTCAGACTTGCTTTGCACAGCTTCCTGACGTTCTGAAATAGAGCTGACCACTCTATCCATTGTGTTGCCAATGATGCATGTGCATGTTCTGTTAGAACTCATGTTGGCAGAGCTCCTTCATAGAGTTGTTCAGATTGTCAGCTCACAACCCTGAGGGCCTTGTTTGTCAAACCATGTGCAATCAGCACGTCCATACTCTGCTTTTAGAACTGTTTTTCTTTTTTTTACTCATAAGGATTCTGAGGATGGGGACGCATGGGTGAAGAGAAGATTAAGAAAGTAGTGAGTGGAATATATGTGTACTGGACTGCTGTGCTTTCTCAAGAGGCATGGAGGACAAGGACGTGCGTAAATGTGGAGCCGAGCTGCTTATGCACATAATGCGGTAGCTTAAGAGGTAAGCCATGCTGAGCTTTGATGGACTATGCTTATGCAGCAAATTGTGCAAGAGACATGGCAAGAAAGGGCTGGTCTAGGGCGGTTATGTCTGTGGGCAACACAAGGGCAGAAAGAACTGGAAGATCATAGCAGACTGTTTAAATAAATATGACCAATTTCAGGGCAACTGGGGGGTTCCTTCATCTCTCCATGGGGTTGGTGACTGGTGTTGGAAGTCAGGATCTCTCAACCACATTTCCTCTAGGCCTTGAGTTCCTTGACAGGTGGGGGGCAGGGACAATTACTGCAGGAGCTTGGGTGAGTCATTTGATTATATGCCTCCCTGTACTAGATTGAGGGGTTCACTAGGCCAGAAATTTAATCTTTTGTTCTTAAATCACCAGTATCTTATGTGGTGCTTGGCCAAGTATGAGCTCTCTTACATTTATCCTAGTAAGAAGAAGGAAAGAGAAGGGATGTTTGTGGATTTTGAAGAATATGCTGATGATGCTCATATTAATAGTGGACAATATTAACTAAGATCATGGTTTTCATGTGTACCTGTCACTGTTCTAAGTGCTTTGCATTCACCAACTCATTTTGTCTCTGCTTATAGGCATTGTGAGAATCCTCCTGTTACCTGTGAGGTAACAGGTACTTAGAGTTAAATCACTCACTCAAGTGTACGCAACTAATAAGTAGCCAGGATTTGGACCATGTGGCTCCAGAGCCTGACCTATAGAATGCTTTTCTATCCATTCTCACTGAATACACCTGATGCATCAGTGGAGGTTTGTTGCTGTGAGGCTGAAGAAGTTTCAGTGGAGCTTCCAGACAAAGACAGATGAGGAAGTAAGGCCTGGCAATCCACCTCCAAAAAATCAGCCAACGCAATCCCTATGGAGCCCAGTGGTTAATCCCACTGTGCATGGGGTCGCTGTGAATCAGGGGCCATCTCAGCAGCAGGTAACAACAATAACACATCCACTGGGATGGCAATTTTAATCTGAAGAGAGGTGGAAGATTTTTTTTCTTTTTTTTGGCCTTACATATTTTCTCTTTTGTCTTGGAAATATTTGTTATTAGAGACAGTCGTCTCTGGGCGCCTCTGAGCATCTTCTTTCCCCTTCACAGTCCTAGTGGGTGAATCAGCGGAAGAGGGGAGTACACTTTTATTCCATGGAGATATTTCACTTTATTTCTTCTGGGATCCCTACTCTGCCCTTTTGGGTGCATCCCTTTAAATTGGGGAGAAATTAGGGAGATTTTTCTCCCAACATTTTATTCACTCCTCTTTTGTGTTTTGATACTGCTTCTGGGGACAGGAGGTTAGGATACTTCTGGCCTTTGGAAGCCCATGGGTTTGTCTAGGTTACACTTTTCAGTTGAATATTATTAGTTGCCATTGTGTCAATTCCTATTCATGGTGACCCCGAGTGAAAATATTGCCTAGTTCTGCACCATCTTTGTTCGTAGGCACAAATCCATCATTGCTTCAAATAAATAGAATGAGGTTTTCCCTCCTCATCTGTTGAAGCATAAAGGATGCTCTTTGTTTTCTCTGGCCGTGCTTTTCTTTTTGTCTTTATTAGCTTTTGTGGAATGAGGAATTTTGTAATTTGGTTCCATTCTGTCATCTTAACCCAGAAGTCATAGAATTGTTTTTTTTTTTTTTTTTTCCCAGAAACATTCTGTGGTAGTTAAAGTTGTGTGTCAACTTGGCTGGGCCATGGTTCTGAGTGGCTTGCCAGCTGGATGTGATTATTTCCATCGATGAGATTGGCTATGGTGTAATCAACTCCATGGTGGAGTCCACTGTGAGCAGCTAATTAACTGCCTTTGGGGTGTGACCTGCTTCCGGTATATAAAGAGAAGCTTTGAAAAACGTGTCAAAGCATTTGGCCATGTCTTCATCTCTAGTTCCTGGACTTGAATCACTGGCCTGCTATGTTGCCTGACAATCTTGGGATGTTCCTGAACTTGAACTAGTGGCTTGCTGTGTTGCCTGCTTATCTCGAGACTGTGCCAATTTGCCTGCTGACCTTGGGTTCATCAGCCTCAGCAACCTGCAGCTGCCTGAATTACGAGATGCCTCCAGTTCCAGTGAGCCTAGAACAAGAAACAGAGCTGAAGCCCAAGGTCAAGGGGCCTTTACCCAGCCCTGAGAGTCAGCAGTGTGAATCTTGACTTCTAGCCTCCTAAACTGTAAAAGAACAAATTCCTGTTTGTTAAAGCCTTCCACTTGTGGTATTCCTGTAAGATTGGCACTGGAGAACCAAGACACATTCATAATTTAGTTTTTCTCTTTTTTAGATATATGTTCTCAAGTCTGCACAGAAACTTGAAATGCAGAGTTATGAGGTCTGTGTGTCTGAACTTTTCTGGTGAAAGGGAAAGAAATAATTCACACCTGGTTTGCATTGGATGATGATCCCACAGGCTTCATCAATTTTTTTTTTTTTTTTTTTGATCCCCAATAGGCTTTTAAACACATACATGTTAGCATTTCTTAGAGTATATATTAATAATATGAACTTTGATTTCTTATTTTAGATCTAAGGATGAAAACAAGCACTGTGTTTAATATGTACTCTATCAGGAACTATGGCCAGATGCCAACCCATTCCTTGATTTAGATCATGAAGAATATTTAGTTTAAGTCATTCTTTTCCACTCCCACCACAGGGAGGTTTCTAATTATATAGTTGGTTGGCCTAAGAGTCTGCGAATGCTGGCCTGTGCTACCCCTCTTATAGGATTTGTCTTCTGAAGGCATTCAGAGTTCTAAGATTTCCTCTCTTTTTCTAAAAATAGAACAGCAGACCTTACAATAATGTAGCCTGCAAGTATAAGTGAAGGATGAAAAGGCCATGGATTTCTGCCCTTAATTCTCTCTAAATTACATTTGGTTTGGTTTTAAAATGACTTCAAAATGATGCACAGTTGTAAAAGTTCAGTTCCAGAATCAAGATTTGATATGCTTCTAGTGGTAATAATAGAACCCCTCTCCTTAGATTTTACAAAGCATTGAGTAGAAGTGTATTTCTAGGAGGGAATAAAGTCCTGTTTGCAAGTGAGGCAGTAGGTTAAGTACTGCTGGGTTTAAAATATAGGGTACTCTAACTTATTGCAGAAATCACTTGTACTTTTCAGACCATATATCCTGATTTTTGGTTTGGAAAATATGGTTCATATAGGACAGGTTAGGGAGCTCTGGTGCACAGTGGTTAAAGCATTCAGCTGCTAACCAAAAGGGCAGTGGTTCAAACCCACCAGCCACTCTACTGGAGAAGGATGAGGTGATCTGCTTCCCTAAAGATTTATAGCCTTGGAAACACTATGAGACACTTTTACTCTGTCCTATTATAGGGTTGCTATGGTGGTGTAGTGCCTAAGGCATTTGACTGCTAACCAGAAAGCTGGCAGTTCAAACCCACCAGCCACTCCTTGGAAGGAAGGTTGGGCAATCTACTTCCATAGAGATACCACCTCAGAAACCCAAGGAGGGGTTGCTGTGAGTTGGAATCGACTCATTGGCAGTGAGATTTTTTTGTTTTGTTTTTTAATAGGGTTGTTATAAGTCAGAATTGACTCACTGGCAGTGGGTTTGGTTCTTTGGTTGTAGGACTGGTTCAGGAGAGCTGGTGATGCAATGGCTGCTAGCTGAAAGGTTGGAGGTTCAAATTCTCCAGCCACTCTCTGGGATAAAAGACCTCATAATCTGCTGGCATAAAGATAACAGCATAGGAAACCTATGGGATAGTTGTTCTCTGTTATCTAGGATCACTATGATTTCTGAATCAACTTGACAGAACACAATGATCAGAACATAGGACTGGTTATCTTCTGGCACCTAGTAAGTATTTAGGGTCTTGGACTTCTTCAGGACATCATGGTCCTACTTGTTGTGGTTCATTAGAGCACTGAGGAATGCTAGTGACTTCAAGTGGTCAACACACTGCTTGATACCACAGAATAAAGAGTATTTTAGTCCTGGGCAAAAAAAGAATCCTGAGTTTCTTTGCATAACAAATTCTATCAGAATATCTGAAGCTAGTGATCACAGAATCTTAGGCCATCAACTATGATAAATGACATCTCAGTGCTCGTTATTGTTGCTGTTATGTGCCATCAAGTCGAACCCGACTCATAGTGACCCCTTCTTAGGTTGCTGAGACAGTATCAATACAGAAGTAGATTGCCCCATCTTCCTTCCGAGAAGTGACTGGTAGGTTTGAACTGCCAGCCTTCTGGTTAGCAGTCAAGTGCCTTAGGCACTATGCTACCAGAGCTCAATACACCTGAATTTAGATACCACTTCAAAAACAGATCTGATGCATTGAACACTAATGATTGATGATCAGACGAGTTGTGAGATGACATCAAGGACATCATACATGAAAAAAGCAAAAGGTCATTAAAAAGACTGGAAAGGAAAAAAGATCGAAATGGATGTCAGAAGAGACCAAAACTTGCTCTTAAATGTAGAGTAGCTTGTGCAAATGGAATAAATGATGAAGTAAAAGAGCTGAACAAAAGATTTCAAAGGGAGGTTCCAGAAGACAAAGGAAGGTGTTATGATGAAATGTGCAAAGACTTGGAGTTAGAAAACCAAAAGGGGGGGGGGAGAAAACACCCTGTATTCCTCAAGCTGAAAGAATTGAAGAAGGCACTCAAGCCTTGAGTTGCGATATTGAAGGATTCTATTGGCAAAGTATTGATACACAGGAAGCATCAAAAGAAGATGAAAGCAATACAGAGAGTCACTGTACCCAAAAGAATTAGTCGACATTCAACCATTTCGAGAGGTAGCATGTGATCAAAAATTGATGACATTGAAGGAAGAAGTCCACGCTGCACTGAAGGTATTGGCAAAACAAGGCTCCAGGAATTGATGAAATACCCATTGAAATGTCTCAACAAACAGATGCAGTGGTGGAGGTGCTTACTTTTTTATGCCAAGAAATTTGGAAAACAGCCATCTGGCCAACCAACTGGTGGAGATTCATATTTGTACCCATTCCAAAGAAAAATGATCCAGAATGTGGAAATCATCGAACAGTATCATTAATCTCAAACAAGTAAAATTCTGCTGAAGGTAATTCAAAAATGGTTGCAGCAGTATGTAGACAGGAAAGTGCCTGAAATTCAATCCAGATTCAGTAGAAGACCTGGAACAAGGGATGTCATTGCTGATGTCAAATGGATCTTGGCTGAAAGCAGAGAATACCAAAAGATACGTATGTGTGTTTTATTGACTATGCAAAGGCATTTGACTGTTTGAATCATAATACATTATGGATAACATTATGAAGAATGGGAATTACAGAACACTTAATTGTTTT
>NW_006921904.1:3156382-3157774 GCF_000298275.1 Orycteropus afer afer
GGCAAACAACAACAACAATAGACCATATGAAGAAGAACATGGCATCAGGATTGAAGGAAGACTGATTAACAAACTTACATGCTAAAAGTGAAGAAGACTTAGAGCACTTATTTATGAAGATCAAAGGCTGTTTTACAGTCTTCTGTATGGGTTACTGCTTAACATAAAGAAAAAAAATCCTCACAAGTGGACCAATAAGCAATATTGTGATCAATGGACGAAATATTGAAGTTGTTAAGGGTTTCTTTTACTCAGCTCTACAATCACCCTTGAAGCATCAGTCAAGAAATCAACTGAAGTATAATATTGGGTTAATCTGCTGCAAAATACTTCTTTAAAATGTTAAAAGGCAAAGATGTGACTTTGAGGACTAAGGTGCACCTGACCCAACCCAAGTATTTTCAATTGCCTCATATTCATGCAAAAGCTGGACAATGAATAAGGAAAACTGAAGAAGAATTGATGCCTTTTAATTATGGTGTTGGCAAAGAACGTTAAATATACCATGGACTACAAAAAGAATGAACAAGTCTACATTGGAAGAAGTACAGACAGAATGTTCCTTAGAAGCAAGGATGGCAAGACTTTCTCTCACATATTTTGGACATGTTACCAAGAAGGACCTGTCCCTGGAGAAGGATATCATACTTGGAAAAGCAGAAGATTGGTGAAAAAGATGAAGACCTTCAATGAGAAGCCCCACTGAGGCAGTCACTCAGTTATGCCAAGAGATTTGGAAGGCAGCTACCTGGCCAACTGACTGGAAGAGATCTGTATTTGTACCCATTCCAAAGAAAGATGATCTCACAGAATGTGGAAATTATCAAACAACATCATTAATATGACACAGAAATAAAATCTTTTTTTTAATTTTTATTTTTCAAATTATTTATTTATTTTTTTAAATTGTGATTTCGGTGAAGATTTACAGAGCAAATTCACTTTCCATACAGCAGTTTACGTATACTTTGTCTCATGATATTGACCACAGTTTACTACAATGAAACAACTCCCCTCCCTCTTCCTCCCCATAGTTACCTCTTCCCAGTATCCATCCCTCCATGGACTCCTGCCCCCTGAGCTGTCTCCCTGTGCATAGGCAGCCCTTCGTTCTCAATGATTGTTCTCTCCAAGGAGTGTACCTACCTCAGGTAAGTGTTCAACTCATATGCCTGTCTTCTGTTTGGCTGGAAACCACAGGTGTGGGTTCAATTCCAGACCTGAAGGGCAGCAAGGGGTCATAGTCTCAGTAGTTCTACCAGGCTCTATCAGACTAGCAAACCTGGTCCCCCCCCCCCTTTTTTTTTTCCTCCAAATGATTTTGAGTTTTGTTCCACATTGTGCTCCCTCTCTATCAAGGATCTCCTACATAGATCCCCTTCCAAGTGGATG
>NW_006921904.1:3162734-3167107 GCF_000298275.1 Orycteropus afer afer
GTTTACCTGAGTTTTATTGACTATGCAAAAGCATTTGATTGTGTGTATCATAACAAATTGTGGATAACATTGAGAAGATTGGGAATTCCAGAGCACTTCATTGTACTCATGAGGAACCTGTACATAGACGAGTAGACTCTTGTTCAAACAGAACAAGGGGACACTGCATGTTTTAAAATGAAGAAGGGAGTGTGTCAGGGTTGCATCCTTTCACCATACTTATTCAATCTATATGCTGAGCAAATAATCCAAGAAACTGGACTATATGAAGAAGAATGTGGCATCAGAATTGGAGGAAGAATCATTAACAACCTGTGATGTGCTGATGACACAACTTTGCTGGCTGAAAGAGAAGATGACTTGAAGTACTTACTGATGAAGATTGAAGAATACATTTTGCAGTATGGATTACATCTCAATATAAAGAAAACAAAAATCCTCGGAACTGGACCTATAAGCAACATCATGATAAATGGAGAAAAGATTGAAGTTGTCAGAGACTTCACATTGCTTGTTTCTGCAATTGACATCAATGGAAGCAGCAGTCAGGATATCAGACGATGTATATCACTGGGCAAGTCAGCTGCAAAGGACCTTTTTTATGTACTGAAGAGCAAAGACGTCTCATTGAGGACTAAGGTGTGCCTGACACAAGCCATGATATTTTCAATCACCTCATAGGCATGTGAGAGGTGGACAATGAGTAAGGAAGACCGAAGAAGAGTGGATGCTTTTGAGATGTGGTGCTGGCGAAGAATGCTTAAAGTACCATGGACTACTAAAAGCACTAACAGGTCTTTCCTGGAGAAAGTGCAGCTGGAATGCTCCTTGGAAGCGAGAATGACCAGACTTCGTCTCACCTACTTTGGTCATGTTATCAGAAGGGACCATTCTCTGGAGAAGGCAGCTGTGATGGTTATGTTTGTATGTCAACTTGGCTAGGCCTGGTTGAGTGGCTGGGCAGCTGGATGTAGTATTCCCCATGATGAGACTGGTAATCAACTCCATGGTGGAATCTACTGGAAGCAGCTGAATATGCTCACCTTTGGGTATGTGGTCTGCTTCCTGTATATAAGGAGAAGCTTTGAGAATGGTCTCTAGCCTATGGCATGCTTGGACCGTGCATGTAGCTGTGTCATTGTTCAGCAGCCTGCTATGCTCTGCCGACCTTGGGACTTACAATGGACTTAAGTCAGTGGCCTGCTGTGTGGTTTGGTAACATTGGGACTGTGTCTTTTGACTTGTCAACCTTGGGGCTTCTCAGCTTCAGCAGCCAGCAGCTGTCTGAGCGAAGAAATGCCTCTAGCTCCAGTGGGCCGGGAGCAGGAGTCAGAGCAGGACCCCAAGATTAAGGGGCTTTCAGCCAGCCCCTAGAGCCTGGCACTTTGAACTTGGACTTAAAGCCTCCCAATTGTAAAAATAAACTCCTGTTTGTTAAGACCATTCCATTTGTGGTATATACTGTCAGAGCTGCACTAGGTAACCAGAACAGATGTCGTGCTTGGTAAGATGGAGGGTCAATGAAAGAGGGGAAGGCCCTTAATGAGATGGATTGACACAATGGCTGTGGCTATGGACTCAAATATAGTGGAGATTGTGGAGCTGGCGTGCAACTGGGTGATGTTTCGTTCTGCCGTGCATAGGGTCTCTATGAGTCGGGGATGACTCAATGGCACCTAATAACAACAACGCAATGAGATGGATTGGTACAGTGAGTGCAATAATGACCTCAAACATAGTCGCAATTGTGAGGATGGTGCAAAACTGAGTGATGTTTTGTTCCGTTGTACATAGGATAAATAAGAGCCAGAACAAACTTGATGGGACCTAACAAAAAGACCAACAGTACTTATTAGATCACTAAAATGTTAAATCAATTCATTAATATTTATTCATCACCTATTTTCTGCAGAGATTTTGCTCTACAGGAGATAATGAACCCTTGGCTCTTGTCTTTGGGGAGTTCCTAGTTTAGGATCTCAAACATTGCAGATATAGTAGAGTCACATATATGAGTAAACCAGATTGCCCAACCACCCACTACTGATATCTCAATCTTACTACTTAGATCTTCTCAAACTTTTTGTCCACCAGCCAGTAGGAAGTTCTGTGCTCTTCTCCAAATTTTTACACATTCTTGGAGTCACACTCTCCTCCCAATCTCCTTTGCTTTCAGTTCCCTGCTTCAGCTGAGTTTTCGTTCTCCACTCCATGTCTTGCAGCTGCTCCTTTATCATTTCCTTGGAGTCAACCCAAATGTGGAATACAACCCTTCATTTCTTGCTCCTTCCATTAAAAGACAAAACACATGATGCAGCTGTATGCAGTAGATTTTTTTCTGGGAATTTGAGTGTGACAACAGGGAAGGTTACATTGGAGAGGCATGGAACAATTAATTTAAAAGGAAATAATATACTGTCTTACTCTTCAAAATGTTTCTTGACCATTCTCTTCAAGTCTAATTCCATTCCTTCACTATTTTGCTAATACCGTCTCTCCTTTTTCTTCTTTTCCCTACCTCACTCACTCTATCCATCTAATTTCCATCCATTAATTAAACAGAGCTGTTGAACTGTCTTGTAGTTTGCTTCCAAATGACACCCTTGGAACCTCATCTTCTGCCCTATGGAGCATCAAGTATTTTCTTACACACAGTTCCATCCTCGAAATGAAATTCTAGAGCCAACTGTTAATAATATGTTTTGTTAACTTGACAGTCACACACACAGATTCAATGGTAGCATTTGAGAGATAGAAATTTGTATCAATCCTGTGAAAGTTTAGAAATGGGTGAAACTGACCATGCCTACAAATGTTTGAGCTTTGTTACAGGAGGAGGTGATTCTTCAGCAGCATCTTGAAGGAGGAAGACAATGTTGTTGTTAGGTGTTGAGTTGGCTCCGCATAGTGACCTTATGTACAACAGAATGAAACACCGTCTGGTCTCTCTCCAGCCTCAAAATGCTTACTATACCTAAGCCCACCACAGCAGCCATAGTGTCAATCCATCTTGTTGAGGGCCTTGCCCTTTTTTGCAGACCTTCCACTTTATCAAGCATGCTATCCTTCTCCAGGCAATGGTCCCTACTGACAACATGACCAAAGTAGGTGCTTACTTCCATTCCTGCTTCCAAGGATCATCTGGCTCTACTTCTTCCAGGAGAGATTTGTTAGTTCTTTTCGAAGTCCATGGTATTTTCAGAATTCTTCACCAACACCATGAATCAAAAGCATGGAACTAGTTGTGCCATGCCTCTTTTTCAGTCTTCTTTATTCATTGTCCAGTTCTCACATGTGTATGAAGCTATGGAAAATACCATGCCTTGGTTTAGGTGCACCTTAGTCTTCAAAGAGACATCTTTGCTCTTCAGCACTGGAAAGGGGTCTTTTGCAGCAGATTTGCCTGGTGCAATATATTGTCTGGTGTCTTGACTGCTGCTTCCATTGGTACTGATTGTGGAATCAAGTAATATGAAACCTTTGACAACTTCTCTCTGTTTATCATGCTGCTGTTTGTTGATCCAGTTGTGAGGATTTTCATTTTATCTTGAGATGTAATCCATACTGCAGACAGTAGTTTTTAATCTTCATCCATAAGTGTTCCAAGTTATCTTTACTTTCAGCAAAGTTGTGTAATCTCCATATCACAGGTTGATAATGAGTCTTCTTTCAGTCCTGATGTCACATTAGTCTTCATATACTCCGTCTTCATGGATTATTCACTCAGCATCTGGATTGAATAAGTGTGGTGAATGGAAACAACTCTGATATGCTCCCTTCATGATTTTAAACCATGAAGTATGCCCTTATTCTGTCTGCAAATGACAGCCTCCTGGTCTGTGTACAGGTTTCTCATGAGCACAATTAAGTGTTCTGGAATTTCCATCCTTCTCAATGTTATCCATAAATTGTTATTTATGGACACACAGCCAAACACTTTTGCATAGTCAATAAAAGAAGATAATTGAAAAACAAAACAAAACTCACTGCCATCAAGTAGATTCTGACTCAGAGTGATCCCCTTTGGATATCTGAGGTGGTAAATCTTTACAGAAGTAGATTGTCCAATCTTCTTTCCATAGAGTGGCTGGTGGGTTTGAACTGCCAACTTTCTGGCTAGTAATCAAATGCCTTAGGTAATATGCCACCAGAGCTCCTAAAGGAAGAGAATAGGTGGTGTGAATTCTCCACTCATTCTACATGGAGGGAATAGTATAAATGGAGAAAGGTCAGGGTATGCTTGAGACCTGGTGAAGTATTCAGATAAATACTCTGTAGGGTGGGAACAAAGGACTCTAGAGGCTATCTAACTGCTGTTGAATTGGTCCCTGATTCCTGATGATTACACGTGCAATGGAATGAAACGTCACCCA
>NW_006921904.1:3168012-3169854 GCF_000298275.1 Orycteropus afer afer
GAGGAGTGGCTGGTGGGTTTGAACCGCCAGCCTTCTGGTGAGCAGTCAAGTGCCTTAGGCACTATGCTACCAGAGCTCAGCATGATAGCAACATAGAAAACTCCACTGACAGAGGTGGCTGCGTTGGGAATGTCACCGGGTGCCCTGGATACAAGGTGAGAATTCTAACTGCGAACCGCCACTGCCTCCAGTAGTTTGTTGTTGTTGTTAGGTGCTATCAAGTGGACTATCACTTACCCCATGTGACAGAGTAGAACTGCCCCATAGGGCTTTCTAGGCTGTAATCTTTACAGGAACCGATCACTAGGCTGTGTTGAGCGGATTTGACTGCCAACCTTTTCGTCAGTAGCTGAACTCGTAACTGTTCAGTCTCGTTCCATTCCTGGCAGTTCAGTGGATGCTAAATAAATGTCTCCAGGTGAATACTACACTAAATGTTTTAATAGTTCAAAAATGGAAGAGATACATATTTTGGAAAAAGAGAGTGTTTCATATAATTGCAGGTGCTGTTAATCTTCTACAAGGAGTTTTGGTTAAAGCATTCAGCTGCTAACCAAAAGGTTGGTGGTTTGAAATGCCCAGCTGCTCCATGGGAAGAAAGATGTCACAATCTGCTTCCATAAATATTTACATCCTTGGAAACCCCATGAGGCAGTTCTAGTCTGTTCTATAGGGTCACTATGAGTCAGAATCAACTCGACGGCAGTGATTTTTTTTGTTTGTTTTTGTTTTAACCTTTTGCTTTAAAAGTAAAACCATCATGTGCTATGATATGCTGTGGAATCGGGGTTACTAAGCCCGATTTGAGAGTCTTCCTTAGAGTTTGAAACTTGAGGTTAGTCATCTGCTAATGCCCGTTACTGAAGATTTATATAGTGATCAAGAGCACGGTTAAATGCACATATTTTATGAACTGCAAGTGTAAAAGTCAAAAGTAGCCATAAAAGTAATTTTCAAAGCATTTCCTTTCAGACATGTAAGGAATGCTGACTATTCAACACACAGTAGTTGCCTAAAGAACATTTTTGGTCCCATGATCTGGCTGAAGCTTTGCACAAACAGCTGCTTATCTCCTGAGTGGAATTTCCTGTTAATATTCTTTCAGGCTAATTGTTCATCCAAAGCATAACAAATGTCAATAAACATCACAAATGTGCTACATCTTAATATTTAAGAGACATCAGAAATAGCTCAGATGTTTAACTTGGTTGTGCTTAAAATTCACCAGCACAATCTTTCGCTTTTGTCACAAACTTCCCTTGACGGGATTAATGCTATTCAGAGGAACCATTTGGTTTAAATGCCTTCTTTGCTTTTAATTTACAACATATGGTTTATGGCTGAAGAAAGAGGCCAGCAATGGGAGGAAATACAATTGTAACTTCAAACAGGGTATTATAAAGCACCTTTGCTCTGATTGGGTTTTATATAGTTTTCATGCCAACTACATATGGACATAAATTTTCTGAGAATAAAAATGCTTTAAATGGACCATC
Organism: Orycteropus afer afer; assembly: GCF_000298275.1. Classification (NCBI taxonomy): domain Eukaryota; kingdom Metazoa; phylum Chordata; class Mammalia; order Tubulidentata; family Orycteropodidae; genus Orycteropus; species Orycteropus afer. Next base: position 3,169,509 of record NW_006921904.1, read on the forward strand.
AAATTCCTTGGCAGCAACCACAGAAACGTCTACTTTTGCATGTGAGAAGTCAGTTGCTTGGGGTGGAGGGCCCAGCAGTAGGTAGGAAGTAGCATCACCAGAACGCCAGAGGCGGAAATTTTGTGACAGCAGACACTCCCTGGCATACAAGACAGCAGCTTTTTTTTTTTTTTTTTTTTGACAAGTATTTCCGTTTCATTTCTCCTAGTAAAATTAGTATTTTGCACTAAAGTTTAAGTTGAGCAGCTGTTACCAGGAAGGTGCTCAGGGGATAAAACTAGCACAACACATGATGCCCTCCTTCTTGTTATTAATTATGCCCTAATGTTTTCTTTATTTCTTTCCC
>NW_006921904.1:3186211-3195309 GCF_000298275.1 Orycteropus afer afer
AACCACAGGTGTAGAGGCTAGGATTTACAATACATCACAAAATGAAGGGCTATGGTTAAGTACTCCACTGCACTGCACCTTCCCAAGAGGTATAAGAGGAGCTGAGCAACTTCCTGGCCACCTTGAGGCAGAAAGTGGCTAAGAAAGACTGAGCCCCCACCCTCAATAATGCAATAAGGCCTTTCCAGGAAAAAAAAAAAAAAAATCAACATTTAGTGGTTATCCACAGAGGGTTTTTTTGATCAGAAATATAAAAAGCTTGATAGAAATGCGCATTAGTAAAACTAATCATGAGCAGGGAGACCTGGAGGAAGATAGAACAAGTGACGGCCTATGAAGGAAGTTATGGGTCATTTGCCAAGATGGTGGCACTCTCAGTGGAAAGGAGATGGATCTGGGACACATTATTTTCAAATCTTTACAGACCATTATCACATTCTTTGAAATCACTGTTGGTTTATAAAATTGAATAAATATTTTATCTTTTAAGAAGGAAGATGACATTGCTGACTTATAAGCTACACTGTGTATTGGTTCAAGGCTTGTCATAATGTATTTGAGTTACTCTAATGAGGTGGTGTGGTGTAATAAATTGCATGGTATGGCTTTTCTAGCCATAGTCTTTGTAACTCCCACTGGATTACTGGGTGGGACCATGACATTTAAACTCTTTATTGTTAAAGTCATCCACCTGGGGTATTTCTGTTGGAGAAGCACAAAGTGATCTCTCACTCTCTCAGGTATGTATTTGCTCTCTCTCAGGTATGTATGTAGAGTTCTGATGTTTGGATTGGTTAGTTTTGCCATTCTGCCAGGCTTAAAATGAGCCCTTCTAGAGGCAGAAAAGAATCTCTCACTGCTGGCTGAGAGAGACGCGCTGCTGAGAGAGATGCCCAGCTGAGAGATTGTGTCAGTAGAACCAAGAGGCATGAAACAGAGCAGCAGGCTTACCTGGCCCACAGAGGCAGAGGCCAGGCCAAGAGACCAAGGGCCAGAGAGGCGTGTCTAAGGACACAGCAGAGGGGAGATTGTCCTGATCGAAGAACTGTATCCTGAGCACATTGCTGACCTTTAATTGTAGTTTGTTGCTTCCCTAATAAACCCCATAATTTGTGAGTTGTGTGTGGCCACTGCAGCAAATCATCAAACCCATCATAGAGGTGATGGGTGCCACGAGAAGGACGGTTGGTGTCAAGGTTGGAAAGAGGGCTGGAAGGTGGCTGCCTGTCTGGCCTCATTAGAACAGGCCTTGGGCTGCTGATGGGGATTCTGTCTTCCTCTTGTGGAGTTAGAGGAGGTCAGAAGATGCTGCCTCCTTGCCCCTTTATCAGGTGGTTAAGCTCTTGGCTACTAACCAAAAGGTGGTTTGCACCCACCAGCCAGTCCTCAGAAGAAGATACGACAGTCACCTTCATCTTCATTCAAAGATTATAACCTTGGAAGTCCTATGGGACAGCTCTACTCTAACACACATGGGGCCTCCATGAGTCAGAATCTACTTGAGAACAACTGTTTTTTCTTTTTTTAAATGAAGTCATACTCTCTTGCTTGTCTCATTTCCCTCTAGACCAAGAAGACTGAAGCTAATTTAAGCTTTGGATCTGTGACTCTTTATCCCAGTAACATGATTCTCCACCAACTTGAGCCAACTATTATATCTAAAACCATGGAAGATCTTCTATAACCAAACCAGGGGAATGGTTTGTCTTTTTTGGAGGTTTCTGCTGATACCTGATAACTTAGATGTACTGGTGTGTTTTTTGGGGTCAAGTTCTGCCTAACCTTAATGAATGTATTGTTTCTGGTGGTTATTTAGGAATAAAGAGTGTGTAGTTGAATCCAGGACAAGCCATCAAATTACAACTCACAACTGAATCTGGCTCAATGTCTGTTATTATAAACAAAATTCTACTGGAATACGGCTACTTCCATTCTTATATATTGTCTATCTCTGCTTTCCAGCTACCCTGGCAGAACTGAGTCATTGCAACAGAGACAATATGGTCTGCAAAGCCTATTTACTATCTTGTCCTTTACAGAAAAAGTTTACTGACCCCTCATCTAGGAGAATGACTTTCTCACAAACTGATGATGTGGTTTTGCACATTCATAATCTTGGAGAAAGTGTCCCCTAGGTGGTCAGACAGGTAGTGCACTCACTGCTAACTGAAAGCCTGGAAGGTCAAGTCTACCCAGGATCATCTCAGAAGAAAGGCCAAACAATCTACTTACAAAACATCAGCCATTGAGTTCCATGGAGCTCAATTATTCTCTGACACACATGGAGTCTTCACGAGTCAGACATGACTCAACAGCAACTGGTTTTTAATGTTGGAAAGGGACAATGAGAAAAACGAACACTTTAAAAATCATTTCCCTTTAAGTTGGGAATGTTCAGTTAGGACAAACAATTTCAAATCCCCTCACACTCTTGTTTTTGGTATAATCTTTGAAGTTTTTTTTTTTTTTTACTGGATTTACATTTAGCAGAGTGATCATCAGGCTGCATCTGTGATATTTTGGTGCAGCTGTGAAAATCGTTGACTTTGGAGCCAAACTGCCTATGGTCATGTCTCAGCTGCTCCACTGATGGGTGTGTAATGTTGGGCAGGTCATTTGACCCCTCTGTGCTTCTGGTGGTGCAGTAGTTAAGTGCTTGGCTGCTAACGGGAAGGTCGTCAGTTTGAACCCACCACCAGCTCCATTGGAGAAAAGACCTGGTGATTGATGACTGTAAAGATTACAGCTCAGGAAACTCTATGGGGCAGTTCTACTCTTTCCTTTTGGGTCACTATAATTGGAACTGACTTTAATGCAGCAGTCTTATTTTTTAATAGGTGCTTCAGCCTTGCCTATAATAGAACCTATTCTCTAGGTTCTATTATTTAGTTACTCTCTAGGATTAAATTAGTTAATGCCTGGAATGATTAGGACAATAGCTGGCATATAGTCCACACTATAATCATTATTATTATTATTGATTGGGTCATCTATAAGCCACATTCTTTGATGAAAGCAGCAACATTCTTCTTGTCAATGATGACTGGGGCATTAATCAGAAGGGAAAAATCTGTTGTCCTTTTCAGGGTCCTTTGAAATATTCTTCCAAGTGGTACTTTTTTTTCTTTAATAACTACCCATATTCAGGAGGTGGGGAAATAAACTTAATCTTTCAAATGTGTGGTGACAAAAGAACTTAAGGCCATATTTGATCTGTCACAACGTTCTGTGCCTGGTACAGTGCAAAGAACTTTGCAGACATGTTGTCATTTACCTCTCTCTGTCTTATTACCCCCATTGCATGGATGGCAAAACTAGGTCACAGAGAGGGTCAGTGATTGTCCCCAAGACACACAGCTGTTTAATGGTAGAGCTGGGATTTAAGCCCAGAAAATCTGTCCCCAGAGCTCCTTCCTTTCCCTTACATCACCCCAGAGGATCTGCGGGGTTCTGGGGATGGCTGTGATCAGAAGGGCTGGACTCCCAGTGGCCATCCAAGTGCTAACAAGAAGAAGGAGCTCTGGTGGCATAGTGCCTAAGGCATTTGACTGCTAAGCAGAAGGCTAGTGGTTCTAAACCCACCAGCCACTCCACTGAGGGAAGACTGGACAATCTACTTCCGTAAAAATTTACTGCCTCGGAAATCCAAAGGGGGTCACTATGAGTTGGAATCAACTAGGTAGCAGTGAGTTTGGTTTTTCAATAAAATTTTATTGTGTTTTTGTGAAAGTTTACACAGCTAATAAGCTTCTCCTTTGACAATTTCCACACAGACTGATTAATGATATTAGTTATATTCTCATATTGTGTCAGCATTCTCATGAACTGTGTTCTGGTTGGTCCATTTTTCATACTCCAGTTTCCCTGCCCCATTATCTGCTCATCTTTGTTTGGGTTAAAAGCTGACTCTTGGACTCATACAGATGTTGTTGTTGTTTTTTTCATAGAGCACTGATCTGATGGGTCATATCCTTTATTTTGTGTGTCACCCTCATTTTCTGTGAAAAGGTGATCTCAGAGAATAGTCAAGGTTCAAAAAGTATCTCTGGGCAATAGTCTCAAGGAGTCCTTTGTCAACAGGTTAGTCTGTCCATTTCTAAGAATTTGAATTTTGTTCTACATTTTTCTGCTATTCTAACCAGGATCATGTATTGTGCTCCCAGTCAGTTCGGTCAGTGTTGGCAGTCGGGCATTATCTAGTTTTTCTAGTGAACCAAGGGTGGTTTCTAAGTGTAACCACTCCTGAGTTTAAAAAGAGCAGGTTAGACGCAGAAATGTGCACAGATACAAGGGGAAGACAGACGTGCTGTGGCAATGACAGAGAGAGATGAATCTATCAACCCAGTGACTCTGAGGATTGCCTCTTTCTGGAGCTGAGCCTGACAAAGGAGGACATGCCCTTAGAACCAGGTTCTGAATTCAGACCTGTAGCTTTCTGACTGGGAGAAAATAAATCTCTGTCCTTTAAAACCACCTACTGTTGCATTTCTTTTTGTTGTTATGGCAGTAACAGGAGATGAAGACCTCCATCTCGGTAGGTTTGGTCACTAAAGAGCAAAAATGAACCTCATTACTCACCCTCCTTATATTCTGGGCCCAATCTAGTGTTATAACAAGGCTCTAGGAAGGAAATTCAAATAGCCCAGTGCCCTACAATTTACCAAGTGGTGTCAGCTAACTTTGTTATTATTATGTAAGATGAGGCAGTGAAAAACCTTTTCCACATTACATAGTCACAATGAGGTACAACAGATAGTACGACAAAGCCCTCAGGAAAATATATCAATCTACCTGCATGATGCAACAATGGGAACAACAGTTACCTAGGGGCCTTGGGCACAGTGTACATCCTTAGTGCCCCTCTAAGTGTTTGAGGAGGTGCTGGTGGTCTGCAGGAGGAATGCAACAGGAGCAATAACAGTAACAGCAACAGCTATTGTGCAGTTATGCTTAACCACATGCCAGGTATTTTGGTTACCTCAGGCTGTTCTAACAGGAAGTACCAGTAATGAGATGCCTTTACAAACAGGACTTTATTCTTTTACAGTTTTGGAGGCTAAAAGTCCAAGTTCAAAGTGCCAGGCTCTAGGGGCTGGCTGAAAGCCCCTTGAACCTGGGCTTTAGTTCTACTTCTTGCTTCCAGCCCACTGAAGCCAGAGGCATGTCTTCACGCTTCACTCATCACTCAGTTGCTCTCTGCTAAAGCTGACAAATCCAAGGTTGACAAGTAAAGAGGCATAGTCCCAATATTATAAACCATATGACAGGCCATTAATTCAAGTCCAAACCATCCCAAGATCAGCAAACAACCTGGCAGGTTGCTGAACAACAACTCGGCTACATGCAGGATTCAAGCATACCAAAATCTAGAGACCTTCCTCAAAGTTGCTTCTTATCTACTGGAAGCAGACCACATCCCTAAAGCAGCTTCTCAGCTGCTCCAGTAGATTCCACCATGGAGTTAATTACCAATCTCCTCATGGCGAATAACTATATCCAACCACCCAGCCACTCAAAACCAGGCCCAGCCAAGTTGACACATAACCTTAACTGCCACACTAGGCATTTGCCTGTGGTCAGGAAATGGCTTATGGAGGATTGAAGCTGGATATTCTACTGACCCACTCCTCTATCAGTTTGTTATACTGTGGTGGCTTGTGGGTGGCTATGATGCTGGCAGCTGTGCCATTGATATTTCAAATGTCAGCAGGGTCACCAATGACGGGCAGGTTTCAGCAGAATTTCCAGACTAAGACAGATTAGGAAAAAGGACCATCTTCTAAAAAAAAGTGGTCAGTCAAAATCTGACATTTCATTCTGTTGTACACAGGGTTACTATGAGTAACCTATGAGAATATCAACAACAATAGATATTTTTCTTGGTTAAGCTCTTTGAGGACCAGAGAGAGCAATGATCCTCAAATTTGAGTATCATCTGAAGGCTTTTAGACAAACAGATTGTTGGGCCAGGAGTGTGCGAGGGCAGGTTCTAACCGGTTCTGGAGCTGATTATGCATGTCTCTTCTCAACTCCATGTTCAGTAACATCACACTGTTGACATTCCACACAGTGGGAGAATTTACACCACAGGAATCAGTGGACTCTAGAGCTTCTCCCTCTGGAAGCCAGCGCACCACTGACCGGTCCCCATCTGCAGAATCCCTGATTCACTAAACCTTGGATGAAGCCCGAGAGCTTACATTTCCAGTAAGTTCCCAAAATCCTGGGAGGTGCAGACAGGTAATGTGCTCAGCTGCTGACCGAAAGATTGGAAGTTCAAGTCCACCAGAAGGACCTCAGAATAAAGGCCTGGTGATCTGCTTCTGAAAAATCAGCTGCTGAAAACCTTGTGGACCATAGTTCTCCTCTAACACATGTAGAGTCTCCATGAATCTTACTTGACTTGACAACAGCAGGTTTAACAAGTTTTAAGTGATGCTGATTCCGATGGTCCAGGGACCACATTTTAAGAATCACTTATGGGTATAGTGAGCACAGTACAACCAAAGTAAATAGGGCTGCTGAGAAGTTCTCATGAGAAAAAGATGCCTGTAGCAAAGAATATGGCATATATTAGAGAACAGCGAATCCAACAAAGAAGGAAAAATGACTCTGGGATCATGTTAGGATGGGTATAGGTATATGCATATATGTGCAAGTAAGGGTGCACATATATGTGCACATACATGAGAATAGATGGAAGTGCCTACCTATTTTTATGTGTAAATGTAGATATGTGTGTGCAGACATACATAGTCATTGAATATACTACTACAGATACTCCTCAAACATAACCAAACACCTTCTGAGATTGGTTTTCAAATTTTAAAGCTTTGGACCATAGTCTCATGGGACCACTCAGTCAACTGGCATAATATATCTCACAGAGTTCATGTTCTGCATCCTATTGAAGTGAGTGCCATCTGGGGTCTTAAAAGCTTGCAAGCAGCCTTCTAGATACATCTATTTGTCTATACTCATCAGGAGCAAAAGAGTAAGAAGGTAACCACGATCATGGAGCAGAATATCTACAAGTCTAATAGCCTACAGACAGAAGGAAGATGGGGCAATCTACTTCCGTAGTGATACTGCCTCGGAAACCCAAGGAGGGGTCACTATGAGTCGGGTCCGACTTGATGGCACATAACAACAACAAAAATAATAGCCTACAGAAGCCACTACCTCAACTACCAACTGAGTATGACTAATATAACAAAGAAAATCTGATGTCCAAACAGGATTACATCCACAGCCATAGGGTTAGGATTTCAACACATATTTTTGAGGGGATCGGGGTGAGGGGTGCATGACTCAATCCATAACAATGGGTTGTTTGGTTAGGTGTCATCAAAATGGTTCCGACTCATAATGGCCCCATGTACAACAGAATAAAACACTGCCTGGTTCTCTGTCATCTTCACAACGGTTGCTATGTTTGAGCCCATTGTTGTATCCACTGTGTTGATCTATCTCATTGAAGGTTTTCCTCCTTATTGCTGGCCCTCTACCTTACTAAGCACGATGTCCTTCTCTTAGGACTGGTCTCTCCTGACAGCATGTCCAAAGTATGTGAAATGAAATCTTGCCATCCTCATTTCTAAGCACCTGTACTTCTTCCAAGACAGATGTATTCTCTTTGCCAACACCATGATTGAAAATGCATCAACTCTTCTTCGCTCTTCCATATTCATTGCATAGCTTTCACATGTATATGAAGCATTTGAAAATACCATGGCTTAGGTCAGGCACACTTTAGTCCTCAAGGTGGTATCTTTGCTTTTTAACACTTTAAAGAGACCTTTTGCAGCAGATTTACCCAATGTAATACACTGTTTGATTTCTTGACTGCTACATCTGTGGGGTTGATTGTGGATCCAAGTCTGTTACTCGTTGTACTGTGGTGGCTTGAATGTTGCTGTGATGCCGGAAGCTATGCCCCTGGTGTTTCAAATATCAGCAGGGTCACTCATGCTGGACAAATTTCAGCAGAGCTTCCAGACTAAGACAGACTAGAAAGGAGGATATGGTGACCTATTTCTGAAAGAATTTGCCAGGGAAAACCTTATGCATAGCAGTGGAATATCGTCTGATACAGGGAGCTCTGGTAGCATAGTGCCTAAGGCACTTGACTGCTAACCAGAAGGCTGGGAGTTCAAACCCACCAGCCACTCCTCAGAAGGAAGGTTGAGCAATCTACTTCCGTAGTGATACTGCCTCGGAAACCCAAGGAGGGGTTGCTATGAGTCGAGTCTGACTCGACGGCAAATAACAACAAGAACAACATAGTGCCAAAAGATGAGTCCCTCAGGTTGGAAGGTACTAAAAAAACTACTAAGGAAAGCTGCCTCCTCAAACTAGAGTCTACCCTTAATGATGTGAATGGCATAAAACTTTCAAGACCTCCATTTGTTGATGTGGCATCAAAACAAGAAGATACAGCTACAAACATTGCAAGGAGGGTCTAGCAAATTCTTCCTGATAATCCCCATTTCCATCACAATCAAATAGGTGGGCATCTTTATATAAGGAAACCTGGGGAAAAGAAGGCAGTTTGATGAACTGGAAATATAGAAAACTTCTTTTTCTGCTAATGAGTTGTTTAAACTTAGGCAAGTTTTTTTTAATCTCTCTTGGCTTCTGCTCATACATTCTCACTGTCCCCATCACACCAGTGTCTATGCTGTTATTGCCTCCCATTTCTCCTTCATGTTAATTACCAGTCCAATAGCCACTTCCTCTTCTTTGTGAACAGACTTTCCTCAGGCACCAGGTGAAAGTGTGCTCAGAGGCAGTGCACCTCATCAAGTCCCAAGGGATAAACTCTGGTTTCAGCGAAGCCCAGTAGAACTTTCTGTGATGATGGAAACATTTTATATCTGTGCTGTCCATTATGGAAACTGTTACTCACAGGTGGCTACTGAACATTTGAAATGGGGCTTATGTCAATATGGCGATTCCTTCATAAGTTGGAATTAGAAATACCATTTGACCCAGCCATCCCATTAATAGGTATATACCCTAAAGAAGTGAGAGCCATGACAAGAACAGATATATGCACACCCATGTTCATCGCAGCACTATTTACAATAGCCAAAAGA
>NW_006921904.1:3197394-3210464 GCF_000298275.1 Orycteropus afer afer
GGAAGACTGAAGAACTGATGCCCTTGAATGACGGTATTAGTGAAGAATGTTGAATACACCAGGCTGCCAGAGAATGAACAAATTCATCTTGGGAGAAGTACAGCCAGAATTCTCCTTAGAAGTGAGGACGGGGAGACTTTGTCTGATGTACTTTGGACATCTTATGGGGAGGGACTGGTGCCTGGAAAAGGATCTTATGCTTGGCAAAGTAGAAGGTTAGTCAAAAAGAGGAAGACATTCAATGACACGGATTGACACAGTGGCTGCCACAATGAGCTCAAACATGATGACAATTGTGAGGATCGGGCAGGACCAGGGAGAGTTTGGTTCTATTATACATGGGGTCGCTGAGAGTCAGAGTTGACTTGATGGCACCTCACGACAGTAACAAAAGAGAGATGCACAAGCTAAGGCCTTCGTGCTTGTCACTCACACTGTCTCACTCTTATACTTCTTCTGCCCTGCATGGGGTCATGTGAAGTGTGAATCTCATTGCTTTGAGAAACAACTTGTGACAATAAGGGGGTGATATTAATAACATAAAAATCATAAGAACTAACCTTACACAATGCTTTTTATATGCTAGTCTTTGGATAAGCAGTTTACTTAATATCAGTGCTAAGAACAAGGATCCCTGGTGATGCAGTCATTAAAGCCCTCAGCTGCAAACCAAAAGGTTGGCAGGTTGAATCCACCAGCTATTCCACAGGAGAAATTTGTGGTAGTCTGCTTCTGTTAAGATTTACAGTCTTGGAAACCTTCTTGGGCAGTTCTACTCTATCCTATAGTGTCGCTGTAAGTCAAAATCAACTCCATGGCCATGGGTTTTGAAACTAATAACAAGCTTACGGGAAGATACCATCATTACCTTCAATTTAAAGATGATGAAACTGAGGCTCAGAGAAGTTAAGTAACTTGCCTGAAGTCACACAACCAAGGAGCAGCAGAGCTGGGATTTGAACCCAGGAAACTAACAGCAAAGACCGCATTCCTCATTGCTACACCAAACTGCCTTTCTAGAACCAAGACAATTACAGAGAAGCTGCATGATACCACAATTACCTATCTCTAGACTCCTTGTTATGCAAGATTAGTAAACGTCTTTATCTCAAAAGCCTTGAGAGTTGGTTGAAAGGCTCTAGAATGGTCCTCTTTTACCTGAGAAGGCTGTCCTCTTCTACTGAGCATGTAGCTTTGAAAGAGACCCACATGGAACAGGAAAGTGAAAGGGAACACCCACCTAGCCAGCCAGATCAGCTGAATCAATGCTGGTGTTCAATGGGGTGATAGGTATAACAGCCAGACCACCCTCCCATGCACCTGTCTGCCAGTGAGTTGTACTGTGATTGCTTCCATGTTGCTGCGATGCTGGAAGCTATGTCACCGGTATTTCAAATACCAGCAGGATCAACCATGTTGGACAGGTTGCAGTGGAGCTTCCAGACTAAGACAAAGTGGAATGAAAGACCTGGATATCTACTTCTGAAAAGTAGCCAGTGAAAACCCAGTGGCTCACAAAAGAATACTACCCAATATAGTGGTAGAAGATGAGCCCCCTTAGGTTGGAAAGTACTCAAAATACACAATGGCTACAACAATGGATTCAAGGAGACCAATAATTGTAAAAATGGCACAGAACCAGGCAACATTTCATTCTGTTGGACATAGGGTTGCAATAAACAGGAGACAACTCATCAGCAACTAACAACAGTGTTAAAGGCCTCCTTAGGTTGGGTCTTCTGTGACTTACAGCCTCAAACATCCAAGTCATACTAATAGTTATTGAATGTCTTCTTCATTGGAATTTCCTGACTGTGGCTGTCTACTGAATCACTCGTCTATCAAGAACTGAGTCACTACATTCCACCTTCTTCCCTCCAATCATAGATTAGGAAACCATACCAATGTCAGAGGAAGAATAATCCACTGACAGTCTGGGAGGCTGATGTTGAAATTCCTAGATAGTGACAGCGATAAGGCAATTCAATTCTCTCAGCTTTCCACACAGAGCTTATAGGAAAGGCCAATCTTTCAGATTCTGCCCTCCTTCTCTGATGATGTAAAAAGAAGTTTGTCCAAAAGTATTGTGGGAAGGAGAAGCTCAATATATAGAGACTTAAATCTGTAAAGGGCTGCAGTATGCTTCCTTAAAGATTCAGCTCCTATTATTCACTATGTTCTCATCATGTAGTCAGCGTCTAGACTTCCCCAATACCCAAAACCCTCTTTTGTGACTAAGCATTCAGGCCGACTTGAAGTTGTAATTCATTGATAAGGTGAGCTGTTTGCCCTTCCTGGCTTAACAAAACTTAGAAATACATGTATATTCAATCCATTCTATCAGAGGTAAACATGGATTTAGGGAATAATGCTGAGAACTCTTGTCCATAATGGCACATGATACACTGAGCTTGGTGCAGAATGGACTCCCATTCACAGGGAGATGTGGGAAAGCCCCTTCCATCTACGCAGCTACCCTTCCTCCCTTGCTGCTGGATGGCCCTCTCTCTCTCCCAACCTTTCTCTCTCCTCAATTCTGGTTCTCATGTCTCCCTATGTCCTAGGGTTCAGCAGAGTCAGGTCTTCTATGGTAGAACAAATGGATGATCAAAGAGGAGGAAAAAGCAAATCTAAGTGGCAGGCAGTCCCTGGGCCTCACACTCACCATTCTTCACTCACTCACCAAATAGTTACTGAGCTCTTGCTATGTACTCCATCATTGGTCTGTTTGTCAACACCCATGGAGCAGCAGTCAAGAAACACAATGACGTATTCCGTTGGGCAAATCTGCTGCAAAAGATCACTTTGAAGACTAAGGCGTGTCTGACCCAAGCTATAGCCTTTTCAGTATCTTCATAGTGAATAATAGGAGCTGAATCTTTAAGGAAGCATACTGCAGCTGGACAATGAATAAGGAAGACCACAGAAGAATTGATCCATTTGAATTGTGGTGTTGGTGAAGAATATTGAATATACTATAGACTACCAGAAGAATGAACACATATGTCTTGGAAGAAGTACAGCCAGAATGCTCCTTGGAAGTGAAGTAAAGATTGTGTGTCTCGTACGTTGGACATATTATCAAGAAGAATCAGTTCCTTGAGAAGGACATCATATTCTGGCCATCTAGTGCCACTCTGACAGAAATACACCACAAATGGGATGGCTTTAACAAATAGGAATTTATTCTCTCACAGTTTGGAAGGCTAGAAGTCTGAGTTCAAAGTGCCAGGCTCTAGGGGCTGGATGAAAGACCCTCAACCTTGGGCTTCAGCTCTTCCTCTTGCTCCCAGCCCAATGAAGGTAGAGGCATCTCCTCACTCAGGCAGCTGCTAGCTGCTGAGGCTGACAAACCCAAGGTTGACAAGTGAAAAGGCACAGTCCCAATATTATCAAACCACATGGCAGGCCATTATTTCAAGTGCATTAAAAGTTCCAAGATCGGCAGGGCAACATGGCAGGCTGCTGAACAATGACTCAGCTACACACAGGGTTCAAGCATGCCATCAGCTGGAGACCTTCCTCAAAGTTGCTTCTTATTTGCTGGAAGCAGCCCACATCCCTAAAGCAGCTACTCAGCTGCTCCAGTAGATTCCATCATGGAGTTAATTACCAATCTCACCATGAGGAATAATTACATCCAGCTGCCCAGCCACTCAACCAGGCCCAGCCAAGTTGACATACAACCTTAACTACCACTCTTGGTAAAGTAGTAGTAGTAGTTGTTGTTATGTGCCATCGAGTTGGACCCGACTCATAGTGACACCTCCTTGGGGTTCCAAGGTAGTATCACTACGGAACCTTCCTTCCGTGGTAAAGTAGAGGGTCAGTGAAAAAGAGGAACACTCTCAATGAGATGGAATGATACACTGGCTGCAAAAATGGGCTCAAGCATAGCAGTGATTGTGAGGATGGTGCAGTGTTTTGTTCTGTTTCACAGGAGGGCATGATGAGTCGAAACTGACTTGATGGCACCTAACAACAACACTTCTTACTGGTGACCCCATGTGTGTCAGAAGAGAACCGTGACCCACAGGGTTTTCAATGGCTGATCTTTTGGAAACAGATGGCCAGGCCTTTCTCCCGAGGTGACTCTGGAGAGTCACCATCTCGGTTGCCATGAGTTGGAATTGACTCCATGGAAACTGGTTTTTACTACACACGAGTACTGGAGATACAATAGTGGAAAAACTCTTCCTAGGAGAAAAAGGAATGTGATTGAGGATCACTCGGGGGTTTTATTTCTTAGTCTTTTTTCCATATTCATTGATGCAAAGACTCAACATTATATTTACATCAAACTGTGAGATAAACAGGTCCAGTATTATTGTCTCATTTCACATATGAGAACAGCAAGATTGAGGTCAAATGCTGTTGTCATGTTAGTGGGTAAGTGGCAGACCCAAGTGTCAAACACACAACTTCTCATTTATTTTCCCTTATGAAGCCCTGGCTCTGGTGACCTAGTGGTTAAAACATTTGGCTGCTAACCAGAGAGGCTCGAAACCTCCAGCCACTCCAAGGGAAAAAGATGGGGCAGTCTGCTTCTGTAAAGATTTACAGCCTTGGAAACCCTGTGGGGTAGTTCTACTCTGTCCTACAGTGTCTCTATGAGTCAGAATTGACTTGAAGGCAATGGTTTGGTTTGGTTTTGATATGGAGTCATAGTGAGGAAACAGTTAAGGGCTTGACTGCTAATAGAAAATTGAATGGTTCAAACCCATGCAGTGGTTTTGCAGGAGAAAGTTGGAGCAGTCTGCTTCCACAAAGATTAGAGCCTAGGATACCCTATGGAGCAGTTCTATGGTCATATGGAGTCACTATGAGTTGGAATTTACTTGATGGCACAGAACAACAACAACATGACACCTTATATGGCAGTCTGGCCTGGGCAGAGTCAGCCTCTGTGGGGTCCTCACTGCTCTGAAGCAGGCCCTCAGGAAGTCTCCCTCCACTGAGACACCCTTTTTGTAGGGAAAGGAAGATCCACTAGGAGCTTCCAGCTTGATCCTGCTGGTTAGTCTTTGAAGTAAAACATCTCGAGTTCAAAGGAACTATTTTGTTGAACTCAGCTCTTTGTCCTTGATCTGCTAGAAATCTTAATTTAATTAGTAACATAAACTTTGTAAAGCCTTCACTTTCCCATCTTAGTTTAACTTACAATCTTTCCTTTATTCTTAAGTGACTTGAAAAAAAAAAAAAAAACCTCAGATAAGATGTGGTCTATGCAAAGCTTCTATCCATGAGTATTTTCCAATGGTACTGACCCAAATTTGTATACTTCTCATGCTCCAATGAGTAATGAGTTGTAGTGGAAATATTTTGGGCTAAATTATCTAGCTGTGTTCCGGAAAGGCAAGCTTCCCAGATTCCTTGATGTTTGAAACCATAGCATTTTAAGAAGACGTTTCTAGCATGTGCTGACATAGTCCATAAGTCACATTTTAAATATGCTTAAAGGATTCAATCCTTAGGAAAAAAAAAAAAAAAACTGTGGCTGAGATATTTCTCTCTCTAGTCTATGGATGAAATCAGCTGACTTTCCTAAGGTCACACAGCTGAGAAG
This sequence comes from Orycteropus afer afer, assembly GCF_000298275.1. Classification (NCBI taxonomy): domain Eukaryota; kingdom Metazoa; phylum Chordata; class Mammalia; order Tubulidentata; family Orycteropodidae; genus Orycteropus; species Orycteropus afer. The sequence goes on from NW_006921904.1 coordinate 3,202,961, forward strand.
TGTGATGCTAAAGTTTGACTTCACACCTGGTAGGTGCCACATCCTATGCTATGTTTTCTTTGGATGATGCAAACACTGCTAACCAAGAGGTTAGGGGTTCAAATCCACCTAGAGGAGTCTTCAAGAAAGGCCTGGCTATGTATCTTTGAAAAATCAGCCATTGCAACCACCTGGGAAAGGATCAAAACTGGAGATCTTGGATAGAGTGGGAGGAAAAACATGGAACAAAATCCAAAAACACAATAATAACCAGAATTACTGGTCAGATGGAGTCTGGTGGGACCCCCAATACTATGGCCCTGGGATACACTTCAGGCCTGGAACAAAACTCACTCCCAGGGGCTGGCTCTCAGCCCAATAGTAAATAAGACAGTACACACAGACCACTCAACTTAGGGTGATGCACCCACATACTCTGTGGAGATGCATCCCTTGGAGAAATTGACCACGAGACACCAGAGGGGCCACATTCCCATGGAGGAAAAGCAGGACCCACAGGAGTGCATAACCATGAGGGGCAGTGGGGTACTGGGCAGGGAGGGGAGGAGAGGGGGCTAGGGATGGGGCTGGTAATTGGGGAGTGAAACCAAATGTACATGAAATGTCGAATGTAAAACAACTCTGCTCTGTAAATTTGCACCTAAAGCACAATAAAAAAAAAAAAAGAAAGAAAGAAAGAAAGAAAAAGAAAAATCAGACATAGATAACTACTCTGACACACATCAGGTCTCCATGAAGTGGAACTGACTTGACAGCAGCTGGTTTTGATTCTGTGCTATTAGTTCACTGTGTTTCAGACCTGCCTTCAACCTTCAGAAATCACCTGGTCCGCTTCTTCCCCTTATTCCAGAGATGAGGAAAATGAGATCCTGAAACCTAGAGGCCTGCCCGTGCCTCACAGAATAGAGACAAAACCCAGGCTGCTGATGCCCCAGAGGGCAGTCTTGCCCCTCGCACTCCTGCAGATGAAAGGTGATGGGAAAATTTGTCCCAGATGGATGCAATTCACCTCTGAGTCCCTGAGAAATCTCTCCCATTCCAGGAGAATTGACTTGCCTGTGAGCACAGGGAAGAATACTGACTGTGGTAAGGGACACGACAGGGTATGCCTCAGACACTGGGTCACTCCTTTTCCATGTGTGTACGGTGTGTCTCCGCCTTCTGTCTGTCTGATCCTCATGCCGTGATGACTTGCAAGTTGCTATGATGCTGGAAGGTACGCCATTGACACTTCAAATACCAGCAGCATCACCCCTGATGGACAGGTTCCAGCAGAGCTTCCAGACTAAGACAGACCAAGACGATCTGCTTCTGAAAGTTAGCCAGTAGGCACCTTTTGGATCACAATAGAACACTGTCCAGTGTTCTTACTTGGAATGTGTCAGGAGAAGGATGCTGTCCCTAGATAGAGGGATATCATGTTTGGCAAAATAGCAGGCCAATGAGGGTGAGGGAAACTCTCTGTGAGGTGGACTGGCATCATAGCCACAAAGATGGACTTGAACATCCTGGTGATTGTGGACCAAGGAACGTTTTATTCTGTTGTAAATAAGATCACCTTGAGTCAATTCACTTGGTGACAGTGATCTATCTATTTATCTGGTTATCATCTCTCTCTCTCTTTCTCTCTCTCTACGGTATGTGTGTATGTGTGTGTGAGAGAGTGGAAACTATAAGTCTACCTCTGATCTGTGTGACTGTATCCAATTTGGAAAAATATCTGCCTTAAGCATCTTATTCCAGGGAAGGTCCCACGAGGAAGTGGAGATAGCATCCGCCAAGATTTCAGGCCCTGATCTATTTCATGCCAAACCTATTGTTTGCTGTTATGTAGATGTGGTCTGTGTTTTCAGCAGTCATTCGAGTTCACCAAATCCCACAATGGGTGGTTTCAAATGCCTCTAGCAACAAATAACATGGCTAGATCTGAGCTAAAATTTGTACCCAATGCTCATAATTTTTTTTTCCCTTCCATTTTTACCTAACAGAAAACAGTAGATGTGGGCAAGTAACTGTGGGGCTGTTAATATTGATGATAAGTGCTCTTTTTCTCAATCAGGTCATGGTCATGCTCTTTAAAATTAAAAGAAGAAGAAGAAGATGAAGAGGAAAAAGAAGAAAGAAACGAAGGAAGGGAAATCAAAAGCTTCTTTTGAGAAACTCAGTCGATAAGCCAATGTCTCTTCCCTATCAGGAGTCATGGCCAATTCTGACTCCTTCCAGAATTATCTCCACTGACTCACCCTGAAATGATCTCCTATAGTTGTTTTTCTTTCCAAATCAAAACCAAACCCATTTCCAAGTCCATTCCAACTCAAACAACCCCATAAGACAGAGTAGAACTGCCCCATAGAGTTTCTAATTCTGTAATCTGCACAGAAGCAGATTGCCTCGTCTTTCTCCCGCAGAGCTGCTGGTAGGTTCAAACCACTGACATTTCAACGAGCAGCTGAGTGCTTACCACTGTGGCACTGGACTCCTTCCTTTTTCTTTAAACAGTCTCACATGTCTACTTGCATTGCTGGCTAGAGTGTGCAGAAATCAAACGTTATTTGCACCATTGTCTTCCCCTTGTTCCTTCCCTCACCCCCACCATCTCTGTAGCTGGGAAATTTTTGTAAAGCTTCTTACTGGAATTTGCTGCATGTGGTTAAAATCCCCAACAAGTAAAATGTGAGCTTGGCACGTAGCAACAGTTTTGCTTTAGAGCCACATTCAGAGCAGTAAGTTAAAATGAGATCAATTCCATTTGAAGGCGGCTCCTGGTAGGGAACTCCTAATTCGTGTAACCTAATGACTTCTTTGAAATGTAATTGGAATTCAGAATCCAAGAAGAGTTTAGCAAAACAGCGTGTATGTAAACTGTACTAAGATAGAGTTCAACGTAGGTTCTCATGTAAGAGAAAATAAGGAGGGAATGGGGAACATACTCCAAAGTTTATGTGACATTTTAATGCGTTGTTTCTTTTGCTTTGTTTTGCATCCCTTTCCTTCCCTTCTCTTCCTTTCCCTTTCTTTTCCTTTCCTTTCCTTATTGGAATGTCATCTACAGAATGTAGTGGCCAAATGAGTTGATACTTACTGAAGCTGGGTGATGTATACATAGGTGTCTTTGTTCCATACTTTTGTGTATGTTTGAAAATTTCCATAATTAGAAAGAGAAAGAAAGAAAGAAAACAATGATGAATTATAGATGTAATGGTCAAATGTTCAACACTAACTGAAAGGTTGGATGTTCGAATCCAACAAGTGCTTCTGGGAAAGCAAAGACTTGGCAATGTGCTCCCAGATATTAAAACCCAGGAAACTCTATAGCACAGTTCTACTCCATCATGTAGGATCACTATGAGTTGTAATTGACTTGATGGCATACAACAACAGTATTGGGCTGCTCTTCACTTGGAAGAGCCATTGAGGAGAACTGAACAAAAGCAGGAATTACATTTGTGTTCAAACTCATTCTCCACGGAGGTTTTCTTTAGTGTTTGCCTGGAACCTTAAGAATGATGCTCTCCTGAACTGGTTCAACATGACCCAGGCCAGTGAGGGTCAGGTCATGAATACAGGACAGTTGAGAAGGCCAATGTCATAGCTAGTGACTGGCTGGGGTCGTTTCTAAATAGAAATATGAAAAAAATAGTTGGTTTGAAATTAGGAAAATAGATTGAAAACATTGATCCCGAGACGTTAGTACTGTGGCTGTCACATATTTTCTTCTTATCTGGTGGCCAGAATATAGTGTTTCACTTTGATATTCTCCATAATTGGCATCGCTACAGGTCTTGCTGTTTTGGGTAATTCCCTGCCCCACACATTTCAAACAAGTCAAGTGTACAGTCATGCTTAGAGCAAATTGCTCTCTGTTTCAGATTTTCCAGTGAAAAAGAGGAATGTATGGGAGGCATATTATTTTTCCTCCCTTCACCAGGCCAGGGCAAGCCTCCTAGACTAGCTCATTACTCTTCTGTGAGGTCTGGCAGCTGCCAGGCATCAGCTGGGAGAAATGGTGCTCCGTTTTCCTCTACCCTATCTGTGGCCCCAAAGATTCCATTTTACCTGGGATGCTGATCAGCTGACCACAGGCCCAGTGTGCCAGTGCCCTAGCAGCTCAGAGGACAGGGGACAACTGTATACATGTGTGGCCTTGGAGGCTGGTGAGGCCCATCCTGCTTGTCAACCTGTCATGACCAGGGAATGGCCAGGTTCTGGCCCCTCGGGAAATCTGTCTCCCTTATACACACTCACTCTCACCCCTATTGCTCTGTAGGTCTTCCCACTCTGACTCCTCTTTAAATCCCATGCTAACACTTTCTACTGGGCCTTCTGGAAGCTTTGCTCCACCCTGGATAATCCTGTGTGCTCACAGTCTTCAAGAAGACTCACCCTAACTAGAATCCGGCTCTCTCCTGATTATCCTGGTTTCCCACATTTCATCTGCTAAGTTGGGGACTCAGCATTATATGACCACTCCATGGTCACTCGTGATCCATGGTTCTTCCTCATTTTGGAAAATATTCCTTCCTCTGTGGCGTCCTTGAGAGTCTTTCATTCATCTCCCGATCTTCTTCTATGCTGTCTCTTTTTAATCTCTTGATGTCTGTTCCTCTCCATCTGTCCAATTCCATCAAGGCACCAGTGAGTGAGTGTGTGTGTATATGTACATCTATAGTATTATGTCTGTAATATCCATTGACTTGGGTTCTAATTTTGGCTTTGTACCTGTTAGTTTGTGTGATGTTGGCAAAATAACTTAAGTGACTTAACCATAAGTTAGGTATGTTAATGCTTCTATCAAATTAGGATAACAGTAGTTCCTATAACAGAGCATAGTTGTGAAAATTAAATGAGAAGATCCATATAAAGCTATGAGTCCATTTCTGGCATAATTCAATAGCTGTTAACTATTGGGCTGTTTGACTTCCTTCCCAATTTCCACATCATGTTGGGAAACTTCAGTGTTCTTTTGAACTGTACAATCCATACCCACTCAGAGTTCCCTGCCTTCTTTAACTTCCATACATGCCAATACATGGTCTTATAATGGCCTCTTGATCAACTTTTTCTTACAGGTCACTTTCTCCCTGCTGGTGTTACTGCTTGTCTTTTTATCATTTCATCCATGTCCATTGAAATTCTGAATACTTTTCTTCTTCTTCTTCTTCTTTTTTCTCTAACACTAGCCTAGAACCTTGGTCAGATGGTTTACTTTCACTGTAGTCTACATAGGCCGTGCTAAGTAAGACATGTATATAATTCATCTTGCATCAAGATCATGTTTATTATATGTTTATGTTTTTGTAGCTTTTCCACGATAAGTCTCTATATGGAGTTAAGCCACTCCGTATTGCCCAACACAAGCCAGATCACATCTGAAGACTGTAGCCATCTACCACTCATCTGAAGACTTGGGCTTTGGTCAGTGATGATCTTGATCTCACAGGGCAAGTTGTCTAGGTCACTGGCTTGACAGGGAGTTGAGATGGCATTTTTTACATGGCAGTGTTTGAGTAGCTGGGAGGCCTTGAGGTTGCTATGATCTGAATGAGTCTATGAGCTAGGATGAGGAATGGACAGGACCTGTGAGCTGTGGGATAAGCCCAGCTATGTCTCTATGATTCCATGATCTTTGATTTCCCTTGCACTTTTCTTTGGTATTTTTGACTGCTTCAGTCTGTCTCCCTCCTACTGAGAAAAAGCAAGGTAAGAGATTTTGTCCTGGCTTGGGCCAGATCTTTAAGATGGCACCCACATTTGGAGGCATGGCGAGAGCAGAATGGTAGTGGCAGAGAGCTCACTAAGCCTTTCTAAACAACTGTGACCCATGGAGAATGCCCCATGTCCCGTTGAAAATCCTACAAGGCAGTTCCCTCCTACAGGGACGCTATGAATCAGGATCAACTTGGTGGCCCTGGGTTTGGTTTGTTTTTTAAAATCTTTATGGGAGCAGATGACCAGGTCTTTTCTCCCCTTGAGCTGCTGGTGGGTCCAAACCTCTGACCTTTTGGTTAGTAGCTGAGTGCTTAACTCTTGTGCATCAGAGCTTCTTCCCTTAAGGGTGGATGTTTCATCATCAACTCTCATTGTGTAAAGCCTAAAGCAGGAGGTCCAGGTCATTGGGCATGCTGCCTCCACAAGGATGCGATCCACCAAGGGCTGTGTGATCTAACACAAGCTTCTTAACTTTGGTCTGGATCTCCTGAGGTTGAAAATAACTCTTCTTTTTCTTATCTTTTCCTTTAAGAACTCATGGAGTATAAGGCAACATTTCTGTCAAATACTTTAAGCAGCTCAAGGGAAGAGAGTGGTTTAAAAATGCCAAGTGGACTGTGAGACTTTGGGGCATTTGGGGAGATCTCCAAAGTGCACTAGAAAGAACAAACAAGTCCCCAGAACTCACTGAGAACTGCACATTTAAATATGAATAAAATAATCAGGAAGAAAACAGGGATGACAGCCAGATCCAGGTAAGGGGAGGGAAGGATCCCATCGAAGGCAGGAAGTGGGAAGAAGACAGGGCCAACAGCTGGAACAGGTAGGGGGAAGGCCAGGGAGTGGGCAGAGAGGTTTGGAACAGCTAAGGGAGACAAACTTGTCTGTCAGTTTGTCCTACTGTGGTGGCTTGCATTTCGCTGTGAGGCTGAAGGCTGCACCACTAGTTTTTCAAATGTCCCATGGTTGGCCATGGTGGACAGGTTTCAGCAGAGCTTCCACACTAAGACAGACTTGGAAGAAGGAAGTGGCCATCTACTTCTCAAAGTATTAGCCAGGGAAAACCTTATGAATAGCAGAGAAACACTGTCTGATACGTTATTAGACAACTCTATGAATAGCCCTGAAACATTGTCTGATGCAGTACTGGTAGATGAGCACCTCAGGTCAGAAGACACTCAAAATACAACTGGGAAAGAGATGCCTCACCAGAGTAGAACTGACCTTAATGATATGGCTATAGTAAACTATTTGGAACCTCCAATGTTGACATGGCACAACTCAAACTGAGGAGAAAAAGCTGCAAACATCCACTGATAATCAGAACATGGAATGTATGAAGTAAAAATCTAAGAAAATTAGAATTTGTCAAAAATGAAATGAAATGCATAAAGATTGATATCCTAGCCATTAGTGAACAGAAATGGACCAGTTTTGGCCATTTTGAATCAGACAACCATATGATCTACTATGTCAGGAGTGGCAAATTGAAGAAGAATGGTGTGGCATTCATCATCACAAAGAATGTTTCAAGATCTGTCCTGAAGTACAATGTTGTCAGTGTTAGAATAACATCCATACGCCTACAAGGAAGGCCAGTTAATACTACTATTATTCAAATTTACACACCAATTACCAAAGCCAAAGATGAGGAAATTGAAGATTTTTATCAACTTCTGCAGTCTTAAATTGACCAAACATGCAATCAAGATGTGCTGATTATCACTGATGATGGGAATGCAAAAGTTGGAAACAAAGAAGAATCACTGGTAGTTGGAAAATTTGGCCTTGGTGA
>NW_006921904.1:3210619-3212575 GCF_000298275.1 Orycteropus afer afer
CAATATCTTCAGCCAAAACAAGGCCAGGAGCTAATTGTGGAAAAGAAAATCAACTGATCATATGCACATTCAAGTTGAAGTTGAAGACAATTAAAACAAGTACATGAGTGTGAAAATGTGACCTTGAATACATCCCTCCTAAATTTAGAAACTATTTAAAAAGCAGATTTGATGCATTGAACACTAATGACAGAAAACCAGAGGAATTGTGGGATGACATCAAGAACATCATCCATGAAGAAAGGAAAATATCATTAAAAAGACAAGAAAGGAAGAAAAGACCAGAATGGATGTGAGAAGAGACTCTGAAACATGCCCTTGAACAGAGAGGAACTAAAGCAAGTGGAAGAAATGACTAAATAAAAGAGATGAACAGAGAAGAAGGGCTGCTTATGCACAGGGAGACAGCTCAGGGGGCAGGAGTATATGGAAGGATGGACACTGGGAAGAGGTAACTATGGACAGGAAGTGGGAGGGGAGCTGTTGCATTGTGGTAAACTGGGGTCAATGACAAGAGACAAAGTATATGTGAACTGCTGTATGGAAAGTGAATTTGCTCTGTAAATCTTCATCCAAATCACAATAATAATAATAAAAAAGAGCTGATCAGAAGATTTCAAAGAGCAGCTCGAAAAGACAAAGTCAATTATTATAATGAAATGTGCAAAGACCTGGAGTTAGAAAACCAAAAGGGAAGAACACGCTTAGTATTTCTCAAGCTGAAACAACTGAAGAAAAAAATGTCAACCTCGAGTTGCAATATTGAAAGATACTATGGGCAAAATATTGAATGACGCAGGAAACATCAAAAGAAGATAGAAGGAATACACAGTCACTGTACCAAAAATAACTGGTCGATGTTCATCCATTTCAGGAGATAGTGTATGATCAAGAACCAATGGTATTGAAGGAAGAAGTTGGAGCTGCATTGAAGAAAGTGGCGAAAAACAAGGTTCCAGGAATTGATGGAATACTCTTTGAGATGTTTCAACAAATGGATGCTGCACTGAAGGCACTCATTTGGCTATGCCAGGAGATTTGGAAGATAGCTATCTGGCCAACTGACTGGTAGAGATCCATGTTTGTACCCATTCCAAAGAAAGGTGATCCCACAGAATGTGGAAATTATCAAGCAGTTTCATTGATACTGCACAAAAATAAAATCTTAATGAAGATAATTCAAAAATGGTTGCAGCAGTATATTGACAGAGAACTTCCAGAAATGGAAGGTGGATTCAGAAAAGGATGCAGAACAAGGGATATTATTGCTGATATCAGATGGATCTTGGCTGAAAGCAAAGAATCCCAGAAAGATGTTTACTTGTGTTTCATTGACTATGCAAAGGCATTCAATTGTGTGGATCATAACAAATTGGATAACATTGGGAAGAATGGAAATTCCAGTACACTTAATTGTACTCATGAGGAAACTGTACATAGACAAGGAGGCTGTCATTGGAACAGAACATGGGGACACTGCACGGTTTAAAATCAAGAAGGGATGTGTCAAGGTTGTATCCTTTCACCACACTTATTCAATCTGTATGCTGAGCAAATAATCGGAGAAGATAGACTATATGAATAAGAACATGCCATTAGGATTGGAGGAAGGCTCCTTAATCACCTGCAATTTGCTGATGACACAACTTTGCTTGCTGAAAGTTAGGATGACTTGAAACACCTACTGATGAAGATTGAAGACTACAGTCTGCAGTATGGATTACACCTCAACATAAAGAAAACAAAAATCTTCACAACAGGACCAAGAAGCAGCAGCATGATAAATGGAGAAAAGATTGAAGTTGTCAAAGACTTCGTATTACTTGGTTCTACAATCAACGCCAATGGAAGCAGCAGTCAAGACATCAGAAAATGTACAGCACTGGGAAAGTCAGCTGCAAAAGACCTCTTTCAAGTGCTGAAGAGCAATGATGTCTCCTTGAGGACTAAGGGGCG
>NW_006921904.1:3215886-3216530 GCF_000298275.1 Orycteropus afer afer
AGATCTTGAGATAAAGCTGGATTTTTTTTTTTCTTGCGTTTCATGAAGAGTGTCCCGCCCGTGACCGTCTTCCCAACTTGTTCAGCCAAGACCCCAGGCCCAGCTGCCGGCACGTTCTCACTCATTCTGGCCTGAAGTTTCAGTGGAAACGAAGGTCCTTGCACTCCAGCTGCCAGGAGACTACAGAGCAGCAAAGTCAAAGTCACGGTCTTGTACAGTGCACAGATTTGAAGGGATCACAAGACTTCTCCAAAGCAGTTGTATATATATCGCAGAGATTCCAAGATTTCACTAAAAAAAAAAAAAAATTAACAGGGATGTGAAAAAAGAGGTATTTTCTAAGTAACTTCAATAAAATAAACCATTACTAATTAAACAACTGCTATCACCTATCACCATTACTTCATCGAGGAAGAACAATTTGATATAAAAGATCAGAAAATCTCAGAATAAAGGATGTTTCTTCCAAGGAAAAATATTACATATGTATGGTTTGTATATGCAAGGAGCCCTGGTAGCGCAATGGTTAAGTGCTCAGCTGTTAACTGAAAGGTAGTGGTTCAAACCCACCCAGTGGCTCCACAGAAGAAAAGATCTGACGTTCTGCTCCCACAAAGATTACAGCCTAGAAAACACTACGGGCA
>NW_006921904.1:3216952-3224865 GCF_000298275.1 Orycteropus afer afer
TGCTCCATGGAAGGAAAACTGGGTGATCTACTTCCATAAAGATTGACAGCGTTGGAAATCCAATGGGGGTCAATATGAGTTGGAAACACCACGATAGCAGTGAGTTTTTTCATATGTATGTATATACACACACACACACACACACACACATACATATATATGTGTATAGTGTGTGTGTGTGTGTGTGTATATATATATATATATAAATGGAAGTCTGTGGCACAATCAGTTAAGTGCTCAACTACTAGCTGAAAGGTTGGTGCCGTCAAGTTGATTTTGACTCACAGTGACCCCTCCTTGGGTTTCTGAGGAGCTCTGGTAGTGTAGTGTCTAAGGTACTTGATTGCTAACCAGGAGGCTGGTGGTTCAAACCCATCAGCCACTCCTTGGAAGGAAGGTTGGGCAATCTACTTCCATAGGGATACTGCCTCAGAAACCCAAGGAGGGGTCGCTATGAGTTGGGTCCGACTCAACAGCACATAACAGCAACATCTCTACAGAAACAGATTGCCCAGTCTTCCTTCTGAGGAGTGGCTGGTAGGTTTGAACTGCCAGTCTTCTGGTTAGAGGTTAAATCCAGAGCCTACACACACACACACACACACATACACACACACATGAGTCTGTGCGTGGTACAATCAGTTAAAAGCTCAATTACTAGCTGAAAGTTTGGTGGTTTGAACCCACCCAGAGACACCTTCTTTGGAAAACAGGACTGAGGATCTGCTTTCAAGGTCACCGTCTTGAAAATCCTGTGGAGCAGTTCTCTGCACACACAGGGTCACCATGAGTCAGAAATGACTCAATCACCACCAACAGCAGCAAATACATACACATACATCAACAAAAAACCCACACTCACTGCCAGTGAGTCGATTCCGACTCATCGTGATTCCTATTGGGTCGCCAAGCCTATAAATCTTCACAGAAGTAGACTGCTCCATCTTCCTTCTGTGGAGCAGCTGGTGGATTTGAACCACTGACCTTCTGGTTAGCAGTCAAATGCCTTATCCACTACACCACCAGAGCTCCTTTACATACATAGATACACACACACATATATACATATTTTTATACACAGATATATCTCTATTATATCATATGCAGTTTGTGTGTGTGTATGTGTCTAAAATATCTAAAATTATCCTTACTTTTCTCTCATTTTACTTTGGAACAGGGAAAGTTTATCCTGGACAGGCATCCCTCCTTGCACCAGCATTTGAAGACCACTGGGAACACTTTGCCTTTGAATTTCAAGTTCCTTGGTGTAATTTGAAGAACCTTTCCTCTAAGTCATTGCTTTGAAATTAGGATTTAGGACTTCATCATTGTGTAATGACACATAAACCAGGAGAGAGCTTTTGCCCCCTTGAGTTACAGGCCTTTTTACTGTGGCCTCTGCCTGTGTTGGAGGATGGGTGAGAATATCACACATCAGAAGCCCAGGTAAAACACCTGAGGGGACTGCCTGGTTGCCCGTCCCAGCTCAGGGCAGAAATGTGCGGGGAATCATTGCAGACATCTGGGATGTCTCCTCGAGGTCAGGGCCTCAAAGGAAGAGATTCCAGAGCCTCCCTTGACAATGCATTCCAAGGTTCAGGAATGCTCCGCTAGAAAAGGAAATAGCCAGATGTTAGAATCAGCAGTTTAGAGCTGGAATGGGCCTCAAATCGCTTGGTTGAATTCCTCCAAGTTTCAGAGTCACTGATTAACCGCTAAGAGACAAAGGACTTGCAGCTTCACCAAAATTGTCTTTGGGGTGGCTGATGCTTCTCCCTATGACCCCCACAAGCAAACACTAGGGCCCCTGAACAAGGATGCCCATCTCAGTGGGTGGGGTGCGGGAGGGACCTCCTGAGGGCCTAATACCACACCTACCCCTGACTTCTGGGGTGCACAGTTAATGGGGTACTACCCCAGTGAGAAGAACAGCCAACATTGGGGTTCCTTCTCCAGAAACTTCTGCTGGGCTTGGACCTCTGTTCCCCAAGCTTTCTCTTGTTGTTGTTATTGTTATGTGCCATTGAGTCAGCCCCAACTTATAGCAACCCCTCCTTGGGTTTCTGAGGCACTATCCCTATGGAAGTAGATTGCCCAACCTTCCTTCCGAGGAGTGGCTGGGTTTGAACTGCCAGCCTTCTGGTTAGAAGTCAAGTGACTTAGGAAGATTGGGCAATCTACTTTTGTAGTGATTCCACCTGGGAAACACAAGGAAGGGTCGCTATGAGACGGATCCAGCTCCATGGCACTGAGTTTTTTTTTTTTTTTCAGTATTTCTCAAATATTCAATTGCTTGATTTTTTTTTCTTTGAGATTCTTACTTCCTATCTCACACTGTGTTGTCCCAAATAAGCTACCATATTGTCTGGTCCTTACTGAACACTTGTGTGCCATATGAATCCTTCCACTCTGTGCACTCCAGAATCTGTACCTCATCACCTAGTCTCACTCGTACAAGCATTTGCTGTTATCTCTCAGTTTGCTTTGCTTTGTCTTTCTAAGTTTGAATGACTTGTATACTTCAATTGTTTGACTCCATTTGTTGGTTTTTGATAATATCTTTGTAGTAAGCTGTCAGAGAGAATTAGGAACAGTATCTTACTTTGATTTTAAGATTTTTGTTACCCATGAAACCAAATATTAACTATAAACATTCCTGACCAAATCCTGCCAGCAACTTTTTTTCATGCAAAATTGTAAATCTTTTCTTTCCTGTTGGAAACCAGGCTTAATGAATTTAAATTTCAAAAGATACCATGGCTGTTAGTGGATGGAGGGCCAGAAACCACCTTGTAACTTGGTGTCAGTTGATCTCAGGAAAAGGGGAGGGCAGGGTTCAATCAATCATGTGAAGATGAGCCAATGGTGGATCTTTTCTTCTCCCTCCTCTCCTCTTATAAGCCCCATTGCAACTAGCCTATTTCAAGTCATTTGCCTTTTTTTTTGAGTCAGAATGTTTTCCCATAGAACAAATGCTTGGAATAAACCGTATGTTTCAATTTCTTTGAGTTTTGATTATTTTCAACAGAGGTGAACAGTGGCTTTCGCAGAAGATACATCCTCCTCCTAATCCCTGGAACTGACATGGTCTCTCTCATTCTGGCCCAAAGTTGGAGTGGAGGCTACTTATTTGGAAAAAGGGTCTTTGTTGAGGTAATTAAGGATCTTAAAATGAAGAGATCAGCCTGAATTATATGGTTGGGCCCTAAACCCAACAAGTGTCCTTATAAGAAATGTACAGAGACATACATTCATTCTACACTGAAGATGAAGGCAGAGATTGGATTGTCAAGGCCACAAACCAAGAAATGCCAACAGCCACCAACAGCTAGAGGAGGCAATGAATAGATTCTCCCTGGAGGGATTGTGACCCTGCCAAAACTTTGATTTTGGACTTCTGGTCTTCAGAACCATGAAAGAATAAATTTTTCTTGTGTTGAGTCATCAAATTTGTGGTAATTTGTGATGACAGCCACAGAAAACTAATACAGTGTTCAACATTCAAAGACTATGTTTCACACCTGTCACCCATCTCTCGGTTTGTTGTACTGTGGTAGCTTGTATGCTGTTGTGACTCTGGAAACTATGCTATTGGTCTTTCAAATACCCACAGAGTTACCCCTGGCAAACAGGTTTCAGTGGTGCTTCTAGACCAAGACAGACAAAGAAGAATGACCTGTCAATCTACCTCCAAAAATTGGCCAATGAAAACTCTATGGATCACTTACTTCGGGTGTCTCAGCAAGAGGGACTGACTGTTGGAGAAGGACGCCATGTTTGGTAAGTGGAGGGCCAGTGAAGGTCAAGGAAACAAACCCTCAATGAGATGGATTGACTCACTGGCCACAATAATGGACTCAGACATACCAACCATCATGAAGATGGTGCAGGACCAGACAATGTTTCCTTCTGTTATAACAAGGAACCATGAGATGGGGCCAACTCAATGGCAACCATCATCAACAACAACAATGCTTAACAGTTTCCCTATAAGGCACTTGTCAGTCATTGTTCTCCATGTTTACCACTATTTTCCAACTGTCTACATTTCATTCTATCTTTAGGTCCTGATCTAAACCATTTTGTGCATTCTGTTCATTGCATTTTATTTGCCAGTTATGGGCTATGGTCTAGAACCAGAGGTTATTATGCCCTCACTAAAGCAAAAATATCAAATCTGTGGCCATGGAGTTGAGACTGCCTCATAGCAACCCTATAGGACAGAGTAGAACTACCTCACAGGATTTCTGATCTTTGTGGAAGCACAGTGCCACGGCTTTCTTTTGGGGAGTGGCTGATGGGTTTGAATCACCAACATTTCAGTTAGCAGCCCAGTGTTAATTCACTGTGTGACCAGGCCCCTATTGTGCCCTTAATAAACGCAGGGCCACTGATTCAATTCTGACTCATAGTGACCTTATACAAGGTCAGAGTAGAACTGTCCCCTAGGGTTTCCAAGGCTGTAAATCTTTACAAACGCAGACTGTTGCATCTTTCTCCCATGGAGCGGTCTTGTGGATTTGAACTGCCAGCCTTTTGGTTAGCAGCCAAATGCTTTAACCATTATGCCATAATAGCTCCTATGTGCCTTTACTTAAAAAAAAAAAGAAAAAAATCAAACTCACTGCCGTCGAGTTGATTCCAACTCATAGAGACCTCCATTGTCTTCCCAAGGCTGTATATTTATGGAAACAGAATGCCCCATCTTTTTCCCTGGGAGCAGGCTTCTGAGTTCAAACTGCCAACCTTCTGGTTAGAAGCCCAATGCTTTAAGGATTATGCCACCAGAGCTCCTATGTGCCTTTACTAGTCAACAGAAAATAAGTCAGTTCATTTCTAATTCTTGAATTTGAGATCAAAAGCTGGGAAAATATACAATTGAATGATTTTGAGTCGTTCAAGGACGTTTTTGAGTAATTGCAATGATTATGCTTCTTTAGCACTTTGTGTGTTTCAGAGCTAGACTCCCTAGGCTGAAATCCAGCTTTGCCAATTAATCATGGGCAAGTCATTGATCTTCTCTAGGCCTCAATGTCCTTACTGTGAACTGGATATAATAATTGTACCAACTCACAGGGTTGTGGTGAGGATTAAGTGAATTCTTTTTTGTAAAGCTCTTATAACAACACCTGGGACATGGTGAGCACCACATACATTTTAATTGTTGTTCATATGTTTATGCTCCACTTGGAAACATTATGGGGCCATTCGACTCTGTTCTACAGGGTTTCTATGAGTTGGAATCAACTGTTGTTGTTATATGCTGTCAAATTGGACCCAACTCATGGTGACCCTTCCTTGGGTTTCTGAGGTGGTATCACTGTGGACGTAGATTGCCCAACCTTCCTTCCGAGGAGTGGCTGGTGGGACTGAACCACCAGGCTTCTGGTTAGCAGTCAAGTGCCCTAGGGACTATGTTACCAGAGCTCCTTGGAATCGACAAGATACCAATAAAACCAAAACCAAACCCACTGCTGTTGAGTTGTATCCATCTCATGGCGACCCCTCCTTGGGTTTCTGAGGTGGTGTCACTACAGAAGTAGATTGCCTAACCTTCCTTCTGAGGAGTAGCTGGTGGGTTTGAACCACCAGCCTTCTGGTTAGCAGTCAAATGTCTTAGGCACTACGCTTCCATAGCTCCTAGAAACCAATAGGCAATGGGTATAATGAAAAAGGAGTCCCGGGCCAGAGGGGGGTGGAAGGAGTGCTGATGCACTGTGGTTAAGGAATTGGGCTGCTAACCAAAAGGTATGTGGTTCAAACCTACCAGCTGCATCATGGGAGGAAGATGAGGCAATCTACTTCCATAAAGATTTATTGCCTTGGAAACCCGATGGGGGTCATTATGAGTCAGAATCAACTTGATGGCAGTTTTTTATTTTTTGGGGGGTAGGGTAGGGTGGGGGAGGTATATGTAAACAACAAAAACATAACAAGCTCAGCTGCTAACCTGAAAGGTTGGAGGTTCAAGGTCACCCAAGGGCTCTTCAGAAGAAAGGCCTGGTGATCTAAAAACCAAACTCACTGCCGTTGAGTCAGATCCACCTCACAGCGACCCCTCCTTAGGTTTCTGAGATGGAATCACTACTGAAGTAGATTGCCCAACCTTCCTTCCAAGGAGTGCTGGTGGGTTTGAACTGCCAGCTTTCTGGTTAGCGGTCAAGTGCCTTAGGCACCATGCCACCAGAGCTCCCACCTGGTGATCTACTTGTGAAAAATCAGCCAGTGCAGAGCCCTGGAGCACAGTTCCCCTCTGACACACGTGGGGTCACCATGGGTTGGAACTGACCTGAAGGAAAGTTTTTTTCTCCTTTTTCCAAGTATAATGTACTGTTGAGTTAAGAAGGTATATGAGGTCATTAATTTTTACAAAGTTTTGTTTTTCCTGAAGGTGCCACATCATTCTCTCATTTGTTTATTTTCTCTGTATGGTAGTTAACATGTGTCAACTTGGCTGGGCTGTGAGTCTGAGTTGCGGGCAGCTGAAGATAGTTATTCCCCATGATGAGGTTGGATGTGGTGTAATCACCTCCATGATAGACTCTGCTGTGAACAGTTCATTCGTCAAAGAGGAGTTGCCTTTGGGGTGTGACTTGCCTTCAGCATATATGGAGAAGCTTTGGGAAAGGTCTCTAGCTTTGGCTCATTTGAGGATTCTGCATATGGCCAATCACTGTCTCTAGTTCCTGGACTTGAACCAGTGGCCTGCATGTTGCCTGCTGATGTTGGGATTGTTGCCTGTGAGTGGCCTGTGAGCCAACAATCTGCCATTTTATCTGCTGATCTTGGATTTGTCAGGCTCAGCAGCCAACAGCCTGCTATACTGCCCGCCAGCCTTGAGCTCCTCAGCCGCTGCAGCGGCGTCGTAAGCCAGGAGAAGCCTCCAGCTTGCTTCACTAGGTCTGGAAGGCAAAGCTGAAGCCCAAAATCGAGGTGCCCTGAGAGCTGGCACTTTGATCTCAGACTTCTAGTCTGGTCTCCCTGAGAGCCGGCACTTTGAAGTCAGACTTCTAGTCTGGTCTTCCTGAGAGCCGGCACTTTGAAGTCAGACTTCTACCTCCTAAATTTAAGAGAATACATTTCTGCTTGTGAAAGCCATCCGCTTGTGGTATTTCTGTAACAGCACCACTAGAGAACCAAGACATTCTGAAATTATCATTATTTTTTAATTTCCAAATGCTATCACAGAACTGCCAAATGTCTTATCAGGATAATTTTCCAGATTCCCAAATGCATCATTCGATCAGTTTTATGCCAGGAGACCGTCTTCCTCCCATAGACCACTTCATTCCGATCCCTGGAGGATCACTGCTAGCCGGGCTGCACTGTGGCCACAGGGTTGATATTATTATTCCCCATTTTAAAGTGGAGGAAAAGGAAGCAAAGGTGCCATCTAATTTTCAAACCTGGGAAAGAAGGAATCATTTGAATGCTTGGAAGAGTGCATGCATTTATCTAACTAAAATGCAAGCAAAACATAACACAACAAAAAATAATGTCAAGGACTTCGTCATGTACAAATGTCAGAACCAAACTCTCTTTTGTCACTTTTTAAAAAGAAGAAGAATTAATTTTCACCTGTGTGTTATTATTTGGGGTTAGGGGTGGGAAAGAAAAATAAAACATTAAGATATTGTCTGTTAGGACTCACACCCAGATAATTTGTTTTCAGAAGGGACAATCTAACATTATTTGCACAAATCAGATTCTAAAATCTAGACTTTAGAGAAGCCAGGTGGTCTCAGCCAGGACCCTGCTTTACTTTGGAGATCTTCTAGTGTCTCACATTCATCATTTAACTTTGAACCTTGTTAAATATGAGAAGGAGCTGATGCGGTCAGTCTTGTGATTTGAAGGGAAGCTCACATCACTGGATGAATAGAAACCTTTAGAGCATCTATATCTGTGGTAGC
>NW_006921904.1:3225245-3227138 GCF_000298275.1 Orycteropus afer afer
GCCACTCCCCGGAAGGAAGATGGGGCAATCCTACTTCCACAGTGATACCGCCTCAGAAACCCAAGGAGAGGTCACTATGAGTCAGATCCGACTCTTAGGCAGTGAATTTGGTTTGGTTTGGTCTCTGGGTGTGGTACTTAGCTGCTGTCAAGTTGGTCTCTGACTTGTGGTGACCCCACACACAATGGAATGAGACACTGCTCAGTCCCGCACTGTCCCCACGACTGATTGCAGATCAGAGCACGGAGATGCATTGGTTAGCGCTCAGAAACAGATCACCACGCCTTTCTTCCTAATCTGTCAGCTCTGCTAAACCCCGTTCGTCCTTGCAGCGACACGCAAGCCTCCATTGACGGGTGACTGATGGCTGGGCACAGGGAGCATTGGCTGGGGATTGAACCTCAGCCTCTCACATGGAAGGTGAGAATTCTACACGGAACCCCCAGTGCCCTCATCAGTATTTATTCCATCATAGAAATTAACCAGCTGGGTGACGCTGTGTTTTGTTGAAGGAGCCTGCCACCTTGTGGCTATTTGGAAAATCAGAATGGCACAACTAATTTTCTGTTGTTGTTATGTGCCGTCAAGTCGGCCCTGACTCATAGCGACCCCTCCTTGGGTTTCCAAGGCAGTATCACTACGGAAGTAGGATTGCCCAACCTTCCTTCCGAGGAGTGGCTGGTGGGTTTGAACCACCAGCCTTCTGGTTAGCAGTCAAATGCTTTAGCCATTATGCTACCAGAACTCCTTTTCTGTAGTACCTTCATTACATATTCGTCGAGCACCTATAGTGTGCCAGGCTCTGTTCTAGTCATTGAATTTACAACTGTGAATGAAATAGACAAGAATCCCCATCCTCATGGAGCTATGTTTCATAGCATAGAACTTGTGTGGATAAGGTAGTATTTGGAAAGGTGATCCAGGTTTATCAACCTGTTCAGCAAATACCCTATCCAATGTGTGTCCATCCTTTCTACCATTCTTCCTGCTAGGTGTGGGCAAAATGATCCTGTGGCTATGAAGACCAGCCTTTCCACTGTGCTCCCCATCCAAACGCCTTGCCTTCTCAAGGACTTTGCATCTAATTGTCGTTGTCCACATCCATCCTTTAAAGCTCCGTCCCTGACACATCCCCCATCACCATACACAGCTCAAAGGCTTTCAGGGGACAAGCCATCTTCCTCTAACCTCAAGTTTTCTCTCACGACTGCTCCATCCATCAGCTCCCTTCACAGCAAAACCTCCCAAAGGTTTTTACCTAAAGTCACTGTCTCCACCTCTACTCTGCTTCCTTCAATTCAGGGCCTCTGTTGTCACCTCTGCCCTGGAATCACTTCTGACGAGATCACACACCGCTTCCAGACACCAGAGTAGAACTGGGCTCCACAGGGTTTCCAGTAGACGACTTTTTGGAAGGAGGTTGCCAGCCCTTTCTTCTTATGCACCTCTGGGTGGACTTGAACTTGCAGCCTTTGGATTAGCACCCGAGCATGTTAGCCATTCGCCTCACCCAGGGACTCCTCCAGCATGCTTTTGTTGTTGTTGTTGTTGTTAGGGGTTTTGATTAGCTGTTACCTCTGTCCTGACCACCCTTTGCCCCATTTTTGCATGGCTGGCTTCACCACTCAAGTCTGAACTCAATGACCATGTTCTCAGAGAGGCCTTCCATGGCCACTCAATACAAAGGGGGTCCCCACTCCCAACCCACCATTTCATATCAGTCCTCATTCCATTGTTTTCCTCGGAGAGGAGTAACTGTCACAAGTACAGTCTTGGCTCTCTGTTGTTGTTGTTGTTATCACTATGGAAGTAGATTGCCCAACCTTCCTTCCGAGGAGTGGCTGCTGGGTTTGAACCACCAGCCTTCTGGTTAGCAGTCAAGTGCCTTAGGCA
>NW_006921904.1:3229574-3230466 GCF_000298275.1 Orycteropus afer afer
GTAATTTTTACCTATCAACCACCCGGATGAACTGAGAAAATGCCCCAAGTGGCTCCTGGGGAGGATTTGCAAGGAGATCCAGGAGGAAGGTGATGGGTCAGATGTCCAGCTCCCTTCCCAGTGAGCGAAGCTAATGAAACCCAGCTGTGGGCAGAGCCACGAAGGCTACATCCTTCTCCAAGGGCTGAGAAACGTAGGGGAGGGCTATTTGTAACTATTGACATAAAAGTTTAAAAATACCACCCACTCTTTAAATCTGTGTGCTAATGTCTTACAGTTGTTAACTGATAATCACAAAGTACTGATACTTTTCTTTTAGTTGTGGTAACAAAATGCCATTTTAACATTCTTCAGCTGCACGATAGTGACGTTATGTTTATCATTTGGTTCAGTTATCACCAGGATCCGTTTCCGAATGTTTCCGTAACAGACGCTTAGTGCCCCTCCCTCTTACTCACTCTTAGGAACCACAGTGATCTCCACACTCTTCCCTATTGTAGTATTCACATAGGTAGCATCATATAATATTAATTATGTCTAAGAAGTTTTTGTAATTTGCCCCCCGTATGCTCTATTACATTCCTGTATATATTTGCAGCATATGTAAATACACATGTAGAAATATCCCCTGTCAAACCTATATATGTATTTGTGGGTGTAGTCCCATTCTCCTTCTCACACCTGTTCATCTTGTGTGTTTATACATCCACTTGCAGATTACTGTTATTATTGTTATTGCAGAATTGTGTTGTTGTTGTTGTTATGTGCCGTCAAGTCGGACTCGACTCATAGCGACCCCTCCTTGAGTTTCCGAGGCAGTATCACTATGGAAGTAGGGCTGGTGGGTTTGAACTGCCAGCCTTCTGGTTAGCAGTCAAGTGCCTTAGGCACT
>NW_006921904.1:3231356-3232539 GCF_000298275.1 Orycteropus afer afer
GGTCAGACATGCTGTCGCCCTCTAAACTTTTTACTAATTCTCACACCAACCATCCTTTCCATGACACTCTCCACTTCTCTGCTGGGTTCATTAGTTTGTGGCAATGCCACACAGAACTCACAGATAATACTCATGATTATGGGATTTATTGGGGGAAATACTAGGTTACAATTCAGGATCAGAAATAAGTCAGGATATAGTTCCCAACTAAGCATCCAATCAAGATGTATTTGTTATTACTGGTGATTGGAATGCAAAAGTTGGGGGGGAAAAAAAAAAAAAACACCAGTAGTTGCAAAATACGTCCTTGGTGATAGAAATGATGCCAGAGATTGCATGATAGAATTTGGCAAGACCAATGACTTACTCATTGCAAATACCTTTTTCACAACAACATACACAGTGGCTATACACATGGACCTCACCAGATGTGGTACATAGGAATCAGATCGACTACATCTGTTGAAAGAGACAATGGAGAAGCTTAACATCTCCAGCCAAAACAAGGCCAGGAGCTGACTGTGGAACAGATCTTCAATTACTCATATGCAAGTTCAAGTTGATGTTGAGGAGAATGAAAACAAGTCCTTGATTATACCCTTCCTGAATTTAAAGATCATGTGAAGAACAGATTTGATGTATTGAATCCCCATGACAAAAACCAGATGAGTTGTAGGATGACATCAAAAATATCATCCATGAAGAGAGCAAGAGGTCATTAAAAAGACAGGAAAGGAAGAAAAGACCTAAATGGATATGAGAAGAGACTCTGAAACTTGCTTTTGAACAGAAAGTAATTAAAGCAAATGGAAGAAATGACAAGATAAAAGAGCTGAACCGCTCTCCTCGTCCAGAGCAAACAAGAATGAAGAAAAACAAAATTCATGGAAACAATTACTCCTAGCGACTGGTACACCATCCAATCTGCAGCCTATACAACTATGAGACCAGAAGAACTAGATGGTGCCTACTGCTGGGTCAACTGTCATCCACTTGGAAGGGCATCTATGTAGAAGACCCTTGATAGAGAGAGAGAACAATGTGGAACAAAACTCAAAATCATTTGGAGGAAAAAAAAAAGGAGGGGGGACCAGGTTTGCTGGTCTGATAGAGCCTGGTGGAACCACTGAGACTATGGCCCCTAGCTGCCCTTCAGATCTGGAATTGAAGCCTACACCTATGG
>NW_006921904.1:3240225-3240743 GCF_000298275.1 Orycteropus afer afer
GATCAGACATAAGTCAGGATATCGTTCTTCAATCAGGACAACTTCTCAGCTGTGCCACAGGCATTTTTCTCTCTGGCCTTGGCCTCCGCACTGCTCAGGCAAGTATCACCAAACTCTTTTATCTCTGCAGACAGATACCCAGAGATGTGCTCCACTCCACCAGCGAGCATCCTGCCCACTCAGCTTTTTTCCACATGGACTGGGAATTGGTCGATCTGCATTCTGTCTCATGCCAGTCACTTGGTCCTGCCACCTTTGCTGCTTCACCTCATGTCTCTCTGCTGTCTCTCACTGTCTCAACAAAACATTACAGCTCTTTGCTTTCTGGTTCCAGGAGGTCCAGCTCAGGGATCTTGGGTTCAATGATGCACTCCACTTTTGCCTGCTCTTTCTTGATGGTAGTGAGATCCCCCTCTCCCCTTTCTGTGTCAGGGATGACTCATTTTAAGCTTAGTGGGATGGAAAAACTGACCAATCCCCATTCTAGGGATTCTTACACATTATTTGCATCGTCCTAC
>NW_006921904.1:3242588-3252266 GCF_000298275.1 Orycteropus afer afer
GTACTAGGCTAATTGGGTACATTTTCTAATATAATCCTCAGAGAGTTCAGTAATATTCCCATTTTCCAGATGAAAAGACTAAGGCTTAGAATTTATTCAAAGTCTTCTCATGGGAAAAAACCACTCAGACCTTGGGTGATTCATAGGATTGATTCAGCATTAGGG
This sequence comes from Orycteropus afer afer, assembly GCF_000298275.1. NCBI lineage: Eukaryota > Metazoa > Chordata > Mammalia > Tubulidentata > Orycteropodidae > Orycteropus > Orycteropus afer. The sequence goes on from NW_006921904.1 coordinate 3,242,754, forward strand.
AGACATCTGAATAGGATATCACCAGCTCACAAAAGTGGAAACATGGTACTTTTAGGAAATGGATCTTAAGCAGGGCCAGATATAGGGAAGAAAGAAAGAGATTACAATAAAATCATTGTTTGGATAGTTTTTGATTGAAGTCACAAGATTTACTGGACACACATGCGTCGGCAGTTACAAAGGTCTACAATTATAGCCACAGGATGTTTACAATGGCTACCTTCTGGAACAGGTTGTAAAAATGTCCAGGTTGATGTCAAACATTCTTTGGGGCCAGAGATGGTAATAAGAATTAATGCTAAAGCTCTGTCTTTAGACACCGTTTAAGTGAAAACTTCTTGGTTATCTCAGAAATTTTAGATAAGGCTGGGTCCAGAATACCTTTAAAACAATTCTCTTTATTACATCCTTGTCATAAAGAGGGAGGTCTGGTGGTATAGCGGATAACGCATTTGGCTGCTAACCAGAAAGTCAGAGGTTCAAACCCACTAGCCGCTCTGTGGGAGGAAGATGGGGCGATCTACTGCCATAAAGATTTACAGCCTAGAAACCCAGTGAGAGTTGCTATGAAACAGAATCGACTCAATGGCAGTGAGGTTTTTTTTTTGTTGTTGTTGTTTTTTGTTTTTTGTCATAAATATTTCTTAGGCCCACTTTGTGTCGAGATTCCTGTCCTTAGAGCATATTTCTTCAACATTTGACCACCAAGAGAAGACGATTTCTTAATTACCATGTGCCAGTGAAATGTCAACTAGGCAAACATGGGATCCTGGCCAGGCATGTGAAGAGACTAGTTTAATTCAGCAAAACTGAGTTTAATGTAAGCATTTAGCTCTGGTCAAAAAGGCTTCATAAACTTTCCTTTACAGTCTCAAAGCTGGGAAAAGTGGAGATGGAGTCAGAATTTGAACCCATTGCTATCCAACATCTAAGACTGTCCATCCAACCACTAGGATTTACTCTCTCCCCTAGCTCTGTCCCAGGGGAGTCCAGAGGGTGTTGAAGAGAACTGCTCCATAAGCATTCATATTCTCATGAAACAAAAATGATCAAAATAATAACAGTGAGAAGATACTTATCAGTAGAATTGATATCAATCAACCCTGTCATACAAGACAGAGACTGCTAGCCCAGATGAAAGCCAAACAGTGAAATAACACTTGGGGAGGTGGTGGGGGGGAGCTAATCTTATGGGTAACAAAATGTACGCAACTCAAAACCACTTTGCATGTATGAACAATTTTAAAATGCTTTGATGTTGGAGCCCTGGGTAGACAAGATCTCTCAGATTCTTTCGGTTCCACTGATTTTATTGGAGAGCAAACATCATAAACATCAGCATGGCCTTTCATTGATAGAGCCCATTTCTAGGCACTTACACTGAGAACATATTTCGAAAGGAGAAAACTACGTGCTTCAAGCTGTCACAGTAGCATTCTTAGGTTAAAAAAGGGAAGGAAGATAATTGGCTGCCATGAGAGGATCACATGCCGCAGTGACTCTGACCCAGCAGCAGCACTGTGGAGGAGGCAGTTCATTCAGATATCTGAGAAAGACACACTGTGTGGAAAACTCAAGCCAATTCCTTATCCGTTCTCTTCTTTGGTGGCTTCTGTTCTGATCCTTATCACCGGGAGATAGCTCAGACTTCACAAGTTAAAGGGCATACGGAATTCTCCAGATAGCCAAGTCTTCCCAAGACCTTAGAGGTCAGCTGCAAGCTGGGGAGTCCCAGCTTACTTCTGACCTGCTGGCTGCAAATTGAGGTTTTCCCATGGTTCCTTTAGGATGACAGTCATAACATCAGGAGTCCACAGGCCCCGCTTCATGTCCAACCAGCTGGCTACTAATATGGGAGCTCTTGTATACCAGGCATAAACGCAGGGGTCCCCAGCCCCCTAACTACTGACTTGTTGGCTCCCACCACTCTCTTGGTTTGATAATTAGCCAGGGCAAGTCACAGAACTCAAGCAAAGTGCTGTCCTATGATTATAGTTTTGTTATAGCAAAAAGATACAAATGAAGAGACACATAGGGTGAAGTCTGAGAAGGTTCCCAACATGGAGCTTTCATGTCCCAGGGCCTTTCTTGGGGTTCATTACGTAATCATGATTAATTGAATCATCCATCTCTAAGTTAGCTGATATCATGTGGTGGGACTGGTCAGAAGAACGAACAAATCTGTCTTGGAAGTGCAGCCTGCAGGCTTCTGAGAAGTGAGGACTGGGATACAGAGTCTCACATACTTTGCACATGTTCTCAGAAAGAACCAGTCTTTGTTCAGCACAGTTTGCTCATTCTACTCTCAGTCTACCTGAGTCATCGTGCTAGCATAAACCCTCAGGTGTGGTCTGGAGGCCTCATCCAAGCCACTTGAATCATAGGGGAAATGCCAAGTTTAGAAGTTATCTCTCAGGAACCAAGGCAAAGACCAAAATCTTTGGGTAAAGTTAAAGCCCACATGTACAATGTTGCATAGAAAATAGAATGCAGACTTTGTATGCATGTGTTATTATGGGTCCACCAATGCATAAACTCAGTTATTATGTGGATGGAGTAGGTAGGGCTGACAATAGGCTCCTACCTTCTTGCTCCTGTAATCACTACTCATTTGACAAATTCCCTCAAAACGAATACAGCTCTAGGGGGAAGATCTTTTATGCCAGAAGTGGGCTGGGGCAGGGTACTCCAGAGATCTCTGGGCCCGGTGTGGAATATCAGTCCGCTCTCAGGTCAGAATGAGTGGAGATAAGGGGACAAAACCCAGAAAGAGAGTATTGGAACTGAACTCTCATTCATCATCCAAGTCGAGTCACTGTCTGAAAGATGAAGCAGCAGAAGACGGTGGAAAGCAGAAGCCTGGTGCCCAAAGACAGAGCCCCTGGAAGGACGCTGAGAAGGCAGGCTCCTTGGAATGATCACTCAGCCCGGAACCCATCTTCTGAGCTACTTACACAATTACACATTCTCATTACCAAGGTAGGGAGCTCTGGTGGCGTAGTGTCTAAGGCATTTGACTGCTAACCAGAAGGCTGATGGTTCAAACTGGGCAATCTACTTCCATAAAGATTTACTGCCTTGGAAACCCAAAGAGTCGCTATGAGTCAGAATTGATTTGATGGCTGTGAAAATTTTTTTTTTTTTTTTGGTATTACCAAGGTAGTAAGTGATTTGTACAAAACATTCATTCAATGTAGTATTTTAGTACAGGATATAAGGAAGCTGCACTCCCTTCCTCCCATCTCTGACCCACCACCAATCCCCAGCATAATCGACTCTGCAGTCCTGGGTAAAATGTAGCACTTAAGAAAAGCCAACTTATGTACTTCTAACTTACATATTTATTTATAATGTAAATGGGATAATATTCTATGTACTGTTCAACATTTTGTTTTAGGCACCTAAAAAGTTACTCTGGACACCTTTCCTATTTTTTTTTTTCAACTGGGATCAAAACATATATAATAAAACACTTTCCACTCCCATATTGCAGGCCCGGTTCAGTGACACCAGCGACATTCACCATGCATGCGGCTGTCACCGCTATCCATTGCCAGTGTTTCCATCACCCTCAGCAGGAGCTCAGTGCCCTCTGAGCACTAGCTCACTCTTCTTCCAGGTAACCACCAATAAACTTCGGTCTCTACACATTTGTCAATGTATGTTTCATATAAGTGGGATCATATAATACTTGTCTTTTTGTGACTGACTTATTTCTCTCAGCAAGATGTTTTCAAGCATCATGCATGTTGTAGCAAGCCTCCGGACTTCATTTTTCTTAATGGTGGCATAATACGTCACTGTATGCAGATATGTACCACATCTTGTTTATCCACTCACCTTGACTTTGATAACATTAATGTTTAATGGCAATAAAATAGCTTTTCCTTTTTGCTCTTCCAGTAACATGGATGCTTCAAGAAAGGAACTTTGATTGTCTTGTATTAGTCACTCTGCGACACACTGTGATAATCTCCTTTATTTTGTGCGTGGGCTCTCTGTCCTCCTTAAAACTACGAACACAATACTTGTAGGGATTTTTCTTTTGTTTTTGATTTTTTTTAATATCCTCAACTATTTATGTCCTCTTTCCCTTAACTCTTCTAAGTCTGACTTTCTTATTTCTCACCGTCTTCCCTTTCTGTGCAGGAGTAATCATTCTTTCTGACACTGAATTCAGCTTATCTGAGTAGGAGATTCCCGGGCTTGAGAAGCAAGACAGTTATGATAAGTATTTGGCAGACTGGGGGTATCTATAGGCACTGGTGGTGCAGTGGGTAAGGTATTTGGCTGCTAACCAGAAGGTTGGTAGTTCAAACCCATCAGCTGCTTCATGGGAGGAAGTTGAGGCCATCTACTTCCATAAAGATTCACAGTCTTGGAAACACTGTGGGGGTCACTGTGAGTCGGAATTGACTCCATGGTCGTCAGAAAGCAAAGTTAGGTAGAAGTTGGAGTTTGGAAAGTTACTTGCACTTGGAGAAACAGGCAAACATCCTTTTATTTATTGAGCACAAGAATCCGCATACTCTGCGTTTTGTTTGGCAACTTGCTTTTCGCAGTTACCAATTTATTTCAGATACCCATCCTTGTACTGGATTTAAAGTAAAGCTATTTTATTTACCAGCAGTGGGGTGGTCGACCTGAGCACAGAGGCGTGGGGCAGAGCTAACGCTCATGGTATTCAACACTGGAATCTCTACGGTCTCATTTATTCAAAACTGGAGGCACGTGAATAATCTGTGCTACGACATTCTTTACGCCATTGCAAAGCTCTGTGCACTCTGAAGGGTTTAGTGGGTGATTATGGAGGAAGGGGAGTCAAAGACCTAAGGACTGATTTGCCAGGGCTGGGTTCTCTGCTCCAGGCCCTCCTGGCATCTAGAGAAATAGGATGACACTGCTAGAAAAAGCCCTCGCTGGGGAGGGCCACAAACGTTTGCTTATTCTTGGTTTTCTCTTCTCAATATACTGGTGGGTAGAGAAGTACTAAGGACCTTCAGTGGTACAATGGTTAAGCACTCGGCTGGTAAGCAAAAGGTTGATGGTTCTAACCCACCCAGATGCTCCATGAGAGAAAGCTGTGGCAATGTGCTCCCACCAAGGTTCCAAAACAAAATCCCCAAACCCCTACAAATTCAAGAAGGAGGCAGACTCGCCTTACTCTCTCCTGTGAAGCGGCAGGAATGCTTTCACAACTACACCCCTAGAGCTAGGAAACCCCATGGGGCAGTTCTACTCTGTCAGGCAGGGTCTCTGTGAGTCCGACTCGACTCTACTGCTCACAGCGACAGAAAAGTACTTTGGGCTCGAACTGACAGTGGAACGGTGAAGCGGAGCCGGGAGTTGGAAATGAGAAACAGGCTCTTAGCGCAGCGAGAAGGCCTTCCGGTTCAACCCCGTAGTAAACGAGTTTGCTCTGGTTTCCCAGCTGTCCTATTACAGAACGTGAAGAGGAAGGTGAAATAGGGAACTGAGGTTAAGCTGTTTTCTTCCCTGATATTACTCAGCATGTAGTAACAGGGGATGGAATTCAAAACCCCCAGTCTTCATCTTTTGCATCGCTCTTACAGTGACAGCCTAGATTTGTGTCACAGGGAGGAGGGTGGCCAGGGGAGGGGCAGGGTGCACGAGGCCCATCCTAGAAGGGAAGTCTCGCTGAAAGTGGTGTCCTTTTACATCGGATCCCTTCCTGCAGACGCCTGAACCGCCACCAGGGGGCAGCTTCCCCTTGCAGTATACGCTCCTGAGGAAGACAACAGGCCTTTTCCAGCTGGGTCGGCTTCTCAACTGGACCCTGTTCTCATTTTGGACAGTTCTTTGTTGTGGGCGTGGTCCTGTGCGTTGCAGGACGTTTAACAGCCTTCTTGGCCTCTATGCCCAGATGAAACCAGTTGTCTTCAAGGCCAATCTTCAACCGTTCAGCAGATGCAAATGGTTCACCCTCTTGGCTGCTAAGAGGGTTGAACATTCAAGTCCACTCAGAGGCACCTCTGAATAAAGGCCTCCCAAACCCTCCGGGGCACTGCTGCACTTGGGCACACACTGGTGGTTACCCCTAAATGCCAGTAGTACTCCCCCCCCTCCCTTACCCCACAGTCATGAAAACCCAAGATGACTTCAGATATTGTGAAATGTCCTTGTAGGAGCAAAATTTCCCCTGGTTGAGAACCACTGATTTACACAGACGTTCTTTCACTTGCTATGTGACGTGTGGGTTGTAATGACGGGGGGGAGAGAAGGCAGGAATCAGAATGATGAAGCAAATCTTCCAATTTCACTATTTTCCTTTGATTAAAACTCATAAACACATTTAACAAGAGACAAGGCAGGCATGCTATGTAACATCTCCTGTCTGGCCTCTCGACTGCCATTTGTAGGAGAAGCCTTTGTGTTCAAACTGCAGCGAGTTGATTTTCTCCCCCAAATGGATCAGTCGAGAGGAATTTGGCTTCCAGTTCTACAGCTGGGTCTCTCAGGGTGTGGGTTAATTCAGTGGCCTCCCAGGACATTATTTATAAAGATGGCAAGCAAGGGTGGCTGGTGCTGGAGGAAATCACTGCACCATGTGTTGGCTTTTGTTTCATTCACGGTCTGCATCCTTCACTTGGAGTCTTCACCCTCTTTTTCCTACTGTGGAATAAAAGGAAGAGGAATTGAAGGAAAATGCTGGGTCTCATAGATGAAATGGGGGGGTACAGAGAGGGGAGTCATGGGTAAGATTTGGAGGTGAGATGAGGTTTATGTAACTATCTGTTGGAGGTGTCCCAACTGACACAGTAGATATGCTTTGAAAAGCTGAGCAGACATTGAAGTTTTCATAAACAGGCAAGTGATCTAAGTGATGGTGTTTTGCAAGCAATTTTATGGTAAATCCTTTGGCAAAATGAGTAATCACTGAGTAATTTGTCTTTTTTGATAAATATTTCCATAATGCAGGTTTTGTTTTACTGAAGCACGTTATGCAGGCAATTGAAAAAAACAATGGGGTTCATTCCAGGGCCTATGAAGTCCGGCTTTGTTGACTGAAATGATATTAATTCTATTTGGATAGTAGCAATTTTTTTTTTTTTTTTTAAATGAGCGTAATGTGGAAAGCCAATTACAATTTGGCATAAATTGCATCTTTAACAAACGCTCCCAAGTCCACTCATCTATAATCTAAACAGCTCTGTGACACTTTCAATGTTAATGACTAATGTAACAATTCCCTAAACTCCAGAGCTTCAAACACTTATTCATTAGCTCCCTAAGCGTGTGTGTATGTGATGTAATTTCCAAAAGCACCCACCCTAAAAATGTTAAATGTTAGAATGAACAATTAAAAATGAGACAAATACCATCACCACATTGGATTTCACAGAGTAGTGCGGCTGTGAGGAGATGGAACATCTTGGTTACCATTGGACGACACGATGCGTGTCTACAAATGCTGGAAATCTTCCAGCTCAGGCTCAGTGGCATCACCAGGCAGTGATTTCACTAGAGTTCTTCCCTCCTTCTTCTTCTTTTCACCTTTAAGAGGACAACTGCAGCAGGTGGGAGACAGAACTGACCTGCAGCTATCCTCTCTGGTATAAGCTCTGCCACTGGTTTCTATGGTAAACTGTGATCTCTATTCCAATCACACCTTGGAAAGGCTTGTTTCTTCCATGGTGAAAATTTAGCCACAAGCACTGAAGATAGTGAGCATTAATTTTCATGGTGTCTTTTTTTTTTTTTTTTTTAAGGTTGGAAAAAGAAAATAGACGTTAACACCCATAGGCTTATCCTTTAAACATGCAGGGACACACATTTACTCATTCTAAGACAAATCATGCAGCTGGTAGAAACCTAGATGCCACCTGAGTAACTACTCAGCTGCCCTAATAAACACACCTGGCATGAAACTGCAAATGCTCATCTCATGGGGTCAGAACCTAGTTAGTGACTGTCTCACAAGACCTTCAAATCTTATAGCCCAGTGGTTCTCAACCAAGGACCCGTGGTGGCACAGAGTGGCTGAGCACATAGCTGGTAACTGAAATGTCAGCCACCAACTTTCTTCGAGGACAAAGAAGTGGCAGTTGGCTTCCATAAAGATTGCGGCCTAGGAAACATTACGGGGCAGTTCCGCTCTGTCCTGTAGGGTCGCTATGATCGGAATCCACTGGAAAGCAATGGCTTTTAGTTCAGCTTTGCCAACAACTTTGTCGTTTGCTTTCCAGCTCTTGTACCATATTTGCTTCTTTGCTATTTCATTTCGATGGCAGAAAAAAAAAAAAAAAAGGAACATAAAAACGGAAACAGAAGCCCCACTAGGTTCTTACCACCCTCTGGTTAAAACGTAAACATTTTCAGCCTGCATAGATTGAACCAATGTGGCGTGTCCGCGTAGAAACTGCTAAGCCAGATAGTCAAGAGTTTCTATGACAACACCGCTAGTATGGCAGCTACCTGGCTTAAATGGAATATTGTTAAGTTCCACCAGGTTTATTTTCCTGTTAAGTGAAAATGGGCTTACCTTTCCTCAGTTGGATGAGGATTCTGTTGTCCTTGTCGTCTGACCTCCCACCCGCCCCAAACATTCTGTCTCCCCATTCTGGAGGGCAATCTTGCGCCGAATCCATGCCCAGGTTATGGGCGCAGATCCACCCTGGAGAACTCTGATTCATTGCTGGGATGTAGGCAAACGTGGAAGTAATCCAACGGCAGAGGGCGCTAAAACGCTGCCAATGAAAGTTCTCCGGGTTCAGACGCCTTTCTGCGGGTTTGTATAATTGGCTTTTGTCTAATCAAAGGGCTACCGTTGTAAGAGGATGTCATTTTGTGTTTTGCATTTTCCGCTGGCCAACAAGTGAGCAAGGTGAGCAGGACTTCCCAACACTGGTGGTGGTTTGGTGTTCCGGTGTTACACACAGTGGGGGTCCCTCCGGACAGCCCGCACCCCGCGATTGGCCGGGGTTTGGGACCGTGCGCTTCCACAGGCTGCCTCTCCTATTCCCGTCTTCTGAGAGCCGCGGCCTCATCCAAGCACATCCATCCAAAAATACTACCGCCCTTTTCCTAGGCTGTGCTCGTCCCTTTCTCCTCCCAGGGCCGGAGCGCGTCCTCGCCCGGCCACCGCCGCCCGCCGGGCAGCGGGACCCTGGCCGTCGCGGGTTCTCGGCCCCGCAGCCTCCCGGGCTCTGCGCAGCCAAGCACGTCTCCTCCGCCGAGGCGCCGCGCAGACCCGCCGGCCAACCCCGCGGACATCTGTCGGGAAGGGCCGAGGGGAACCACCGGTCACCCGCATCCCCAGTGCCCTCGCGGGCAGCGGTCTTGGCCCCAGGCGGAAGAAGCCACCTCTCCGCCGTCGGGAGCGGGCGAGCTAGAGCAGGGTGCTCCGGAAGGTGGGTGCGTCGTTCCACCTCGAGGCAGCCCTGAAGTCTGAGCGAGAGCGCGAGCACTTCTCATGCAACCGCTCCTCCGAGAGCGAGCGAGAGAGAGAGGGAGAGAGATGCCCACCGACAGCGCCAGCGCAGCGGGGGAGGG
>NW_006921904.1:3252595-3272023 GCF_000298275.1 Orycteropus afer afer
AAGGGGAGGGGGAGCGCGAGAAATGCAGAGGCTGCAGCGGCGGCGGCGGCAGTAGCGGCAGCGGCAGCGCTCCGACTCGCTCCTCGCTCCGGGCTCCGCCGTCGAGCCGGGGAGAGCGCCTCTGCCTGCAGCCAGCAGCCGGGTCGACGACGCCAGCGACCCGGGCCCCTCGGCGGCACCGCGCGCACCTGGGGGGCGGCACAGGCACCCAGAGCCGGTAAGGAGGCGCGCCTCGGTGGCCCTGCCGCCGCCGTGGAGTCAGGCTGCGGCGAGCACCGGGCACGCGTCCCCCCACTCGCACTGCTCTGCGCCCACCCCCTGCGACCTGGGGAGGGGGTCCCCCGTGGTCCCCCAGACAGCTGGGGGTGCGGGGCTCCGACGCGCTTCGGGGAGACGGGGCGGGCGCTGCGGGGCCCCGAGGTGGGCGGCTGCGGCCACTCGCGGGGTGGGGAGGAGGGGGCCGGGGCGAGGTCGATCAGCGGAGTTAGGGGGCGAGCCCCGGGAGGGCGGGCTGCTGCCGACGGAGGAAATGCCGAGCACGAAGCCTGCAGGCGCATGGAGTCCCGAAGGGACCTTTGTGCGGCTGGAGGCAGCCTATCTGTCATCTGAGCGCCTCGCGGCGGAGGAGACAGCGCTCGGGGCGAGGGGCGCAGCGGCCGAAGATGGAGAGTGGGGGTGGGGTGGAGCGGAGGAACCCGCAGCTGGAAGCCGGGGGTGGCCCACGGTGGGAGGGAATCGGGTCAGACCAGAAGGAAGGGGGTGGCATTTAGGTTCGGCAAATGGGTTCCCTTGACCCGTGGGACTCTTGGGCTGAGGTGGCCGAAGAATACGAGGTTCAGGCGGCAACGTGCATCCTTGCAGAAGCACACTCGGAGCAGATCCAAGCCCCAGCCGGGCCGGTGGCCGGATTGCCTCCCCATGAACCTGTGGGCTCTCTCTGAGCGCCTTATTTTCTCGAGCCTTCGGTTAAAGGATTGCGCCGGGCGCCTTCGCCATCGGCCCCCGCCCGCGACTGCAAGCTGGAATGTGACAGCGCGCGGCCCCGGACCGGGCTCGGCCTCGCTGCGGGCCAGGCTTTGGGGTTTAGCAGCTTTGCCTCAAGCGCACACGCTGACACAGGACGCCCCACTTCTGACCCCCTCTTCCCCCACCGACTGAAAAATAAAAATTGCGGAGTAGTCCCGGGAGCCGGTCGCGCAACAATGCAGGGCCGCGAACCACATTCTTTTCATGAATATTCATCGAGCCTTTGCCTGGGTTACTTATCTGCTTCCCCAGAGACATTTCCGCCTTGAAACGAACTCGGTGGACAGCCTTTGTCCGTGTAATTTTCACTCGGATGAAATGAGCACAGGGCACATGGGTGCATTTTTAGAACCTTGTACAAGGCTGACACGCCTTGGTCCCCCCCGAGGCCACTACCACCAGTGTAGCTGGTTAAAATCAAATACTAGAATCAAAGTGGCCTTCTTGCTATAGGGGTGTGGATCAGCCCCCCGGGATAACTGCCTGGCCTAACAGACCCCGGGGACTGCGGGGAAAATGAATGAATCGGGACTGTAATTACCTATTCCTTTGTCTTGGCGTCGCGCATGCGCCGGAGAGCAGGGTGTGGAGGGCCGGGGCAGCCCCATCTGATCTCTCCATCACCCACCCACCTCCCTTCCAAAGCCAAGGAACAAAGGCGTGTGCCCTAAATATTACGTGAAACCGTTGGCCGCGAATGGCAGTGCCCCCTCCCCACCCCGTGGGTGTCGTTTTTCCCAGGCTCTGTCTCGTCTTTGCGTTCTTAGTGATTTCAAGTGATCAAAAATAAGACTAACCTTTATAATGAAGGCAAACTGTGAATTAAAAACAATTTTAAAACTCACGTTCCTATTTTCCTTTCTAGTAAGGCCCATTGTTCTTTTTCCTGTAACATACATATATACATACATACATACATACATAAATACATTCCTGTAACATACATACATATATTCCTGTAACATACATACATTGCTGTGATGGTGGTTCTCTTCAGTTTGCATCAATTAACCGTTCGCCTGACATAGCTTTGTTACTGGTCATTTGATGGGGCCAGTGGGCTCAAAACTGACAGTGGGTGTTGCCCTTAATGACACTAGTTGGAGAAAATGAAGACATCTTGGCATTTATACCAACAAGATGGCCTACAAAAATCAGAGGAGAGAAAATGGTTACCTTTCAGCATCTTAACCCTTTCAGTTTTCTCCTGAATCCCCCCTTATTGTTTCGTTAAGAATCCCCAGAGGCAGACGCTAAGGAGAGACGGGAATCCATTGACCTGGGAGGAAGAAGAAGGCAGCCTGGGTGGTGGGGGCTGAAGATGGGTGATAAGTTCACAAGGCTTCCTTTTTTTTTTTTTTGCAAGATCTAACAGAAGCCACACGTTCCCTATCACCTGGTGGCTGATTGTCCTTCTGATGATGTGTCTGTCATTCAGCCTGTAGCCCTTTAGACTCTCTTTTGGGTTGGTTAGGTTGTACCATCCAGAAGAAGACATCTTGTGTGTAGAAAAAAGGAGCTAAATTCTGTATTTTTGTAAAGGTGGGTTATGTTTAAAGGAATTTTATGTGGGGTGTTCTCAGTAGACCATGGTGGAAAAACACGTGGCAGCAAATAGAAATCATCTCTTTTCTTCCTTCTATTAAAAACTTGATATTGACCGAATGTAACACATCAGAGCCTCCACTTGCATTGAATGTAGGGTGCCACCTTGACTGCCTTCAGGTGTGGAGTATTGAGTGGTTTATTATGATTTAGAAGATAATAGATACTTCCTTTTTTCCTTTAGGTTGTATTTTTTTGGAGGGGTGGTAAGTTGGAATATGTACAAAATTCAGGACCAAATACATACCAATACACCTTTAATTCAGTGAGTCGTGGGTTTTTGAGAAAGATAATTTACATTTTTTTAACATCACTTTAAAACAATAATTTTTCCCTTCAGCTAGCTTTTTGCCAGATCTTAGCAGGTGGAGAACAGGAGTCAAGTGGGCCTTGTGACAGAGGACACCAGCTGTGACTGTGTCTGCAATGGTGTTTCTGCCTTTGACTCGGGCTTTAATTGAGGCATGTGGGCAACCCCCCGCCCCACCCAGATACCCTAATTGAAATGTTCAGTGGACGAGCCCTGGGCGCTTAGGCTCACTTAGCATCTTCCATAATGTGGTCTAAGATGGCATGTGTTCTGTTTGCTTATTTGTTTATTTAAATTTTACATTAAGAGCAATGTCATTCATGGTCAAGACAAGTGATGTATGATGTCAAGAAAAATGTTAGGTTTGGGAGATGGGGGTGGGGTGGGGATTTGTCATATGGTTGCCTGAGTCTCTTTTGTAAACAATTGCAAAATCCAAAATTATTACCAACACAATTAAACATATATATATATATATGTATATATATACATACACACATATATATGTATGTGTGTGTGTTTATACACACACAAATGTATATACCTTATTAATGGCATTAAACTAACTCATTGGTATAGAATATTTTGTAGTTCCTTTGGGAAATAATCAATTTTTCATCTTCCTAAAAATATATTTGGAAGGGAGAGTCTACCTTATAGTCTACCAGTAGTTCATTTCTAATTTCTCCCAACATACTCCTAAAATAAATGGGTTTCATTGAATATAGGAGCCTAGTCTTAAATTAAGATGTTTGTTTTTCAGATGTGAATACTCCCATTAAGCACTTCTGGACTTTAAAAACTTAAGCAATGCTCACTAAATAAAGGGTTTATAAACTTGTTCTGCCTTATTTTTTGTGATCTCATGAAATTTTGTTTTTGAAAATGTCCGAAAAAAACTTAAACTAATATTGGCCAAAAGCAGTTGCCTTTGGTGTCTGATTCTGTTGAAGGAAACACTTTGATTTGCTTAGGCCTTTATCTTTCTCACTGTCCTTCTTACCTACTCATTTTATGCGTTCTGTATTGAAAGATGAACACTTTTTAAAATTTCAATTTATTTTACTTGTTGATGCGAACATACACAGTAGAACATATTTCAACTCAACAGTTTCAACATGGACAAGTCAGGGCCGCTGATGACTCTGTCCCAGTAGTTGACCTTCCTCAGCCCCCTTTCCTAACCATTTCCATCCTGTTAACTAAACTCCCTGCCCCCAAGCTTCCTGTCTGATCTTTGGAGTTGCCCTTGTCAGTTGGCTTTCTTGTAGATAGATAGTTTTTTTTTTTTTTTAAATTTATTTTGATTTGGGTACAAATTTACAAAGCAGAATCCTTTAGACAGTTCTTAAAAGAGCCCAATACTCAAGGCAGAAACTCTTTACTGGTTAAGCTAAACTGTTGTTTGATGATTATTATCTTCCTAATTATCTTAGCTGGTAAAACTGGAAGTCAGGTAACTGCTGAGGAAAATTCCTGGGTACCGTCCTCAATGGTTGTAGAATCTCTGTTACTTTATTAAGTTTCTCCAGCTCACCTAACTCCTCTCCGATTTACTTGATCTCTTCAGATCTTAGATGACCCAGTGCAATGTGAGCTTTACAGTGAAATTAAGGTGGCCAGATATCAGGAGATAAGTGAGTTGCAAATAATCTAAATTTTATTTAATTTTTAAGATAAAAATATTCTTTCTGTGGGGTGAGTATTGGGAAATAGTTGAAACAAACTGGGTTTGAAAATTGCTGGACTCTGGGCCACTTTGGGCAAATGACGTCACTTCAACTCTCTCTGAATTTCACTTCCACTGTAAAACAGGGACAATAATAGTTATTTTTGGGTTATAATAAGGAACACATATAATGTCTGAAATGATGACTGGCTCATAAGGACACCTCTACCTACACATTTAGTGTGGTTGACATCAGGGACTAGTTTCTGGATGGTGAGCTCCATGTTGAGTAATGAGGACCTGAGGTGAATTCAGTCAGAAATAGGCCATCTCAGGTACAGAGGCCCAAATATCCTAACTTCCTGTCCTTGTGTAGATAAATAATTTGGAATTCTGTGAGGCACCATATGGGAATTTTGTCCAGAAATATGTGGACGGAAGTGTATGGACAGAAGTGTATGGAAGCGTGATGTGGCCAGGATGGTCAACCTCACTGAGTTTCCCAGGGCTGCTTATGTTGCCCAAGAGATGACATTTAAGTTCTTTAGAGAAGACATTCGGGGTGAGGTGGAGTGGGGTGGTGTCTTCACACGGTAGTTCCCGCCTTGCCGTGGAAGGCAAGGTCGTCATTCCCTATTGGCTGTGGCTGTTAAGACTGTCTAGGTAAGTGTAGCAGGAGACCAATTGTCTGGTGAACATGCAAAAGACGGTCACATAGACCAAAAAATAGAGTTATATTGTAATTTTGAAAAGCCCCCAGCCTAAGAAGCAGTGTGATTAAAGAATTAATAGCAGTCTCTGTTCCTCTCTGGAAATCAGAAATGGAGGAAGTGGGATACAGAGAGTTTCGTGGTGTCGTTTTCTTTTTTGTACTGTAAGGATTCAAATAACTTAAATATCAGACTTTCCAAAGCCAGCAGTTTTTAATGAAAAACAGGGAACAGAGCCATGTGTGTGTGTGTGTGCGCGCGTGTGTGACCTGCGTGTGTGTGTGTGTGTGTGTGTGTGTGTGTGAGAGAGAGAGAGAGAGAGAGACCCGCCAAGGCCATCCTTGCCTGGAAGGCTCCTGCAGTAGGCTCTGGAGTCTAGGAATCCATTCCTGAAAGCATTAGAGGTTTGGAAACAGCAGCCATCTGCAAGCACCACAGGCGGGCGGTCCGGGCATAAGGAAACGCTTACACTATAGGAAATGGTGTTCAGTGGGGAAGGCCAAGCATTTCTATGGTGTTTTCTCCTATCACGTGAACATTTTATGAACTTGTCTTTCAGTTGATTCTCCCCACACCCCAACCCCATTTTGGATGAGGGAGGAAGGACCGGGCTTCTTTGGTTAGTTGTATGAACTTCTGTTTGAAACATATCTCAACAACTGTTTATACGTTGCATCGGAAATAAGGGATTTTGGAAAGCATGGTTTGGAGGGCTAGGTGTGATGGAATTGCACTTTGGAGCCAGATTGACTGGGTTAGAATCCTGGCTCTTCCATTTATTAGCTGTGCGACCTTTGACACATTCTTTAGCTTCTCTTCCTCTGTCCTCATCTATAGAAGAGGGATTTTAACAGAAGGTTGTTTTAAGGATTGAGGGAGATTATCAAACACCTGGGACAATGCTTGACACGTATTAAGTGCATCTTTTTCAAACACATTGATCATAAAGTGGTGAGGTTACCAGTTCTCTTCACATCAATTTCTACCTCTGTACTTCAAGAAAACCAAAACCAAACTCACTGCAGCAACCTCTATAGTTAGTCACAAGCTTATCTCAAAGAAGCCAGGACTGCAAGACACGCCCTTGGTGGTGCCTGGGACAGTAGTTGGTGGAACATTGACATTGTGTAGAAAGGCCTTCCAGGCCCAGTTTTGATGTCTTGAATGTGTTGGCAGAACACCTGTACTAGTTTCAAAGTCCAAAGCGGGTGGGAAATTAATACATCCCCACCCCAGTCTCCATACTGAATTGGTATTTATCAAAATAATAATAATAAAAAAAATGTGAAAGTCCTTGGAACTGCAGGGACCTTCAGAGAAAGGCTCACGGTTTTGATATGCTGAGATTAGACTCAACTTGATTCATGTATGAGCTTGACTGTAAAACAATTCATTCCTGAAATCACTTAGGTTTGTTGGGCCTTGGATCTATCTAGACTCATTCATTAGCATTCGAAAGAAGTGTCTTTGTCATTAGTACTAAGATTGATTAACCAATTTAGACTAGTTTGAAATTGTAACCTGACAGTATTAAGAATTTAGTGACATTCCAGTTTAGCTGCATGCACGCATGAGTGCACATGGGTGCATACACACACACACACAGTCACGCACATTTTTCGCTTTTCTACATCCACACAACCACCCTACCAGGAGTAACACTGAAGTTTGTATTATGCAAGAATGTGATAATAAAGGTGTCATCACCTTGTGGACAAATCTTTGGAAGCAGTGATCCCCATGGAGACCATAGTCACCATGGCCTCAGAACAACAAAATAGAAGTTCTTTGGAATTTTCAGATATTCCATCCTTGAATCTTCAATATTCAGGCATTTAAACCAGGGATATGACCCAGTAATTGCTTTTCATTTCTTCTGGACACTTGTTTTTGTTGAGCAAAGATAAAGCCATTTACACTACAGATAAATTTTTTGAAAAAACATTTTCCACTGGTTTTCAAATTGTATGAATTCAGGAGAGAAATTATCGTTCACTTTATTTATGTGCAGGTCGTGTGCCCTGGTGGCACAGTGGTTACAGCAGTCGACTGCTCACTGAAAGGGTGGAGGTTCAGACCCACAAGTCACTCCATGGGAGAGAGATGTGGCAGTCCACTTCTGAAAAGATTTCAAGCCTTGGAAACCCTATGGGGCCGTTCCACTCTGGTCTATAGGGTTGTTGTGAGTCACAGTCAACTTGCTGGCAGTGGGTTTGATGTTGGGTTTTGGTATCTGCCAGGTGTTGACTCTGAGGAAAGGAGGTTTTGGATATAGTGCTTGCCTCTTTTTGAATGCTTTTAAGATTTCAGGTGTGAGGTTGAGATTGGAGGGTTATTTATTTGTTCATTTGGGAGGGCATGGAAATGGAAAGGATGAGAGTAGACATTTGCTGACTACATATTGTACACCACACACCTTCACTGAATTTTATTCCCTCAAACACCTTAGAAAATGCATTGTACCCATGAAGAAATGAAAATGGCCCTAAGGTCCCACAGCTAGTAGAAAGTGATGGAAATTGAACTTCTGTCTGATGTTTTACAGTCCCATCCATTGGCCAGTGCTACACTGTACTTCCCATAAGCTTGGCCATCTTCTGTAACAACATGGATCCTTGAGAAGGAAACAGGTAACATCTTCAATATTCATTTAGAGAAGGTTGTACTAAGTTCTTCAATTAAAAAAATATTTATGTTGGAAGACATGCAGAATTAAGTATTAGTAAATACACTTAAATCACCTATGGATTTGTGAGGATTCTTGTCATAGTGAGCATGGGCTAATATCCTTGAGTCATACCTTTCCAGGGGTGATAGTGATGATTGTTAAGAGCTATAGATGGATGTGGGTTGGTTTGACCTTTCACTTTTTCCTTATACTTCACAGGTGGAAGTTATCACCTAAATACCTTACCTGTAACTCCTGCTTTTAGATGCTAACTCAGGGGTACCGATAAGCTCTCTCCCAGCTGTGTAGTGAGAGTTGTCTGCTTAGAAATCCACCAAGTACTAAATTTGTGAACCTGTTTTTTGTTCTGCCTCCTTGCAGGATTCATACACAGATATGACTGGTCGCCTTTCATTGTTATCCCAAATATAGCTTCAGTCCTTTGTAAATACTTGTGTCATGGTGGCAGAAGGTTTGAAAGCTCATGACTGAAACCCTTATTTTGAAACTGAAAAGGATCTTAGAAAAGATAGTCTTATTCAGGGTCACATGAGCTGGTTAGTGGCTAAGTGGAAACCTAGGTTATTTCCCAATAAAGCTTCACCCTCGCACACCCCCTCCTAGAGAGAAAGAGAAATCATTGCAGATGACTAATTGAGTCAAACTCTTACTCACTGTCTGCAACCTTAAAACAAATTCTTGTCATTCTTTTAGCCTTGCAGTCATTTTTGCAAACCTGGCCTTGGTCTCCTGTTCTCGTTCAGTCTCCTGCTCTCCTGCCTTAGAGTCCATCACACACACCTCTCTTCAGGAACTCATCAGTACCTGCTGCTACTCTGTCCATGTGTTGTCTTTTCCCCTCAATTTATCTCTCTTTGCTTCTTAAATGATGTGCACATGGTTCCCTTCATAGGCCAGGGAATAGTTGGCATGAATTTAAAGTGTCTTTCCTCCTCTAAAAGGAAATTTGAGCGTTGTCTCCTCATTTTCCTCCTGAAGATCAACAGTGGTGTGGGGTTGGGGGCTAGGGATGGAGCATACTTGTTAAGAAAGAAAGCCAGTTAGTTTTAGATTTGATTTGGGGGTTGTAGAAGGAGACATGTAGACCCTAGATGGTACAATTAGTTAATGTGCTGGGCTGCTTCCCAAAGGCTGGAGATCTGAGTCCACCCAGAGGCATCTCAGAAAACTCGGCCACTGAAAACCCTGTGGAGACCAGTTCTACTCTTCCACACGTAACCTCACCGTGAGTTGTGATTTACTCAAAGGCAGCTGTTGGAGGGAGGTGCAGAGTGAGTGAGACAGTTCCGCATCCCACCCTAGAAAGGCTCCGGAATCTCTTGGAAGGTCCAGCGTGGATGGGTTGTGGGAGGTGATGGATGGAGATGAGCTGTCTGAGATTTCTAATGTTATCTGGCTTAATGGTTTGAGAGCTCCATGGAAACACTTAGAATTATTGTCTACAGTATTTAGGCCAATTTAAAGGCCTTAAAAAATATCTGTGAATTTCTGAAATAAGCTTTCAAATATGGGACTGGGGTGCTTCAGTTGTTAAGGTAACTTTAAACTTAACTTTGGGGTATTGCGAAACTGAGGCCGGCATTGTGAGCTGTTGGTGTGAATTTGTCTTTGGACAAGCTTTAGATAAGACACAATTTTATGTTCACTTTTTAAAATTTGTATTTATTTTATTGCTGAAAATATACAAATGTACACTGGCGAAACATACACCAAGGCTGTAGTTTCTACAGGTGCAATTCAGTGATGCTGATGACATTCCTCAAGCTCTGCAGGCCTTCTCACCCTTGTTTCTGAGATGTTCCTTCTCCATTAATGTAAACTCACTGTCCCTCATGTTCCTAGCTCATTGTTGAAGTTTGTCAATTTTATCCCGTATAAATAGTTCTTTATTTTTTCCATTTAAAATGATCTCGTTAGAAGTTTTATAAGTGGAGAATAATGTATTTTTTTTCCAGGGAAATATGTAACAAATAAATGACTTGACAGATTTCATAGTTGCTTTCAATAATCACAGTTATGAAGGTTTAGAAATGGATGTATTCCTTGAACAAACCAAAATAAAAACTTCTTTTCTAAATTTGTGAAGAAGGATGTTAGAGAATGGTTTGCCAGCTGAGCTCTCTAAGTGACAAGCTTTCTGAATTCCTTGGTGACGTTGAAAAGTCCCAAATTATTGACTTTAGTGCCCGTTAAGAACACCATTACCACACAGACTTACACAATGAACAAAACTAAAACCTGTGGCCTCAAGTCGATTCCGACTCGCAGAGACTCTGTCAGACACAGTAGAACTGGGTTTTCCAGGTTGTACTTCTTCTCAGAAGTGGACAGCCACATCTTTCTCCAATGGGGGTGGTTGGCAGATTTGAACCACTGGACCATTTGTTTAGCAACTGACCACTTCCCTGTACCGCCAAGGCTCCTTGACTGATACAATGGGGAAGTTAAAAAGTAACAAGGTCTATTTGGGGAAATAGTGCATCAAAGGGGAAAACAGCAGCAGCCACCTACCAACTGTGAGAATGCCCCTATTTTTTAAATATGTATGGAAGAGGCTAAGGCTCCTCAGATTTGTGGGTCTTCGTGTAGTATTTTCCTAAGCTTCACTGAGTTTCCTTGGAAATGGCAATGGGTCTGGGGATACTCTTACAGATGTTCCCTGCTATACTGTAGAGGATGACTGCATCTGTGCTTACTTTAGGCCTAGTTAAGATGATTGGGGTAAAGGAAAACCTAGAGACCTCACTAAGGAGCTCTGGTATCCTAGTGCCTAAGGCTAACTGTTAACCAGGAGGGTGGTGGTTCATACCCACCAGGCACATAAAGATTTACTGCCTTGGAAACCCAAAGGGGGTCACTATGAGTTGGAATCAACTCGATGGCAGGGCGCTTGGTGTTTGTTTTTTTTTTTTTTTTAATGGGAGGTTGGTATGGTGCTAGGAGATCTATTGTAGCCCTGGAGACCTCCAGCTCTGATTTCTTAGGACTTTCCCGACTGGGTTTTAGAAACCTGCTTCCGGGCTGCTCAGTGTTTGGTTTGCAGACAAATAGTAACAAGTATTTGTACCAACGTTCTCCAGAAATGTCTTCATACAAGTTTTCTGGGTATATGCTGAAGTGTATGTATGACTCATACCTGAACGTTCTGTGTATTACTATTTTCCTTCATCCAGCCCAATGGTTGTCTGTTGAAAAGTCTCCTTGAAGGTTTGGTTATTCTTTTATTGGTATCAGAGACAAAATACACACACACACACACACACAACATTGATAGTTCACCCACTTCTTCTCCACTCTTTCTCTTCTAACTAGAAGTTGACATGGATTTCGTCTGTATTAAAAGTTCTGGGTGGGTAGGTGAGGATGGTCAAAGGAAAACTTATCAAATGCAGAGAGAAGTAACCACACAATGAAGTGATTGCATGTGATTTTGCTGAAGCAAGAATTGTAGATGAAATAAAACTCTTAATGGGAAAATTTTATTTATGTTTCTAAGGTATGTTTAACTTCTGTGAACTTTGAATGCATGCGAGCGAACAAAGAGAATTTTTGAGAAAGGATGAATTGATATGTCAATAAGTTTAACATCTTCTCCACCTCTACGCCACAAACAACATGTGGATGAAAATCACTTTGTTGTACTTTAAGCTTTAATACTGTCAATAGCAACACATTCATTTACTATATCCTTGTATCCAGCAACAAATAGTACAATGTTAAAGGAAGGAGGAAGCAATAGTTAGAGAGAACAGTTGGCAAACCAGAATTAATGGGTTCCTGGCACCCCTTAGGAGCTCTGGAAGCCCAGAGGTTAAAGCTGCTAACCAAAAGGTCGACAGTTTGAACACACCAGCCGCTCTGCAGAAGAAAGATGAGGCGGTCTGCTTCTGTAAAGATTTACAGCCTTGGAATCTGGTGGGGCAGTTAGTTCTACTCTGTGCTGTAGGGTCACTTTTTGGCCACCCCTTTAACCTGCTTTCTTTGGAATAAAACCTACCAATTGTGGATCTTATTCCTGTGCTGATCCCTGCTGACTAGGGAGATGACACAAGAGTGCCATTTATCATCTCTGTAGTGGGCTAGCCAAGAGTCTCAGGTAACGGACGAAGAAGTGCAGAAAGAGGCAAAACTGCAAAAAAGGTTCCTGGTGTCTCTAAGGCCATTGAAAGGAATTCCAGTCAGTTTTGAGTTGGGTATGATTCCTGTTGCGAAACGGTGAGACTTGAGAGAGATGTGTTTTTTCCATCTTAAAACCCCCAGGGGATTGTCGACAGTTCTTGATATTAGTAGCACACAGCGTGGCAGAGCAGCAGGCCCTGACATGGTAACAATTGTTTGCATAGTTTGCCTCGTAGAGAAAAGTTCTTAACTAATTGAACAAATGCCTTAGAACGCTAGCATGCACCATGGTTGCAATGTGAGGTTTAATAGGCTGGGGAAACGTCTCCATTGACATCTGGTTCTGATAGCATATTTAACTACTTCCCTAGCTAATTACACAGCCCAGTCTTCTGAGGGCAGGAGGCTTTGGTGAGCAGTAGTGCTTCTTGTTAAATGTTGGGATCGGTATAACCCCTCTTAAAAGGAGGAAATGGCTCCCCTTCGGGGGCTTTCGGCAGGGTGCTTTTGGAGCCAGGTAAGCCCCTTGTCCCCACCCTGCTCCTCAATGGGAAGAGAGGAAAGCCACTTCTTCGGGGTGCTTCACGGAGCCTAGCTTCTCCTCCGGGTGGGCAGGATTTCTGGCAAGTGCAGGACAGGAAGCCAGACTCCTTTGTTTCAGGTCAGCAGTCAGTGACCTCTTTTTTTCTGAGTCCTCCCACTCTGTCTGCAGAGTTTTTTAAGGGGAATAAGGGGACCAGAGTGTAAGAAGAGGAAGGGGAGGGATGGGAGAGGGTGGAAAGACACGCAGTCATGGAAGTGGGAGAAGGATGAAAACCAGTTGTTGTCGACTTGATTCCAGCTCACGGCGCCCTGTGTGTGTGAGAACACAGCTGTGCCCTGTGGGTCTTTCAATGGCTGACTTTCCGGAAGTAGACCGTCAGGCCTGACTTTGGTAGAAGGGGACCACTGCTTGATTCCTGCTCTCCAATAGGAAATTCGGGCTCCAGTGCTAAATGCTGCTTCACTACATCTGCCGTCAGGAGGAAGGGAGGGGGCACGTCGGCAACCCTGGAGCCCCTGGCTTATTCCTCACGGTTCCGTGTGAGGTCGTTATACCCCATACCTGATGCCTCCAGTCGATTCTGATACATAGTGACGTTGAAGGATAGAGTAGAACTGCCTATGGGGTTTCCTAGGGGGTTTACGGAAGCAGACTGCCCCATCTTCTGTGGAGTGGCTGGTGGATCCATACTGCCAGCCCTTTGGTTAGCCCCAGGTCTCCTTGAGGCAGCTTAGGGTCTCCAGTTTATACATGAGATGCAGAGAGGCTCATTTCCACAAGGGTCACTTAGCTAGGAAAGGGAGAACCTGGTCTGGGGCTCAGAGTTGCACTTCTGGGGCTCCACTGTACTGCAGTGGGCCAAGGGAGCAGGCCGGTACCACTCACGATGGATGTGGAGACAGGGATGAGGCCTCAGAATGCTTCTCAACACAGTGCTTTACGTAGACATTAACATGTGGTGACACCTGTTTTTCATGGTAACATCATGTGTCATGCTGTGTTCCCTCTGTAGGAAGACATTCCTGCTTGGATGTCCATGTACCCAACTATTACAAGAGAGTGAATAATGGACGAGGAAGATTGGCTTAGTGACTGAAGTGTGAAGAAGTAGCCAGGCTCAAGTTTTTTTAAATTAAAATGAAGTTATTTTGGGGAAGGGCCATTTAAAAATCTCCTACCAACAATAGCAATGACAGAGAGTCCTTGTTCTGGATGGAAGAACTGAGCAGATGTCTAGGCCACTGTGGAATCCTATTCTCGCCTATATGCTTGTTGGCAAGGATGCACCGGACAGACTTACTATGTGGGGCAGGTTTTACTGGATGGAGAGCTTGGGGTTCAGAAGTGTAGGAGGCAGGGGATTTCTAAGAGTAAATGTGGAGAGAGTGGTTGGTGTTCAGCTAGCTGGTATGAGATACAGTGGGACACTAAGGAGGGGAAGTTGGAGGTGGCAGGAATCATCATGAAGTTCTTGGTCAGTACAGTCAAGGCACGTGAATTCTGGGGCCTTTCCAAACAATAAAAACAGTAATGGTGCTTAAGGGAAGGTTTTTTTTTTTTTAAATTTTTATTGTAATTTGGGTGAAAGCTTACAGAGCAAATTCCTCTTCCAATCAACAGTTCATACACATTTTGTTTGTGACATTGATTGCAGTCCCCACAATGTAACAGCATTCTTCCGCTTGCTCCCTGTGTCTACCATTTATTTTAAGGGAGTTCTTTGAAGGCCATTCTCTGATATCAAACGCTGACATGAGTATATCTATAGTTAACACGTTTGAGAGGCTCTCCTTAAAAAAAGAAATGTTGGCTAACAACTTTGTGGATAAAACCAAACCAAACTCACTGCCGTCAAGTCGGATCCAACTCCTAACTCCTAACCTCTCCTTGGGTTTCCGAGGCAGTATCACTATGGAAGTAGATCGCTCAACCTTCCTTCTGAGAAGTGGCTGGTGGGTTTGAACCAACAGCCTTCTGGTTAGCAGTCAAAATGCCTTAGGCATTATGCCTCCAGAGCTCCTAACTGTCAGATAATTCATTCATTGCTTCTCTGTTTCCAATTTCAGGTCATGTCATGCTGTGTTAACTATGGTAATAAAAATGTTCCATCATTAATTAGCAGTGAAATTGAATAACAATTTGCTTTCACTACACCAGATGAACCCACTGGCTCCAAAATTGAAAGTTGGTACTGTTTAATATCTTTTCTATAAAAAAATTCTACTTGTGAATTGTTTCTTATGGAGGACATGTGATGTCAGCTATTGTAGAATTTAAATTTTCTAACTCTTTAATTTAAGCAACTCTGTCATAGGTAGCTAGTGAGCCTGTAGCATGAACACCACAAGGGGGTGGGTTTCAGGAACAGAAATTTGTCTTTCCAGAGTTCTGGAGGCTCCAAGTCCAAGTCTGGCCCTTGTGACTCCTTCCTTGCTGACAGGCTGGGGTGTTCCTCGTTCCTTGGTTTTTGGCAATCCTTGCATCGGCATCCGCCTTCCCTCCTAGGGCCTGCCTCTGCCTAATCTGCTCTTTTCTGACTCAGAAACGTTCAGATTTAGGATCCCCACCTCCTTTGATATGACTGAGACTGATCAATTGATAAGATCACGTTAGATTGTGCTGCAAGGTGGTCATCAACCCCATGACCACTGATTTAATCTAATGATCCAAGCATACTGCATATGGGCAGGATTTAAACACCTTTCTTGGGGGAACACAGTTCCACCCCTCGCAAACTTATATTTTCGAGTCAAACTTGGTGGTCTTCTGTAGTGCTCAATTTCTTGGTCAGTAGCACTCATGATGGAAAACTGGGCACATCTTTGCTAATGCCATCTAATGCCTTTCCTGGGTGATGAAGCTCTAGCTCTTCTGCCTTGAGGAACCCTGGTGGCACAGTGATGAGGCAGCTGGCTCCTAACCAAAAGGTCAGCTGTTCAAACCTACCAGCTCTTCTGTGGGAAGACGATGTGGCAATCCACTTCTGCAAAGATGACAGCCTTGGAAACCCCATGGGGCATTTCTACTCTGTTCTGTGAGGTCATTATTGAGTGGGAATCCAATACACGGAAACAGGTTTGTGCCTTCTCCCTCATGTATGTCCATTTCCCTCCACTCTGAGCCATGGATTTAGTCAGTGCTGCTGTTTCTTCCTGGTTTACTGTGCCATTATTCTCCCACATGCAAGCGTGCCATTTCTCTGTCAAAGGCTTTATCAAGAACTTTCTGTTACATTCAGAAAATTAGAATTCAAATCCTTTTCTGATCTGAAAGGTCTTATATTCTTATCTTTTCTTTTCTTCCACCTCCTTTTCATACTCTCTCACCCAGAAGGAGCTTGGGTCGCACAGTGGTCAAAGCATTTGGCTACTAACTGGAAGTTTGGTGGCCTGGGCCCACCAGCTGCTCTGAGGGAGAAAGATGAGGCATTCTGCTTCTGTAAAGATACACAGCCTTGGCAGTCCTACCAGGCAGTTCTGCTGTGTCCTCCTATGTGGTCGCTGGGAGTTGGAATCTACTCAGTGGCAGTGGGTCTGGTTTGGTTTGGGTCTCTCACCCACCTGTTCTTCACCCACTCCTCCATCTTTCAATTCTCCCAACGCCCCACCCTCTCCTGTACTGTTTCTTCCATATTTTTTTCTTCACTGTTGAAATCTTCTGATCTCAGCTTAAAGGTCACTTTCTCGAGGTGCTTTCCTGATGTCCCTGCATATCTCAAAGCATGGGGTATTGTTGTCCATGCACTTATCAAAGCTGATGGGATTATTTAATGCCATCACCCTCTCTAGGTGAAAAGACCCAGGAGGCAGAGACGTGTCAGCTTTGTTGACCTGTAATAGTTCCCTGTAATACTTTCTGGTACATTCCAAGCATGCCATACTGGCTCAGTGTCAGTGGTTGGCTGCAGTACATTATACCCCTGCAGGGCAGGTTACAAACCTTCTGAAAGTCACCTTTGGCACCTGAAATGAGTTCCCTACTTGGACACTAAATTTCACCACCATCAGGGGTGTTTACTATGAAGATGGATATGTAATGAACTGCAATTAGTGCCATTACAGTGTTTCCAGGCAGTAACCTTAATAGTAATTGTTCTAAAGCCCTGAGACATGGCAAGTCATTAGGAGTAATGGCTCATGCAAGCATGCTTCTTTCTGAGGTTGGATAGGATCTCAAATGAAGAATTAAATCATGTGGCATTTGTGGGAAACAATAATACATTGTGGGACCTTTTCAGAATACACCACAATGAATGAAAGCTGGGGCCCATTGGAGCTACGTTCCTTCTCTGTTCTTGCAAGTCATTGAATGTCATGGGTTGGCTCCCGGTCAGTCAATATTGAGCACCTTAACCATTATCCTTAGGAAATCAGCCCCTGTGAAGGCGGGAGCATCAGGCTCTTAGAGAAGCACGCGGTTCTTAAATCTTTGCACATTAGGTGACTGTGAACCTAACGAAGTAGAAGTGGCTTTAGCCCTGATTCCTCGTTGTCACTGCTTACTCTATGTCGTGAATCCCTTCAGGCCAGAACCTTGCTTAGTTAGGAGGTCAGTTTCTAGTCCACAAGATGTGAGTGGCCCAGGAAAGAGCTCAGTGCACAGAAGGGCAAGTGTCAGTAATGGCCAGTTGACATCACACTCTACAGATAAGGCCTTGTACTTTGCAATCCTACCACATTCAGGAAGTAGCCTGTAATGAGCCTTTAAGAAAGATTACAGCCTGTTTTGTTTTTTTTCCTTTCCCCATGGGTAGGGCACAGTTAAGACAAAAAACAAAACCCAAGCCCATCACTGCCTAGTCAGTGCTGACTCATGGCGACCCCCCGTGTAACAGACTAGAGCTGCTCCAGACGGTTTTCTTGGCTGTAATCTTTAGGGAAGCAGGCTGCCAGACTTACCTTCTGTGGTGCTATTGGACAGAGGGAACCTCCGATCTTTTGCTTAGTAGTCGAATGCAAACCATTTGCTCTACTCAGGGACCTACAGTTAGGACATGGGTGAATTATTCCTCTTCGCCCCCCTGCTTTCAGGCACACCTTGATGACCAGTGTACATTTCTCATTGTCCCATCCCCGAGTGTCAGTGGCTTTGGTATGAACAAAAATGATTAGAGAGAAGTAATTTTGTGTTGACCCTGAGGTTTCTCCTGTGGTCACTGTCTAGTTTTTCTAAAACTTACATTTATTGATGGGATTCTTAATTAAATTAAAACAAAATTAGTAGCACATTTTCACAATGATATGAAATTGATTTTCTAAAGTAATCTGTAGTTAAGAAACAATAATAGAATGATAAGAATACAAACCAAACCTGTAGGCATCATGTTGATTCCAACCCATAGCGACCCTATAGGATAGAGTAGAACTGCCCCCTGGAATTTCAGAAACACTGTAATCTTTATGGAAACAGACTGCCACATCTTTTTCCTGCAGAGCAGCAGGTGGGTTTGAACTACTGACCTTTCTGTTACCAGCTGAGCACTTAACTGCTGTGCAGGGCTCCTATGAATTCCAGTAAGCAAGCCTAATTCTGGCAATATGATTTACTTACTCTAAAACATTTCTGGGTACTGATGACCTTATTATTATTTTATTGTGGTAAATATGTATGTATCAACATACATGCCATTTCAACAGTCTTCACATATACAGTTCAGTGACAGTAATTAATATTCATCATCTTGTTCAGCCATCACCGTTGGTATAGTGCTCATAAATGTTTTCCTTTACTCAGCTTTGAGTTTTTATATTAAAAGCTGGGTTGGGTATAATAAATTCTCATAGTAGCTACATAATTTATACCATAAACAGTTGCAGCTAACAGCACATTTTACTATTAAATTACCATTTTGTCTCTGAATTGTCTGACTTTAAATGAATTCAGTTACAACTTAGCCAGTGGTGTTCCCTGCAGGGGTGACTCCTTTGTCTCTCCCCTCCTCTCCTCTCCTCCCCATCACACAAGATGACACTTTCATACATAAGATTTAAGCCTAGGGATTTAAAGAACATAGCCATCAGAGAGGACAGCACATCCATGGCATATGCAATTCATAATGCCCAATCCATTGGGTTTAAATTGGGTAAACCAAACTCACTGCCATTGAGTTGATTTGACTCATAGCGACCCCTCCTTGGATTTCCGAGGTGGTATCTCTATGGAAGTAGATTGCTCAGTCTTCCTTCTGAGGAGTGGCTGGTGGGTTTGAACTGCCAGCCTTCTGCTTAGCAGTCAAATGCCTTAGGCACTATGCCACCAGGGCTCCCTTAAACTGACTAGTGGCATAGAAAAAGTTAGCCTTTAACTTCACTACAAACAGTTAAGTGCTCAAGTACTAGCTGAAAGTTTGGTGATGGAACCCACCCAGAGGCGGCTTGGAAGACGTGTGGTGATGATGCCAGGACATGCTTCCAAAAGGTCACAGCCTTGACAGCCCTAGGGAGCAGTCCAACTCCGCACATGGAGTCACCATGAGTCAGAATGAACTCTAAGGTTACTAACAGCAACCACCACAGAAGAGAAAGGACACTGATCAGCTACTTTTCTTTTTTTTTAAATCTGAGGCCATGTTCCTAACTTGCTTCCTGATTTTTCACAAACCACACTTCAGGTTTTGTTTGGAAGTCCTGGCTTATGCTGGGCTTGGAATGTATAATTAGCTAGAATGATGGGGTGTTCATGGTTGAGCTGCAATTTATGGCACAGATCCGTAACTGGGTGACTAATACACCCTTTCTTTGATGTATAGTTCCAAGC
>NW_006921904.1:3277869-3278379 GCF_000298275.1 Orycteropus afer afer
GCTTGCCATTGCCTTGTTGTTGTTATGTGCTGTTGAGTTGGACCTGACTCATAGCGATCCCTCCTTGGGTTTCTGAGGCGGTATCACTACAGAAGTAGATTGCCCAACTTTCCTTCCAAGGAGTGGCTGGTGGATTTGAACTGCCAGCCTTCTGGTTAGCAGTCAAATGCCTTAGACACTATGCTACTAGTAGCTACTAGAGCTCCTTGCCATTGCCTTAGCCATGTGAAAAGCCAGTTTAACTGGATTCATCCAATTAAAGAAAAGACAAAACCTGTTGTCATTGACTTGATTCCGACTCATAGTGACCTTTTAGGACAAAGGAGAACAGTTCTATAGGATTTCCAAGGTTGTAATCTTTCCAGAAACAGATGGTCACCTCTTTCTTTGGCAGAGTGGCTGGTGGGTTCCAACCCACTAATCTTCAGCTAGCAGCTTAGCACCTAACCACTGTGCTATCAGGACACCTGTTCATTTGATATAAACCGTAAAACCAAACCCATTGCTGTC
>NW_006921904.1:3278479-3279930 GCF_000298275.1 Orycteropus afer afer
CCATTTGGGTTTTAAAGTTGGGGGATCCAAACAGAGAACTGGCTGTGGCTGGAAGAAGGAAGCTCAAAGGATGATTGGAATGGAATATTTAGTGTCCGCCATCTTTGAACACTGGGAAACATTTTACATGGGCCTCAGTCTTTTGCTGTTGGGGGTCCATATGTCACCCACCTTGAATTGTGGGAAGATTCGCTTCTCTATTTTTACTATATAAATGTGCTAATAGGTTGTGTGTATATGCACTTATACTTTTGAAGCCATAAATAAAAAGTATGTATTTTATATAGTTAAAGGTACAAGTACTGCTTTTATGAAAATCCACTTTTTATTAAAAAATCAGTGGCATTAGTAACCATATTTCTTAAGACTCAGCTCTTTAAAAGCAACTTGAATGCTCGAAAATACTCTCCCAAATATGCTGATATTTTTGACATGAATTTGCAACTGGCATGGGGTTTACTACTTTTTTAAATGCCATGTGAGAACATTCAAGCCACATCAAAGTGTTGCAGAAGTAGTGTTTATTTCTTTATTGAGCTGACGGATGTAACACATGTCCTTCCTTTAAGGAGCTTACAGTCCAGCCAAAGTCAACAAGTGGACCAATAATTACAGAGGGAGAGCATTGGTATGCAGGTACATGGGCTACCATGGAAGGACAGACTTGGAGCTGCTAACCAGCAGAAAAAAAACAAAACCAAACGCACTGCCATCAAGTTGGATCTGACTCGCAGCAACCCCTTCTTGGGTTTCCGAGGCAGTATCACTATGGAAGTAGGTTGCCCAGTGTTCCTTCCAAGGAGTGGCTGCTGGGTTTGAGTTAAGCGGCAGAACAGCCATTAAATTGACGGCACAGCTGGTTCCTTTCTGTTCTGCTCTCTCGGTGCATGACCTTCCCTCACTGGACTAAGCCATCCGAGATATCCCAAGTTCAATTGGAGTTTCATATGAATGAGTTTCGTATGAATATCTCTTTTGAGAATGAGAGAATTGAGGACTGATATAATTAAGTTCAAAGGTCTTAATTATTAGATAGAAAAAATACTAGCGTATCTTAAATTTTCATCAAATAGCAAGTACTTTGGAAATAGAAAGTGAAGGAAAAGCCTTCTAAGAATAGCTAGTTCTTAAAAGATAGTAGGGAGCTCTGATGGCATAATGCATAAGGTATTTGACTGTTAACCAGAAGGCTGGTGATTCAAACCCACCAGCCCCTCCTCGGAAGGAAGATTGGTCCATCAATTTCCATAGAGATACTGCCTCAAAAACCCAAGGAGAGGCCTCTATGAGATGAGTCAAATGGACTTGATGGCAGTGAATTTTTCTTTTTAGTTTTAAAAGATAGCAAGCCTATGCTTTCGATCTCAGGTAGCATCCTTTCAGGAACTGTCGTACCTTTCGGGGAAATGTCCCCAGTAGGTGCTCCCTCAGGCCCACGTACAAGCACACCT
>NW_006921904.1:3280995-3281969 GCF_000298275.1 Orycteropus afer afer
TAAATTTTTGGCAGGCTTGGTAACCAATCTTGCATCACTCTGCCAGCCTTCACAAAGTACTTGGTCCAGAGTAATTGCTCAGTGTGAATTAATGCATTCATTTTTTGAGGCCATTCTACTTCTGGGGAGCCAAGCAGAAATTAATTTATTATTGAATGTATTTAAACCAGTGTTTACGTTTGTGGGGATCTTCGGCAGATCATTCAAAGAGCTAGATTTCTTGTTGGTGAATGAGAATTATTCCTCTCAGTTGATGCTCTCTCCTGTATTGTTAAATGGCTACTGAATATGTCCTGAGAGATTAGTTTTCATCTCATTGTTTAGGAAAACAGAAAAAAAAAAAACTTCAAGAAGAGAAATTAAGGATTTATATCTGTCAAGGCCTCGTAGACCCAGACATCCAAAAGTTGAGTGGTGCAAATGCAGTGACTAATAGACTCTTGATTAGATCCATATCTTAAGAAAAAGAATCCTAATAGGCAGTCCTGAGATAAATACATCATAATTCTAAGTATCAAGTCTTCAGTGACCAGGCAGTTCCCTTGAAATCTTCCAAGACTGGGAGTTCCCGTATTCCTTGCATACTTGCTAATGAAATCTTCAGATCCACGCCGAAGTAAACAACTGAGGGTTCCTCATGGAAGTGTTGTAAAGAAGATGGATGACTCTGATTAGGGACCCAAAGAACCCTCCTTTCAAACTCTGATGTCATCTGAAATGCTTTTCAGAATTGGAACATGGACTAAAAATCTGTTCTTAACATGAACTAGTTGCCATTGCGTGGCCTGGCTCATGGCGAACCCATGTCTATCCGAGGACAACTGTGCTGCATAGAGTTGTCAGTGGCTAATTTTGCAGAAGGAGATCACCGGGCCTCTCTTCTGAGACCCCTCTGGGAAGACTCGAACCTCCAGCCTTCTAATGAGCAGCTGAGATCACCAGCCTTTTGCACCACCGAGGAGCTCTGTTTTTTC
>NW_006921904.1:3284504-3287429 GCF_000298275.1 Orycteropus afer afer
TGATTTCTGTGGCTTTATTAGCAATGCCTGAATCTTCTCTGGAAGAGAAGATCTGCATTGATACTTAGAAGAATTGTGAATCTCTACATTTGGGCCAACGTGAAGTCGTCTTAGGCATAGACTGCCAATCATGAGGCCTCCTCTCTCTTGTTCCCAGTTGCTTGTGGGATTGTCTTAGTTCAGACACGTGTCATCCAGATCTGGGCTAGTGACCAGATGGTTTCATGCTGGTCAGTATTCTAGAAAATGTTTTTTTAGATTGTTCTTAGAGGCACTCTAGACTTCTCAGTTCTGCTATAAATGCAGCAATTCCTTGGCTACATCCTTAACTTTAGGCCACAGCTTATAAACTGTCATCATAGAAGGACCTAGTTCACCATCAAATGGCTAGGATCTGGAGAAAGTGACCAAAAGGGTGTGTTTCATGGAACCCTGTGTGTAAGCTGAATCTGTTCGTTTGATGCAGAAACAATGGTCACCTTGTCCTACTTTAAAATATGAGTTTTTTCCTCATATACTGTGCTGTGTGTAGTAGATAAGGATTTTGTAACTAAAATTGATTTCTTAATATTGGTTACATATGTGGCATAACCCATTGCCTTGGGCAAATCTGCTGCAAAAGACCTCTTTAAAATGTTAAAGAGCAAAGATGTCACTTTGAAGACTATAAGATGTACATGAACCAAGCCATGGTATCGTCAGTAGCCTCGTATGTGTGTGAAAGCGGGACAATGAGTAAGGCAGACTGCAGAAGAATCAATGCATTTGTATCGTGGTGTTGGCGAAGGGTAGACCATGGACTGCTAGAAGAACAAACAAATCTGTCTTGGAAGAAATACAGCTCCTTTTAGAAGCAAGAATGGCCAGATTTCACCTCTTGTTCTTTGGTCAGGTCTCAGGAGGGACCAGTCCCTGGAGAAGGACATCAAACTTGGTAAAGTGGAAGACCAACAAAGAAAAAAGGAAGACTCCAAATG
This sequence comes from Orycteropus afer afer, assembly GCF_000298275.1. Lineage (NCBI taxonomy): Eukaryota > Metazoa > Chordata > Mammalia > Tubulidentata > Orycteropodidae > Orycteropus > Orycteropus afer. The sequence continues at coordinate 3,285,482 of NW_006921904.1, forward strand.
AGATAGATTGACACAGTGGCTGCAACATGGGGCTCCATTATAGCAAGGATTGTGAGGCTGGCGCAGGACCAGGCCGTGTTCCATTCTGTTGTACACAGTGTCACTGTAAGTTGGAGCTGATTTGACAGCACCTATGACAACTGTTGTTGCTATTTGCCATTGAGTCGGATCTGACTCATAGCGACCCCTCTTTGGGTTTCAGAGGTGGTATCACTACGGAAGTAGATTGCCCAACCTTCCTTCCGAGGAGTAGCTGGTGGGTTTGAACCACCAGCCCTCTGGTTAGCAGTCAAGTGCCTTAGGCACTACGCTACCAGAGGCCCCCCTATGATAACATGTGGTGCGAATTCTGTAGTTGGCATGTTAGGTGCCATCGAGTCAGCTCTGACTCAGGCGATCCCATGTAGAACAGTGTCTGGTCCTGTGTCATCTTCAAGACTGTTTCAGTGCTCAGGTCCATTGCTGTGGCCAGTGTACATTTTGGGGGCCTTCAAACCTAGGGGGATCATTTTTAGCACTATCTTGAACAGTATTCTTCTGTGCATCATTGAGTTTTCTTTGTCTAATTTTGAAAAACAGATTGCCAGACCTTTCTTAGTAACAGCAACAACTCCTCCCTTATTGACTGTCTCATTGTCTGACATTTGCATTTGTGACTGTAGTAAAAAACCTACTATATAGCTGTTTTGCATGCTAGCAATGTAGGTCTGGCAGTAACAAAGGCTGAGATGTGAGGCGAGAGTAATGCTGGCTGTGATGGTTAAAATTGTGTGTCTGCTAGGCTTTGTCATGATTCTTGGTGGTTTGGCAGTTATGTAATGATAAAATCTGGCATTTATGTAAGGATGTAGTCATCCTCCATTTTGTGATCTGATGTGGTCATCCTCTATTTTTGCATAATGCTGATTTTCACATAACAACCTGGTCTTTGGAACCTAACCATGTCACTAAATGAAGAGTGAGTGAACTTTACATATTGGTACACCTATCTGAAGGTTCCTTGATAGTTCTCTCTTCTTATATCACCACTTCACAGACTCTAGCATCTCTTGATTATGGCAGACACACTTGTATTTCATATTAAATATAATTTGAAAGCCCAAACCAAACCAAGTGCTAGTGAGTTGACTCTGATTCTTGGCAACTCCCTGTGAGTTAGAGTAGGGTTTTCAATGGCTGTGATCTTTCAGAAGTGATCACCAGGCTGTAGACACTAGTTGGCATAACTATTATGAAGACAGTTGAACACTTATGAATTAAAATGTGAAGGACTTCTTTTTGCGTTTTGCATGCACCATTTTACGTTTTCACATCTCAACCTTCAGACTTTCCAGGACCCTTGTGAACTCAGATGCCCTTGCCCTGCCCTTGCCAGGCTGTTTGTTGGAACTGTCTCTGTTCCTGGCCCTGCTTTGCCTCACCTGTTGGCAGGTCTGACCTCTGTGGGCCCAGTAGCTCTCTCTGCAGCCGGCTTTTTCTGTTGCTTTCAGCCAGAAGTCAATTTGGTCAAAGGTAAGACGCCATCTGCTTCTCTCTGGTGCATTCCTGTAGCTGTGAGTCAGAGTCTTATCTTCTGGATTCCAACATTCTGGTCTTCTGCCTGGTGGCTCCCTCCTGAGCTGTGGGGCCAGTAGATATCTGGTTGCATTGATTAATAGACATGGAAATTGGAAAAGCCAAATTCAGTTTGTGTCCCTGAGACTTTGTGGTCTGTTCAATCACTGTCAGGGCATTTTCTCAACATGAATTTTTTTGCATACTGAAAATTTCTTGCTACTGTAACCTCTTGACCTTTTTGAAACTTCACTTTAAACTTAAGCATATTTTCTCTCATTGGCTTCCCCTCACAGTAGTCTGACATTTCTTTATCTTTACTTGCATTGTACCTTCCTGATTCATTAATGTTTTTTCAACCAACAGCTTGATCTAAGTCTTTTTTTTTTTTTTT